>NC_089286.1:4184757-4507257 GCF_963678975.1 Dysidea avara
TCAGTGTTAAATTTTTGAATTAGTTGTATATGACCATTCATTCTTGGCCGCTTCAGATATCAGCCATTTCAGTTGCCAGTTACTTTCATGTACACACCTGTTTTATAGCCAAGGTGTTCTTGCATGGATTAAACTTTAGTAATTGTATTCTTGGCCGCTTCAGATATCAGCTCTTTAAGTTACCAGTTACTTTTCACTGCAACTGAGCTGTTTTCTTTTTGTTTTTTTACATTGGGTTCCAGGTACTTGTAGTTTCTTGGGCGCGCCTTTTTTACAGCGAAGGTGTTTTTGGGGTGGATATCACTCATTTTTGTCAGTGATAGACTCTACATTTAGTTTAAAAGGTAATTTTTTTTGGAAATGAGCAATTAACATTAATGCAGAATATTATCTTGGAGAGTCAGTAAAATCCATACATAATAATGATTGTTTCATAACACCGTAAATTCGGAAGTATGAATTTACGGTGTAGTATGACTGTTCTATTAGAGTAAATCTATCTTCACTGCCTGCATGTGACGAATATATCTCATATCTGTGCATGTTAAATGCTTCAGACACCTAATTAAACTTGCAAGTGACTAATTAGTTTACAGTTGCTACACAGCTATAAATACATTTGTAATTGTTATCACCATAATCATTTATCATGTTATAACCATTTTTTATTATTTTGGTCACAACTTCAGGATTAGAGCAGCAGAGAAAGGAATAGAGGACTCAACCATCAAGACTTGTATATGGGAGATGGAACAGTATTGCGATGGACAATGCCGGTACTAACCCCTCAAGGGTGTTGCAGTACAGTATAGATGCAAGACCAGAGCCTCGATCGTCACCTTTTGACTGTGGTCACAACTTCAGGATTGGAGCAGCAGAGAAAGGAATGGAGGACTCAATCATCAAGACTCGGGGAGATGGAATAGTATTGCCAAGGATAATGCCAGCACTAACCCCTCAAGGTTGCCACAGTGCAGTATCAATACAACCACTCCAACCAGTGCATAAGACCAGAGCCTCGATCATCACCTTTTGACTGAAATTTTTATACTTGATGAAGCAATTAAAACAAAAAAGTTGTAGTACTTATACTTTCCTGAGGGAGCATGCCCCCAGAGTCCCAGACTCCCTTGCCTGTTCAGCAGAATAATAGGATTGAGCCTTACTACCACTTTCACCTTTATTCTTGGCCCGGATGTACATATCGGCAACATAATACAGTAGCTGTAGATAATGCCCCTAGGCAGAGCTATAGAGGTGGGAATTTTTCCCTACTATCACACTATCACAGTAGTTCTTCTCGCAGTTCTTTGCCTGGCCATCATCAACTGCTGTCAAAACATTAGTGTCGTCCCCCAGACCCTTCCTCAAGCATACTTACCACACAAAAATAACTTAGTTTAGCAGTGCACAAACAATTATTGACAGCATATGTACACTTACCGCATTGTTGAACCATGTATACTACCAGAATCCACCGGATTGACAACTAACACGTGATCTATTTAGGGGAAATCTCGTGGAAAGTCCCTAATTACATTAAGCGGACACTCGTGATACGTGGTTTTAAATTGAATGGTTTAAGAATGTAACTAGATGGTGAGGCGTACTTTAATCGGCTCGACTTTAATGAGAAACTCGAGCCCCTCCTGAGAAACTACATCGCTTGAGCAACGCTTGAAGAAGTAAGAGTCAAGAATACTGATCGAGGTACTCTATGATATATGCCGGTCTTGAATGCTAACGAAACGAGGAGTGAAGTTTGTGTAACGTGTCACATCGCCACACACTGATTCACCGTGTTTGTGCGATAGGGTTTATGGACCTGTCCACCAGATGCTGAAAGGAAATTCATTCCACCACATGTTGAAAGGAAATTCATTCCAACTTGTGAAGTTATTGATATACTCATTGTTGGGGTCCACGGGGACATCGATGATCATTTACCAGTCAGCTGTAAGTAATGTCACAACAGAAGGAAAGGAACCATTTCCATACCCCGGCTATGGCATACTGATTTTCCTGGTCAGTTTATGTACACTCAACCACAGATCGAAATGTAGAACTTTGGTTACAGGTGGAAAATAAACACCTTGCATGTGTGTTTAATTTAAGGTTGACTTCAGTGCCTGCTTTTTCTTTTACAGGTCTCGGTATCGAGTGTCATGAATTTCAGGTCAGTTGACATACAGAAGAATTGTATTATTGCAATTGTTGTTTTTGTAGTTATCAATTATCACTGTATACTAGTGATGTGAATTTGCAGGTCAGTCTACTCAGATGAATCGGGTATAGTGTTGATGGGTTCAAACAAATATCCAGTGTAGACTGTAGTGGCATCAAGGGTGTTAATTTCTAGGTCAGTTTACATGTTGTGATGTTAGTGATTTTTTCCTAGTACCCAGATGTTAAGTGTATTGTATTTAATGCCTAGCTACCTGTTATGTTTTTAAATTATGGTATATCAGTGTAGACAGTACAACAGTAAGCCTTCTGTGTTGTAGTAGCTATTTGTTTCATAATTATGCTGTTGTCCTGGAATGGCACAATTTTTGGGCAACCAGTGTGAAGTCCAGTGGTACAAACATTGTATTATGACCAAGTTGTGATAGCGTACTTTTGTTTGACTAATGTCCTAATGTTCAGGTTTGACATGCTTACCCAACAGTTATGTTATTCATTCACTTAGCCTGGGATATAATTTTTGTTCATTTTGATTATCCATGCTATTATTGATACAGCTCGGCATGTTGATTTTTTATACATTCTCTTTTAATTCAGTGCCTGCTGGATTGTGTCATCAGATATCGAAACAAGTGTTTTTGGTGTTGCAACCAATGTTCCAGGTCAGTTGCATGAGTATTTAATTTAAGGTTAACTTCAGTGCCTGCTTATTCTTTTACAGGTCTCAGTATCGTCATGCTGACATACAAGAAATCATCACTATTGTTGGAACTATTTTTAGTCAAGTCTTGATGTGATGTTGATTAACGTTGTTACACATTGTTGTATGTTTACCATATGGCAAGAAATTTTCATGGCCATCATGAAATTTGAATATTGTGTAAGTTGTGTGGAGCAACCCCAACTCATACATGGTCACTGGCAAACCACGAACCACATTTGAGCCACAACACCACCAACCACATTCGAGCAACCCATTACAAAATTTTGTTGCACCATTTGTGTGTGCATAATACTTAATGAAAACCACAACACAAGCTACATGGTAAACACTACATAGAGGTGGTAACCCCTAAAGGCTTGTTACCTTTTGTATTCACCTTATCGGCCTTTGTGGTTAATCTATTAAAAATTACATGTAAATAGAGAATTGAAGAGTATGCTTAAAGCACCTTCGCTAGTGATTTTGTTCTTCACACCATAAGACAACTGGCGATTTATAAACGCTCACATGGGGTATGGCACTAAATGGAATTTAAAAGATTTCTGCTTAAAACGCCATCCCTAGGGAACTTACGGTTCAGCACGTTGTCACAACTTGTTTATCAGGCATTAGAGTTTGTGTCCACGTCGTGCCTTTAAAAGTTATTGTAGGGATTAGAGGTTTGATTGAAGAAAATACGCGTATAGGCAAACCTGGATTGGATAATGTCAGTGCTAGATGGACTATACAAACACGACTATGTTGACTGGTATAACGTGACACTAATTGTAACATAAGGTAGAGAAATAAAGTGAAATACGCCTATTTTTTATTTTGCGATGGTTACTTTTTTATTTTAGCGAGGTCGCAAGAAAACTATGATGATGACGACTCCTAAAGATTTTTTTATCACGTAACGCAATACAAATCTATTGAGAGATGTTGCATAATCTAGGACTAATATTGCAAAATCGGCCCTACACGTAAATAACTCACAGTAGTGGCCGCGCGTCTTTTAATTGAGCGTGCGCTTTGTAGTTTCTTGGCTGTGCGACTCACTACCGTGAGTCTTGATATTGCACTGTGGTCAGAGCATTGCAACTTAATAACACACTCATATGATGTACTTATTGCAGTCTACAAAGTACAAAACCACAAACAATGTTATAATATACATACTACATTCTGCAGTAGTAAGTACCATACGCAAATTATGTCACTTTGAATGGTCCACGTTTAGTGGTACATTACTACTACTTAACATTTTGTGATAATGTTACTTCACTTACTAGTGGCAGTGATTGCAAAATCTATAACTTGTACAATAATATTAGTTGATGATGGATTGGAAATATTTACTGTTAATATCACTGACCCAATACTCTCAGTAAAAATTCTTGATACTTCAGTAAATCCCACAACAACAGCTGAAAACGTAAATGGAAAATATACACAGGTAATTTTAAAATGTGTACTATATGATAATATTTATTACATAAACAGTGTACACTTACTGTCACTATCCAGTATAGTAACTGTGGATTGGTCAGGATAATTGACAGTAACATGGTCGGGTAGTGTGGATGGGTCAATGGTGACAGTAAACATTTCAGTGTTTTCTAATGTGTTATCATTGTTTACTGGAACATCAAATGGCACACTGGTCTGTCCAGCAGTAAATGTGACAGTGTATGGACCAGAATCATAATCAACACCTCCTGTAACATCAAGGCACACATAATATTGTGTTGTGCAGCCAAGAAAAGCCAGGAAGGGTGCACTAGAAGAACAAGTATGCATTATATTGGAACTAAGTAAACATGGTTTTCATGCATTTTGCAGTTCGGTCATAACACAACACCAACGTGCTATTTTTGTAGAAAAATATATTCAGGACAGGTACTGTATATATATCAAATTTGACCAGTCATCTCTAAGCTACAAATATTCAAAGTTCGTCTTATGTTCTTCAAATTTTTCTTCCAGTTATGTAACGATTTTCTTCTCACATTTTTTGGGGAACAGCTATAACTCATGTATGCTTTATTTGGATGGTACAGAGATCATAAAACTACACATTCATGCTTTGATAAAGATTGCATAATGTGCAAGTTATAAACGAATTTAAAAATTATAAGTTCATTGTGTGTCACGTTTACAAAGTAAATTGCATATAAAAATATGTTGATAAATTTACCACTGTACATCAAACCTTTTGTGATTTGAAAGTATGGAGAGTGTTAGCTAAGGAGATATAAAGCAAACATCAAACATGTGGAGCAAGTACAATTCAGATATTCTAACAGAATAGTCACCGAGAAGTAAAATAACATGCATGAATAAGTGAATAACATTGAAAAAGATTTGTCCAGGGTCTGGTCCAGGAACCTTCACACTTTTATGCCTCAACCTTTTACCACTTAGCCACCACTGTTAGTTGCTTACCTTATCCAATTTTCACTCTATGAATGAAAACTATTCCAGAATACCAAAGTATATAAATTCATAGATCTATGTGTATCAATGGATATTCTTTAGAACATATTATTTGCATTGCATTAAAAGTACTAGTCCTTGTGTGCTCTGTTAGAGTACTAAAAATATTAAATAGTCAAAAATATGCTAAACTCCCAATGGATCACCAACAACACACTATTTGAGAAATCCATAAAATATTTAGAAATCCTGAAATCTAAATCATCTACAAAATGAAATATTTTTGTTTCTATAAGTTTATGACTGGTGCAAGTGGATATAGCTAAGAGCTATAATATTATTGAACAATGATGATGAAGATTGCTTTGACAACGACAAAGTAGCTATGATGACTATTTGGAGTAACAGCCTGCCAAATGTTTATGTACAAAGGACACTACTGTTGAAGCATCTGTGGTCCCCTGTCATCTACTGTCCCATTTCATGTACAAGTAGAAGTGCAAACACCTTGATATAATGCTTAAATTCTTAAAAAGTAGGACTCTCGTAAACATTTTTTGGGGAATTGCAGAAGAGTTGGTGACCCCTCAGCTATATCAAATTAATGTATATACATAACAATCACATGATCTAATAGAGTAGTCAAAGACAATGTACTGCCTGGACCACTTATGCAAGCTAGTTGAATCTTGTACACATTGATAAACTATCAAAGCACAAACCTTCAGTAATGTTTCAAAAATAACATGAAAACCAACCATACAAGTAAGAATGTGTCGATTCTTGTTTCTTGTCAGGCATAACAGGTGAATAAAAGCGATGATCAAAATGAGGTGCAATTTTTGGGAAGTGGACACTAAGGAACAAAATTTGCACAAAGATTGAGATGCTCTATTAGTATAATTAGCAGTACATAGCTAATTGTTGGAGCAAGTGGAGATTGATACTCCAACAGAAGAGTGAAATATGTTAAACAATGTAATTATACTCTGTACTATATACCAGTCAATATTGGTTAAAGCAAGTGAAGTTTGAGATACTCTAATAGAACAGTCACATTAAGGTGTGAAATTGTAGCTATGTAGTTGGAGAAAAATATGGAGCATAATATGGCCTATAATAGGTGATAAAAATTGCTCGAAAGAAAACTAGGTGAAAAAACCAAAATGCTAACAAATGTGTTTCAAGATACCATACTAGAGCAGTTATATAATTATGCATACAAAACTTTAACAAATAATATTTATTGATCGATTGATTTATTTATTGATTGATTTATTTACAGACTTTACAGTATAAAAAGTAGTGACAGACAAAATGTTGTGCAATGAAATAAACTAGTTATATTTATGTAAAATTACACTGATGGAATACTGGTATTATGTGCCAGCATCCCAAAACTACATTAAGTATAATTACTTAACCTAAAATTACAATTTAAGTAAAATTATGACTACTTGACTTGAAAGTTACAGTAACAAACTATTTAGCTTACAACAAATTAAAACAGTTGAGAAATAAGAGAGAAATTAATGTGATGAGTTGTGATCTGGACAGGACTAGATATGATCAAAGTTCATGCTCAAGAAGTAGTTGATACAGAAACTACATGGACAGAGATAGTGGAGTTTATGAGAGTCAAGTTAGCAATAAAATGTTTCCGGAAGAATGATTTAATTTAATTTTTGATGGTAATTGTAGATAGGTCCATGTTGATAATTGGTAGAGAATTCCACAGTCTGCAGTTAAAATAGAAGTTTCATTGTTTGTATATGAAGTAACAAAACAATACAAAACTAATCTACAATTAGTGTCAATGTGAGGCTTTCTGTTTACCTGTAGATAGACAAAACCGGCCCCAGTGCTGGCCTGTGACCAGCTTTGGTACATGAATATACAAAAAGAAATCATATCTAATCCAAAACACCTAAGCTGTGAAAAAGGGTACATACTTCCAAAAATAGGCAGGATGTGAATCATGTGATATCAAAGGTGGGAGCCATGAAATGACAGCAATGATATTGCTATTTCTTGGCTATCACCTTCGATATCACATTTTTTTCATACTGGAAGGCTGCGCCCTTTTTCACAACATGGATTAGATTGCAACTATTAGCATTTTGTGATGATGCTACTTCACTCACTAGTGGCAGTATTCTGAGTATCTCTAACTTGTACAGTAATATCAGTTGATGATGGGTTACTGAGAACTAGTACAGGTTGTGCTGGTCCATCATCTTCATCAATTCTGTATGATGATTGACTGAAGGCAACAGTGATAGCTACAGTACATGTACAAAATAAGCTGTGTACACCACGCACATAACTAGAAGGAAATTACATGTACCTACAATTGTTACCCAGTCTTGGAAAACTGGTCTTATTGACCATGTCAGCAGATCTGATTTTTCACCTAGAACACAAAGCTACATGAATAAACTATCTAATTTCACAATCAGAATCAGTTAGACCTGAGTGGTCTGCTTTCGCTGGCTGCTTTTCCCAAGCCCAGTGACGATCTGGACATGCGGTGTGGAGCCTTAATGGAACTCTGGTCAGCCTAGGGATGGCTGTGTGCTGCTGTACAGCTCCGTGGTGTTGAATAAAGACCTGTATTGTAAATTTCCTTTCATTTTAGCCAGTTTTGACACCTGAGCGGCCCATAACTTGGCCTAATTCATCTCTACACCTTCCTTTTTGAATTTTTAACAGCCTCTTTCCCTCCTTCTAGGCCAATGCCTTTCTCCCATTTTGGAGCTCGCTTGATACAGTCAGCCATGGTTTTAAAACTATCTATAATGGTGGGAAACGTAGCTGTAGGCTACTCACAGGGTGGATACTCTTGAAGGCAAGGGATGGGTGTAAAACATGTGAAAATTTGGTACACATAGCTTCAACTATTGGCAAGCTACAACGCACTAAATACTTAAAACCAACGTTTCTCGATACTTTTAAATAGGCAATAAGACTGGTTTTCCCATAATGGGTCACAATTATGTTATAGTGTAGTTAAAATTATCATCCAGTATGGTAGTGGTGCTGTATCATACACTACGATAGTACTGTATAGTAGGGACCACAAAGGAGTAGGCGTGGCCCATGAAATAATATCACCCAAAAAACAGCTTCAATTTCCCCTAATGACAATCAGGCAGTATTGGTTAGGTGAAACTAAGCCCAAACAAGCTTTCAGATCGACCCGAAATGCTTTCAACAAGTTGCTATGGAATTTTAAAAATAATTTATTTAACAGAATTTTCTACTGACTAAGTAAGTAACTGACTGACTGATCTCTTCGTAACTCGATAATGGCTAAGGCTACGGGCTTGATTTTTTCACTGTTCGACGTTGCTTCGTCCCGACAGGTGCCTTTTGGCATACTGCAGTACGTACAATGCAATCTTCATGGACTTACCAGTGTCCTCCTTTGTGTCCCATTCATCTTTGCTGACAGCAAAAAGTGTCAATTTGGCGATAGCACGTGATGGCTTCCCTTCACGTAACAGAAATCGTCCGTATTTTTCATAGCAGCTATTTTGATAGTAGAGGTGCTTGTCAAACAGTTCTTGATTCGTACTGTTGTGTAATGGGTTGAACACAGCCAACAATGAAGCGTAATGGATACTTCACTTTTCATACAATAATTGGTATAACTGGGGCGTGCGGCATCATTTTTTTCTTTTGGAATGTGTCGCGGTGTGCAGAGGTGCTTTTCGAACAGTTCTTGATTTGAAAATGCTGCGTGTAATGGGTTGAATATAGCTGACAACGAAGCGTAATGGATACTTCATTTTTTAGATGATAATTGGGGCGCACGGCCCCATTTCAGATGCGGTATGCTTGGGTTCACCAGTCATAATAATTATTTATAAAGAAAGTTAACAAACAAGTACACAGAAAAATTTGGAATTTTCAACTAGAGTAGGGACCATAGCACATCGATAAAAAGTACTGAAACAAGCTGGAGTAGTGCACGATAATCACAGTAAAACAATAAGAAGTGTTATATCCCTACTGTGCTCAAGAAATGCACAGTAGGGATACAACACTTCTTATTGTTTTACTGTGATTTAATATCATGCACTACTCCAGCTTGTTTCAGTACCTTTTATCGATGTGCTATGGTCTCTACTGTGGTTGAAAATTCCAAATTTTTCTGTGTACTTGTATATATTAGGGATCACAGAGATTTGCAATCCATTACAAAATAATATTAACCAGAAACCAGCCTCACAATCATAATATCTTCATGGTGCCATGGATGTATTGTTAAGTATAACCTAGCCCAAAAGTGCTTCTATAAATTACTACATAATTTGTAACAGGGATTATCTGCATCTTCCATAGTGACTGGATTGATTACAGAGGTGCTCTCATAGTGTTCTTCATTTGTAATACTGCACAATGGACTGAGCATACTGCAGATTGGGTAAATGTGCTCCGTTAGTGGTTGTATTTGAAACCTTGTGTTTGAAAACAGCACTTACATGGTGGAATATGTAAATGGAAATAGAATCTGTATCAGCTGAAAATTAGCCACTCTGCTTTGTCAATAATAGTTGAAGCACACATTCAGATGAAATAACTAAATCTGGTGCCATTCTTTCATTTGATGCAGTGTGCACAAGTTCACCACGTAATGTTGCTATATGGGTAGGTGACGGCCTATTATGTCCAAAATTTTACCTATTATGCTTTTGAGCATTGTTCAAAACTACTTAAGCCTATTATGCTCAAAATTATGCTTTCAAAACCAAGATTATGCTCAAGAACTGACTGTTTTATTAGGCTAGATTAGTGTTTTCAGACTGCTGCATTAGAGTAAGTGACTGCGCTATTGAGTATTTCAATCTTATTTCTGCAAAGTGTTAATGGCCAACAAAGAAATGATTAATTATGTTATATTTCATGTTCTTAAAATCACTAATATTACTATTGGCAGTGATTATCCTTCAGGCACGTAGCTATTGTGCATTTTAATTAATTTTTCAAATATTGTCCCTATTATGCTTGATGCTTTTGATCATTTATTATGCTTTACATTATGTCAGCATAATTGGCCAGGGCCTAGCTATGAGGAAAATTCCTACATTGTTCAAGAGACACGGTAGTGTGTTGTGCGGTACAATAAGCCAGCACATCACACCATGGGTGTATTGACAGGTAGAAAGTAAATGCAATTTTATACATATGTAGCTCCATGATTGCTTAATCAATAGGAAGCAATTTTGTTATAGAATTATCTACTAGGTATTTAGTGGAGTCCACTAACCAAATTTGATGAAAGTTTCTCTAACCGTTCTGAGACATGAGTGACCAAAGTTTTGGGTTTTTTTCTTTGGTCTTTTCTTCATTTTCTGCTTATTCTGCACACTTTGCAAAATCTGCTATAAAACACAAGTATACACTCCAATCAAGCTACAATCTGGCAACATTAAATGGGATATTAAAGCATAGATACTAGAATGTAATGGATTGGAAACGCAATACATTTTACGGTTACGGGCTCGATATGGTCACGTGATGACATTTACGGGGCACAGCAGCATTTTCAATAGGCACAATACATTTTTGTCGAATTCGCCCAGAGTTTTCTCGAAAACAGGTGGCTTGTTCAATTCGTTCATACTTTTTTTTTAGCACTCTCAAAGGTATGAACTTTTCTTTAGTATAGCATGTATCGCTAGACTCGTTTTCACAAAGCCAGGAAAACCCCCACAGCCACTACCGTCATGTAGCCATTCTTTTGCTTTGCTTACGGAAAGTAACTGCTGTACAGTGCTAAAAATAATTATTTTGTATTCATTACTATGTGGCGAAACTGTTCAGCACTTCTAAAACTTCGTATGTAATACGCCCTATGCACTAAAACCCCCACAGTAGTTTTTGAACACAAATTTCATGTTCCTTCCTTCACACCTTCGGTTGTACGAAGCGACTAACTTCAGTCACAAACCAGTAAATAGCTGAATCCTTTAGCAATGATTTAACACTTTATAAAACCTGTAATAGTAGTCTCAGTGTTAAGAACAACTGCAGTTTGTACACTTGGTAACGTTGCCATAAATCACGTGACAGTATCGAGCACGTAACCGTAAAATGTATTGCGTTTCCAATCCATTATGTTCTAGTATCTATGATTAAAGTAAATCTTAGTACCAATCTTGGCGAGAACCCAAGCAATATTGATGGAGGTATGACCAAATATTCGTGTAAAATAATGTCTAAATTCTGTTACTCCTACAGGGTAAACCACTTCGAAAATCAGTTGAAAATTTGTCTGTAGTTAGATTAACCATAATAGGAGTACCTCTTGGTGGTTTGGAAGAAATCAAGATTAAGACCACAAAGATACAACACGAAAACCAATGGTGTAATGATCATGCAATCGAGTTTTGTTAATAACAACCTTTAGTTGCCACATCTACTAGGCAAACTGCTTATAGGAATGAGCTGAAATCAGTGTGTAGGTGGATTAGTCATAGTAAAATAATCATCCAGTGGTTTAGAAGATTTCACAGTAAAACATTTCAGAAACCAACTACGTAAAAAAAAAGTTCTTGATCAAGATACTGTACTCTAGTAGTGCAGTCACCCTATTAGAACATTCAGTAAGTTGCAAGTCATCTTGTAGAGAGTTCAGCTCCAATCAAGCGAAAGAGTAGAGTTCAGTTACAAACAACTCACCTTGTAGAGACTACAAGCCACCCTGTACAAGTTCAGCTACAAACAAGTCATTGTGTAGAGAGTACAGCCAGGAACCTGTGGAGAGATCATTTAGAAACAAGACACCCGGTAGTGGCTACAAACAAGTCACCCTGTAGGTATTTCAGCTACATATCGATTGAGTTCAATTGTAAAAATAAATTGTACAGAGCGTAGAGTTCAACTATATTACAAGTCATGCTGTCTATGCCACAAGTCACCTTAAAGGGAGTTCAGCTACAAACAAGTTACCCTGTAGAGAGTTAAACTACAAACAAGTCACTCTTTAGAGAGTTCAGTTGACATTACACACATTGCTTGCTGTATGGTATGCCCTGATTTTGGTCAACTATTTTGTACGGGTAATAATATCGGTGGTAGTAATAGGGTGATGGTAGGGGAGGTTTATGGGCTTACTATAGGAGGAGCAAGAAGATCAATGGAATCCAGATGTCCGATTTGAGCTCTCTATGGACCCTTCTAGCACTCAAATCACTCACAAAGGAAGGAGAATGCAACTGGTGAGCTGTCTGAGCTTGCCTGCTCACTATACACACCATTCTAACAAAGTCATGACCATTGAATGGTGCCAGACCTCCACTCATAAGTCCGATAAATGCTGTGTAGAATCCAGACTCACCAATTTTGAAGAAAAAGTGGAATATGACAGTGTATTTGGCCAGCAATACATTTCTGGTAAAAATGTGAGTTTGATTTTGTGTGCATGGAAGCCGGGTTATCTCAAATTCATTCACATATTTCCTCTGAATCTAACCTACAAGTTATTTGAAAGATTTTTCTTAGACTAGCAGAGTTACTTTAGTTACTTTTGTAAATAACTGAATACTCTATTACTTTGTAACAAAGTAACTAAGTAATATACTAGCTACATGCTTTGTAAATAGTAACTTGTAACTAGGAATACTGTCTAAAGTGTAAATGAGCTACAATAGTAACTAGAACAAATAGTCATATAGTAACTAGTGATCATACTTTAAAATCCAGAACACTATTGCACCATCTACAGCCACATTCTGTGTATACTGTTCTTCATGATTAACAGACAGAACATGGGATGAAAGTAAAAAGAAAGTGGTACTAGTTTTTTCCTTAAGTAGCTACCCCAACTCAATTGACTAGTTATTTTTTGACAGACACGGTTAGTAATACAAAAGGCTGTCAAGTGACCAGTAAAGTGTGATTCTAAGAGAAGCCTTTAAATGTACTGTGGATAGTAATTGTAGTTTCAGAAAAGGCACAATTGAAATTGGTTTTAAACTGCTTAGTATACTTACTCAGCCCCACAGAGACATTAGTTATTTCAGTTGTGAGTGTTGTGGATGTGCCTTTACACAGTCAAGCTAGCCACATTAATATATTGGGTCATTATATATTAACATACCATCATCATTCACAATGGTAACAGTAGCTACACCAGGGGTAACACGAGCAAGATTAACAGGTAGTGAGGATGGATCAACAGTGAGAGTGAACTCCTCATCTTCTTCACCTATAATATCATCATTTATGGGGACTCTAAATAAGACCCTGGTGACTCCAGCAGGAAATGTAACAGTGTGTAGTCCTAAATTATAATCAACACCTCCTCCTGTAACATGGACACAGTAACTTACATTAGTGATCATTCTGATTCGTCTAACTAATTACTCACCAGTAGCTGTTTTATCAGTGCTAAAAACTTGTACAGTGATATCAGTTGATGATTGGTTAGTGAGAACTAGTTCAGGTTGCACAAGCCTAGCTCCTTCATTGATTTTGTAGACTGACTGACTGAAGGACACACTGAGGTCTGTGTACAATGAAGGATAATACAATATAAATACATACCACCAATACACTTGTATGTGTATATTTGAATCACAATTTAATGATCTTAATAAGAGGCAACAGCAGTATAGTCACCTTTATGTAAACACCTCTTCTGAAGATATATTTATGATGGATTACCAGTTTACATTGGTTATCATCAATGTGACTCTGAACACAATCAGCACTGACAGTTTAGTTGTCTGCTAAACTGTTCCAACACATGACTCTTTTGTGAGCATTTTAGTGCAGCTCTTGACTTTCAGCATAACTGTTTCTCTTAGTTTTCAGCTAAGCTCTGCTCATTACCCAATATACATAAGGAAAACAATAAATGAAGTTTTCCTAGAATCAATCTTCTTATATCAACTTTTGGAGGTACAAAGCAAGAATTATGGACAATTTATGTATAATTCATATATTAAATCAAAAATAATGTAGGGATTTAAGTGATAAAAATAATGAAACAAGAAATGAATGATTACAGCATAGCTCAGTGAGAAATCCCTACTTTGGCATTGAACAAAAAATTGTTACAACATGCCAATGTAGGGATTTTTCACTTAGCTATGCTGTAATCATTCGTATTTTGTTTCACTACTTTTTATCGCTTAAATCCCAACATTATTTTTGAATTAATAATTTCTATGTATATTTGTATGAATTATACACATGAATGGTCCATAATTCTTGCTTGTGCCTCCAACAGTTGATATAAGGAGGATAACTGGGTAATAGGCAGAGCATAGTCAAAAACTAAGAGGAACAGCTATGCTGAAAGTCAAGAGCTACACTAAAATGCTCACAAGAGTCATGTGTTTAAAATTTTACAGAATTTGCATTCAATCAAACTTTCAGTGTCATTAAATTACTTTCAAGTCAATCAACTATATATGAGCAAATAACTTGTAATATTTCATGTTAAGTCTAAGACAAATTACTTAATATTGGGCACACTCTTAACATGTGCACAGCAACACAGCTAGCATTCATATATACACAAATAAAAGGAATTTTAAGTTGGATTGGAAAAAATGTAGTGAAGCAAGGAAATAGCTAAACAGCAGTGAACTAAGAGAGATTGTCTATACCTGCAGATATACTATAATGGACATGTAATACCTAAACTCAGTCCATAAACATGACTGAATTAGGGATAAATGACCATTAGCATATCTGCAGGTGTGGACAACTTCTCTTGTTTCATTACTTTTTAGCTATTCCCTTGTTTCACTACTTTATTTTCCTATCATCAATTTAATATATTTTTTCTTTATCGCATGATTATGACTACTGAACCCACACATAAAGCATCAAAGAAAGAATGGAACCAGGAATACCATAAAATTAATTTTGTGTCTGAGTGTGTGCCCCAACTATCGATTACTGTAAAGTATGTTTCAATTTCAGTTATGTTCTCCCAGTGTTACAAACAAATTACAGTACAAGAAGTGTCTCTACAATCAATCCATTTGCTATGGAAAGTACAGGCATTTAGTATGATAGCTAGTCAACATAGCCATGGAGAAACCATATCATGCTAGCACTGATCGACACCTTGCATTGTCAGTGGGACACATAACAGGACAAAGGAAAGTCCACGATTGCATGCATTGTAGGCACATCTCAGGATGAAGCAGCACAAACAATGAAGAAATGAAGCCCATAACCTAATCCATTGTGGAGTTATGCTTGGGTAGCAGGCAGTCAGTTACCGTTACAATAGTAGAAAATTCAGATTTTTAAAAATTTTGTAAAATTTTGCTCTGAAAACATTTTTGGCCTCAATTACACCTAACCAATTCTGGAACGCTGCCGTGAAAGAAAACTATGGCTGGTTTTAGGGTGATATTTAAGGCCAGAAAAGCCATGCCTAATTAATAGTACACATGATTTGTACAACACCAGTTTCTTACCAAAATATCTGTAGCTAGTAGCAACAACGATGCTTGCTAGCTCTTGTAGCAAAGGAAAGCTGGAATTCATCATCCTTTCAGCTATTTCCTGACTGGGCTCCATCAACAAGGCTTTCACATCATCAATGTCTTCTTGTGTGGCTGAAATAAACTGTATCTACATTATTGTATTGTATAAAATATTGCATTCCACCCCTCAGGTACTAGCCAGGTTACAACACAAACTGGTGCCTGGCAGAATTGATTCACGATCTTTGACATGTGTTAATTATGTTAGAAAATATTAATTTGAGAATAATATACTTCGTGAAAAATATTCTGGAATAATCAGGTGAATTACAGGAATGCTATTGGTGCAATATTATGTTTTGCTAGCAGTGCAATTCATCCGTTTGTGGGGGTGCAACAGGCTCATATTAAAATTATAAATTATAAATCAATGGTTATGTCAAAAGTATCTTTACTATGTTTGGGAATGCATGTATGTTGTACCAATGCATAATTTATTCTATTACAGCCCAATGATAATACAATAATATATGTATTTGACATGCAATATTTGCAATTATTGCATGGCCACCTTATTTACAATAATTGTAAGTAAAACATATCAGTAACACACAACCCTACTGTTAACATTATCCCTGTGACTGATTCAAATATCATAAGCTTTAAGTTATACATATTTTTAAAATTATTATTTACATCTACTCTACATCAACGGTTTTCAAATCTGACTCTTCTCCTACATGTCCAGAATCATTCAAGCAATCTTATCACTACCAGGCATTAAGAATGTAACAGCTGTCCTGTAGTTGCCAGTTCCTCCACTCACAGTAAGTACATGCCATTTGAAACAATTGATTCATCTGTGAAACTTTTTATACACAAATAATGAATGTCTACAAGCTAACTATGATGTTGATAGTAGTAACTGTGTGAAGGATTTTACTCGACAATGTGGCATTGTAAAGAGTTCTATGACATAAAATTAATTTTGTGTCTGAACACGTTCTCCAACAATCAAGTACAGAAGCCATTACACTTTGTCTTCAGCTATATTCCACCTATTACACAGCGATATGTACTAGTAATAGCATGGGTAGCAGTGAAATTTGGGATAAATATCACGAGTGTTGTATTGGAAATTTACCATTTCCAATACAACAAGAGTGGTATTTATCCCAAATTTCACTGCTACCCATGCTATTCCCAGTTAATACCATACTCGCTGCATATACGCATGCTGTGCATTAGCGTTGCTATGTATGCAATTTGTCACTATGTACTAAACATACTAAACACGGGTCGACACTAATTGGCGCTACATTGTTAACATAAATTCTAGCCAATGAAATTACAATTACAACTTTTTCACTGCTGTCAGTGAAATACGGGATAAATTTCACTGCTACTATTGAGACTTTTGTATGGGCAGTGAAACAAGTATGGTATTAAAATGAAGAACAGTATGAGAAGTGTCTCTGCAATCACCATTGAGAAATGGACAAGAGTAATAGCTACCACCACAGCCACAGAGGAACCATATCAAGCTACCACAAACCAACACTTTGCATTGTTGGTGAAAATAACTGGAGGACAAAGGTATGTCCGTGATGTGTGTATTGTACATACTGGGTTAGCAAAAAGGTACATCTTGGGACAAAGCAATGTCAAGCAGTGAATGAATCAAGTGCACAGCCTTATGCACTGTTGAGTTTTGCTTATCTGAAGGCATCAGTTAGTTAAAAATGAAAAGTGCAGAGAATTAATTAACATTTCAGCCAACTAGATGATTAGTGATGACAGTAAAAGTGTCATCAATAGACTTGTGTGGTTTGGCTCCATTACAAGTTTGGGAAAGAGTTGTAATGGATACTGCAATTTATGGCTTCACATAGGAAATGTATGGTGGAAATTTGGATTCACTGTAAATATTGTGTCAGGCATTTGAATGAAAAGATTTTGAAACATTTTTAGCAGGTCAAGCAGTGCTACAAATGAGCCAAATTTCAAGATTGTGTACAGTTGCATCCATGAGTTATTAAATGTTTTTGAGGATCCAGCTCAATGCATACATACTATAGTTAATCAGTTAATCAGTTAGCAAAAAAAATCAGTTAAATAAGATATTTCTAAAATTTCCATAAAAAACTATTTGGAAAGATTTGGGGTTGTTCTGAAGGCACTTTTGGGCTTGATTATGCTGTGCCAGTTTTGAAGGAAATCTGAGGTTAGATCTAGTGGAACCTCAGTTATACAGACCCTAGTTATACAGACCCCAGTTATCTGGACCCCAGTTATTAGGATTCTTGGTGAACCAAACTATGGATATGACTGTTCTCTATTAGAGTAGTGACTGTTCTATTAGGGTAGTTAAAATATTGATATTTTAAATGCTATTTCAAACTGTTTATGCACAATTTCAGAAATATGGACTTTTCAGACTTATGGACCAATCCTGGTCCCAATAACTGAGGTTCCACTGTATAGTACTCTATAATTATTAGGGATCATAGTGTTTTGGGTTTTTCTTGCCCTTCAAAAAATCACCTAAAAAGCAGCTAAAATACTGTATCTATGATTTCTATTAGCTTCTAGAGTTGTATTAAATCATCCTGGAGGGAGTATGTTCCCTAACCTCCCTAGGTTTAGCTGCTTTACAGCTTAGCTTTGGCAACAACAGTAGCTCAGATAGCCTTAACATACTCCTGACAATAATAATTAAATGTGATATATAACTTATTAGAATATTTGATAAGCTGCTTTATTAGGATATTTTCATGCTTTGTGCTTTCTCTTTGCAGTTTGTCTCTTACTTTGACCCTTTGAAACTCAAGGCCTGAAGATAATAAAGTTCACCCTCTGTGTTACTGTGTGTATTGTGTGTATCTGTTACTGAGTGAGTACAACTTACAGGCTGGAAATCAACTCCATCATATTCAGCACAACCAACACTTGAACCTGGTATTCCTGCTGGTCCAGGAATTCCTGGCAATCCTGGTAACCCTCTAGCTCCTTGACTACCTCTTCTTCCTTCTTTTCCGTTTTCTCCATTATCTCCTGGTGGACCTGATATGCCAGCAAACCCACGAGGGCCAGGTAGGCCTTTGTTTCCTTTGACACCCACTGGTCCAGTTAGTCCTATTGATCCAGGATCACCTCTGTCACCTCTACCTCCTTTTGCACCATTAGGACATCCTGATGGACACTGTACAACTACAATAGCATATAAAGGGTGGTAGTACATAAGATTAAGAAAATCACAAAGGTCTTAGAATATTGCAATGTGTACCCTACAACACAGTATCTTTCACTTAAGAGCTGTTTAATGCTCAATAACTGCATAATTGTTTTACACTAACTCACTGGTAACATTATCAGATTCCCTTCCCAACATACAAACTGTATCATCTCCAGGACGACCAGGTGGTCCACAGACACCAGGATCTCCTTTATCCCCACTATCACCAGTTACTCCATCTTCTCCTGTAAGTAAACTACTTGTGAACTTGAAAAATCTTTAAAATACAGCTGATAGTTATTGAGAAAGCTTAAAAGCATGTGACTACATAATTGTCTTGTGTGTATATAAATTCGCACATTCCACTCAAATATAATACATAACTTGTGCATTGCAGTGATTATTATTTTGAATTGAAGCTAAATAGCATATGCTTAATCCTGATAGTCAAACCCCATCTTATATCATGAATGCATTAATAAGATCATTTTGCATGGTTACGATGTATGAGCGAACAGGCTGCAGCACATGTTGCTGTCAGTCCTTCAGTGCTGGTCACTGTAAAGCACTAATAACAATAACAATAGCAATCAGTATAACTCCACTTTACACTCTAATATCAAACTGAAGAAATGTTTACCTTAATATATTGTTACACACACCATTAACTAAGTGAGGTTGACAAGCTAACTGTTTTTGACTAACTGACTAACTCACTGATCAGTTCTTTAAGATAGGTGTGAAAAATAGCTGAAAGGTATATGTAGGTTTACTGTTATATTATAAGGTGAAGCATACTGTTCCATGTTGTGTATATACATAAATGTTTATACAGCAAACATTATAAACTTGTAAAGTATATACCTGTAGGACCATAATGTCCCTTATCACCATTAGCTCCTTTTAATCCTGGAGTTCCATCAAATCCTGGTGCTCCTGGTATTCCTGGACTACCAGTATCTCCAGGATAACCTATTAACCCCTTTGGTCCTTTTGGTCCAATAACAGGTGGTGCTATAGTAATAAAATAATATTATTATGTGCTACTATTCATTTTATCATCCAGTGATGGTATTGTATACTAGCAACAATGGAGTATTTCCCCTCAAAAAAATATTGAACAGAAACCACTCTCACAATACCTTCATGACATCTTGGCAGTATTGGTGAGGTATAACCAAGCTAAAATGTGTCTTCAGTATGACCTGAAATGATCCCAAAAGGTTGCTACAAAATTTATTCAGTAAGATTTTCCACTGACTGACTACCTGATGCCATTAGGCAAACATAATTATATCGATACAATGACTAAGGGGATGGACAGACTTGACATTTTCACTGTTCAATACCGCTTTAGCCAGACAGATACCTTTTGGAATACTGCAGTACTTACGATACACGCTTACCTGTGTCCTCCATTTGTCTTTGTTGACAATGCAAGGTGTCATTTTGTGGCAGCTCTGTGTGATGGTTTCCCTAAGAATTTCTGTTGTGACAGGTAACTTACACAGCATTACAGAGGTCATCATACAGCATTACAGCGGTCCTTTTCTTGTAGTGTTCTTCATGTGTAATTGGCTGAACACAATTGAAATAAAACATAATGACTTACTTCATTATTTCAGTAATTGATAGTTGGGGCATGTGTTCAGATGAAAATAATAAGCCTGGCACCACTCCTTCTTCTAGTACGATATGCATAGGTTCACCAGATATATATAATAATTTTGCAAAAGGTGAAGAAACAAGTTCAAGAAAAGATTAGGAATTTTAAACTCTATTAGAGATTAAAGAAATAAGTAGTGAAACAGGGGAGGATGCCTACACCTGAAGATATACTTGCGGACATTTAATCCCTAATTCAGTCATGAGTACAGACTGAAGCAGGAATTAAATGTCCACTAGTATATTTTCAGGTGTGTCCTCCCTTGTTTCACTTCTTTTTATTGATCCCTAATCGAAATTAAACTTCTTAATTTTTGGTTGTACTTGTTTTATTACCTGAATTGTCAAAGACAGGATTCCTAAGGCTTTAGGATGATTCCCAGATTACAAAACAAGTATAAAACAAAACTACAAACATCTTACAAAAATCCCAAAACTAATAAAGGTGATGCTGAGTTTAACAAAACACACCAGGACGTGGGACATGGGAGGAGACATAACATGAAACTTTCACTTTACTTATATTATGTTAAAACATTTCCATTAGTGTTGGTTGTACTTGTAACACACCCATGAGGTTTGTAGGTGATTTGTAAACATGACACCTGAGGGTCGCAGGCCTGAGAGTGAAGTTGTTTACAAATCAGATACAAACCCAATTTGTATGTTATAACTGATTTGTGGTATGGGCATGTGCAGATCAAAAGTGTCATTTGTAACACGGAAAGAACAAGAAGGCAAGGCTAATATTGGCTACTGCTGAGCGCTGTGTACAAGGAATGGTTTTATTCGCTATTGACTGTCTTGATAGTTAGTTAAGTACTTCATTGTAGCTAGTTTATTCATTGGTAGCACGTTTTACATACACGAGCATGAGGTGCCATGTCAATGCCAATCACTACTGCTCAAAGTCATTTAGATGGGTGTAGCTAAAGTGTCTGATATTCATTGTTGCGTGGTGATAGTTTTGGTTAGCTTAATTTATTGGCGAACGAGTGTGTGGTATGTACAGATACCAACTTAGCCCAGCGGTTGTACTGCTTGATCTCTTTGAAGTAATTAGTGGCCTGACTGTGTGGCCAAAAGGTGGTACTTAGTCATGTCACAATCATTTTTAAACCGGTTTATAACTGATTTGTAACACTGGCAGCAGCCTTTTATCTTCCCATGCACCATACTACAAACCAATAATAAAGCATATGGTGAAGCCAAGTAGTTTATTAGCATCGAGGCCAAGTGCTTTATCATTATTTTGTATAGCAACAGCAAGGCAGTTCTTATGAAACTTTATAGTAGATTGAATCCAGTACATAAAATATGCTATGTTAACAGTAGTCCAGGTGAGTGTTAATAGTCCAGGTGTACCTTATTAGTAGTGTTCCAGCTTCCTTGTAGTGTACAACAGGTCTGTTAAGTTTTTTAATCCAGTGGACTAAGTTGCTGATTATATATAGAGTTTCAGTGTAATATTGAGCTGTCCTGAGGGCTGCTGATAACAAACCACTGGTGCATGTATTTCAATTACTGTCATAACTGCACTTTATTAAGCTTTGATGTTCATAAAATACAGTTGGTGGATTGCAGCAGTTCACACCCCAACTGTACTTTATGGAAAATATAGTAGTTAGATGTCTCCCATGCAAACTTCTATAGTATGAGGTAAAGCTAATGAACATTTTGAACTATATACATATGTGACCCTATTTTGGAAAATCATACATTTGGGCACATTGGCCAATTTTCTTTTTATAGCTACAATGAAGTACTGAGTGGTTATCTACCTTGTGTGAAAAGTTTGTGATGATACGTTGAAGCATTCCAAAGATATTGCCAATTTATTGTCTAATACATTACAAACTAACTTTTCATTATCAGTTTATAGAACTGTATAGTGATCAGATGTGACAAATTGATGACAAATCACTTTGCAAACATCACCATTCTTACAATCTAAAAGTAATGAAAAGGGATGCTTTAGAGTTTAATCATGTGTTCTTTGTGCTTTTTCTCAATTAAATCACTTGTATTATTGTCTAAAGACAAGAAAATGAACAAATCACCCAATTTGTAATTGTTGTCCCACGCATTGTGAAACTACTACATGGTCTGATATAATTCAGTATATCTCCTAGATAAAAGAAGCTATGGGTGTGAAATTTCACAGCAAGAAGGCTTAATAGTTGCTTTATCAGAATATGTAAAAAAAAATTAATTTAAAAAAAATCACTGAAATTTTCAATTGAGAATTCCCACAAATTTTGCATATGCCCAAATGTATGGTTTTCCAAAATAGGGTCACATATATCATACAAGTTATTACCTCTAGCACATGATAGTGTTTCAGCCTCATACTCAATACCAGTACTATTCTGAGGTAGAGCACTGAAACTATTCTTCACAAAGCCATAGTCATCCAGTAGAATAAACAAGTTATTACACACACATCCTGGAGGGCCGGGGGGTCCTTGGGGACCATCTAGTCCAGGTAACCCTCTGCTACCATGAACTCCTTTTAATCCTGGACTGCCATTTTGTCCAGGCCTTCCTCGTACACCATCAGGACCATCATAGCCTCTTGGTCCCCTTGTTCCTGGATCTCCTGAAGGACCACGTAGTCCTTTAGATCCTGGAGATCCTCTGAATCCCTGAGGTCCTGGGTCCCCTGGTTCTCCAGGAGTACCTGACTCAAAGCTTATTTGAGGTTTCTTTACTGCTTGATGATCTGCTGGCTACAGAAAGGTGATTAATAATTCTAATTAAATCATTGTTATGAATGATACTTTACAAATCAAGCACATTCCCTGTACATCTATAAGGTAAACTTCCCATAATCTAGTGTTAAAAGCAAAAATTAATCAACAAAAGGACAAATATTGAATTCTCAAAAAATCCAATCTAAAATCCATTTCTTGGTCTACCTGCCCACCTGCGTACCTGTCAGCCTGACCACATTCATAACAAAGCAGTGAACAGCCACCATTTCAAACCATAATAACAAACTTACCTGTGGCATGTGCTTTTTCTAGTTCCATTGATTCTACACTTTACCTTCCCTCTCATCTTGAATTACATGGTAGTATTCTTCATGCAAGGAACCGTATTTAGATGCTACAAAACTAATTCAAGTGCTTACACTACTGTAAGAGGGCTAGATACCAATAGCTGCACTAATAAATCATCACATGACCACGGACCCCTTACTAAACAATCAGAACAAATCGCAACACTGAGAATCACACAGTGACCACATCCCTCAATGATCTAGTAAACAACAATGTCTCTTAATTTATTACATAGCTCACTAGCAGTCACAGCCACGTGTGTACTATTATCATAGTGGTGTATGCTATAACAAAAACGTTAAGGGTTTACCAATTAGTTTTGTTGTAAAGCTACTATCATTCATATATCTTCTTTTAGTATTTTTAATCACTGAAACTAGGGACCCATCAATTCTGCCTTTTATTTTACCTATTAAGCTATGCTCAAAACGTTTACATATTATGCCCAATATTATGCCTCAGTTCTCGTGTTTTGCTAATAAATTTGCACTTTATGGGTAAATGATAAGGAAGCACAGACATATCCTTGCTTGTCAAAATGCATGTCACAGAAAAGATGGACATACTCTAATAGAACAGTCAGCTGTCTGATCATTCTATTAGAGTTACTGACTGTTTTATTAGGGTATATCAATCTTTTTATTCTGTGATTTTGAGAAGCAAGAATTTATAGTATTGCACAAGTATTTTGCCTAGCATCATGCTCAATGCTTTCAAGCACCTATATATATTATGCTCATAATTATGTCAGTATAATCAGTGGGTCCCTACCTACTTCACTTTAATATTTTGGTTGCTCTAGTATAATATGGCTCACATAAAGTGCATTGATGAAATTGTGTATAAATATATGTACCACCTTAGCATGGGCGTTCAAAGGCGCCGCTCGGTGTTTAACTCGCATATTTCCTGGGCAATATCATGGGAAAGCGGTTTGCCAATGACTCTGATGCCCAGCCAGTTCAAAGAAACGATACGCTTTGACTCGTTATATTGAACGACATAGAGCTTTGCATTGTGGGACTCGTTTTGTAGTAGTTGCTAAGCTTAGTATATTTGCTAAGATGGACTAGTTGGTTGTTACTAAAGGATAATGAAGGTATAAAATAATCGTTTGGGCGATTGTGGATGCGTATTTCTACCCACCACGTATCAGCCTTTGAACAGACCACGGAACAGCAAAGCTACTACTGCTACATTGAAATAGGTTAGTAACTTACAGTCCTAAGTACTTAACTTAATATAATAACTTACTTACTGTCCCAATAGCGAAGTTAGTTGGCTTAACTTAGTACAAAAATGATAATAATATAAACTCGATCCCACAATCACAAGTTTTTTAACATAGCGTGTTGAAGCATAGTAACGTATTAATGATGTTTTAACATATGGACAACGTTTCGATGGCTATTAGCCCACGCTTTTAAAACCACGATCGATTTTCAGATGCTACTGTATAAAACAAACGGGATGAGTTCTCGTTAGCTCTTTCACCTATTAGTTAGGTGAGTGCTCCCCAAGTGGTATATATCACTTGTACCATGGCTGCTTGGGATTTTGCTGACATATACACCCACAGCCCTCGGGCCTGCGGCCCTCTGGCTTTGGGTGTATATATCAGCAAAATCCCTCGCAGCCATAGTATAACTATGAATAATAAGCTGTTTTGAATGGGGTTGTACAGCTATGTGAGCCACAACTATGCATTCCAAAAACAGTATCTAAGCAAAGATAGTCTTTTAATAGTGGTTCATTATGTCCCAGCATAGGCAGTGGAGCAAGGAAAGGGGGGCAGGGGGCCATGCACCCCCCCACTTTTATTGGACAATGTTTGCAAGAAAAGATCAAGATATACTAATAGAACAGTCAAGATCTAGATATTCTAATAGAGCATTCACAGTATTCAGAGAAGCAGTGTAGCAAGCTACTTAGCTATGTATGTGTAGTTATAAATAAGGAAATATAGTCCGTGGAGGGTAGCTATTGCCAGCAGGTGATTACCTTTTATTTTTCATTTGGTCTTCAACTACAGTTGGCCTGGCCCCCTCACTCTTTGGCCTGCTCCACCACCCCTGTGTCGCAGTGATGTCTTATACCACAGAATTTACTGGGACTGTAGTAGTTATTGGACATTAACTACCATACAATCCAGTTAGCTGTTGATAAGTGTGTATTGAAATCAAGCAAAAAACAGTTAATTACATACTATCAGCAGTGGTGGATGTAGAAAATTTCAAAAGATTGGACACAGGGGCAGATCTAGGATATTATTACATGGACATTAGTGGAATTCACTCAACAGTTGTGCAAAGCACACTCAGCATGCTTCAACTAGGGGGTCTGGGGGCATGCCCTCACAAGTAAATTTTGAAAATCAAGAGACATTGCCAAGTACAGCCAGTGTGGGAGCATGATAGACAAGTGTGTATTTTATAGGGACCAAGAAAGGCACATCTGTAGCTCAATAATGGCTGGTGGGAAATATTGCTGTGAAAAGGAGTAGGGTACCTCCCATTCCAAATTTGAGGCAAAACTACCCATCCATCACTGAAATATGCACCTTCAAAGTTCGTCTTATTTTCTTCGTACTTTTCTTAATCTTTCTTCTTCCTCTATGTCTTGCACACTTTAGAAAAATCGTAACAACTTTCGTGTGCTTTGATCAATTTGCTTAAAATTTGGAGGGCATTAAGAGCATAATACTGCACATTTACAGTCCAATTTTTGGTACAGATCAGACAAAAAACAAGGGAATTATGTGTGATTTTCAAAAATCCAAAGGCGATTTGTCATTACACCTCCAGGGTAAATCGCTTGACAGAATGACTTGAAAATCAGTCTGTACATGGAGCAACTATCGTAGCACAACCTTTTGTGGTTTGAAAGAAATCACACTAATAGTCATGGAGTTATAATAAAAACACCAACAATGTGTAAAAATCGCACAATCGAGTTTTGTTAATAAAAAGGCCATTGCTATTCATACGGTCATGTGCCCATGTGGTATTAGTATGGTCAAGTACGAATAGCTTGTGTACTATTTGCACAGTCACATACCAATAGCTATGAAATCACCTTGTGCTATTCATATGGAGGTCTGTATGAATAGCAAAAAAGTTATTCCTACGATGGTACGTACGAATAACTTACTGCTATTTGTATGGTCACGAAACTACAGTAGGGTGTAACTACAACAGTGCCACAAAGCCATTCAATGGCAATGGTCAGCTTCCTCCTGAGTGACAGCGATTGACATACATGCAGTGCATATTTAGGGGTGGGCCTGTGCCCTACCAAAGAGTATTGGTATGTGAGATCAAGATATTGTAATAAAGCAGTCAATTACTCCAACAAAGCAGTCACACTAATCAGAGAAGCAGTGTAGCAAACTGTGCAGTGTAATATATATATTATTTGGTGGAGGACTGCCATTGTCAGCAGGCTGTGCATGGTCTCTTTTTTGCTCAACCAAGAGTCTAGATATGCCACTGTTGACATAGCTTATTCAAGCTCAGTTAACTTATTGAGTTTCAGTGACACTGCATGCTCACTTGTACTATGTATATGCACTGTAGCCTCTAATATTGGTAAGAGCATGCATATTTTTATAATATAATAATCACAAAATCAATATTCAGTTAGTTGCACTCAAACTAGTACAGGAATATCAGTTAACTGCTAGCTAGCTAGATCTAACATACAAAAATTACAAGAATGTATATTATGTCATAGCTACAATAAGATGACCATGGATTACCTTGTGGTAATAATGGCATGATGCTAGCTAGATCTCTGCCAAACAAAGGTCATACAGAATATACACTCCAGCAATCTTTGCATTTGTACTTTCCAAGATGCATGTGCCTGAAGTTATGCTGATCAAGAATTATAGCAAAGGCAACAATTTATTTCAAACACCAGTTGTGTAACATATATGCAAACTTCAGAATCTGACATGGCTTGGATTGCTACCCAGTGGTTGTAGTCAGTGTACAACACTTGACAGTATGCATGCAGCTCCTATAAAGCAATTGCATAACACAGTATCCGGTAAAACTTTTCAAATCTGAAAAACAGTATGAAGTTATTAGATTGTGATTCACGTGCCCTGTAAGTCATGAGATTGGCCACGTAAGAGCTAACAAGCAGCATTAACTTTAGTGTCTAGCTGAAAGTGAGTCAATTAACTCTTGTTATACTAGTTGTGTGTAGCTGCATGGGAGTGAGACACTTAACTTTTGTCATACTAGTTGTGTGTAGCTGGGAGTGAGATATTTAACTCTTGTCATACTATATAGTTATGTGTAGCTGGGAGTGATCATGAGTCACTTAACTCTTGTCATACTACTTGTGATTAGCTGGGAGTGAGACACTCAATCTGATTATCATCAAGCTTGTCTACTTGCTTGATCTTCAGTAATATCGTGCTGACATCAATTACGATTGTCAATCCATCAAGTACATTGCAGCAGTAGTTGGACTGTTGCTTATCTTGTAGTCAGGGTGACTGTTCAATAAATTGTTGCAAAGTAGAAAGTTTATAATGAGTCGCTGCTTATAAGTGATGATTCTACAATGGTTTGTTCACCTTAATGGGTGGCTGCTATGCCTACTTATCTAGAAGTGCATGCATGGTTGCTAACTGTACAATCTATAATTTAGACACTAATCCAGTAATGCTTACTCGTTCTATAACTATATGGTCCCTTTCTGAGTACTTCTTTGGTGCATGTGTTGCTGACACTGATTCAAACGATCCTCCTCGCTGGAAAATCGTCAGTGCCTGGCGCACAGGTTTGCACAAATTTGGTCTTCAATATTGCATCACAAAGATTCTCAGCGATACTTTAAAATCCACCAAAGCATTTGACAATTTAATCTAGTCAAAGATGTACCAGTGTAGAGCAGACGTTCACACCACCAAACTTAGCTATGTGCCAAAAGCCACGTGTAGTTTCCAGAATGCGAAAATTGTTGAACTAACTTGTTTATTATGAATCACATGACTGCCGTACAAATAGTCCAAGAACTATTCATACGTGACTGCTGTATGTATAATAAAAATGTATTACTTACCACACCTACCAGTCAAACTAGCCAGGGGCGTAGCTAGCCAGAAGGTGATGGAGGGGCAGGCATGTCCCACGAAACGCTCAAAATCATTCATGCTTGCAAAAAAAGGCTAATGACCCAATGGTGGGCTAGCCAACATACGGTGTTGTATTATTACAGCTTACACAACTAGCTACGTAACTATTTCAGTACTGATTGCATATCAATGATCAATGATTCAATGGAGGTATATTAGTCAAGCATCATCGCACATGCCACAACTGTACTCCAACAAATTCATCCACAGTCTGGTAGAGCTATATTGTTAATATTTTAGTGCAAATACAAGTTACTTTACGTTAGCCACAGCCTGTGCTGCAGTCCTAGCACACTGCTGACAGGATGACATGTTTAGTCACTCATTTCACTCGGCGAAATTCAAATGCCATGTATTGCATGAAATCCCACCTGTCTTTCTTGCTAGCAGAACTTGTAAGCTTGTGACTGATCCGCCTGACTGACTGACAAAGTAAAAATAATAGACTGCATTGCCGTACAAAGATCCAGTGTGATTGCCTCGACTGAGAAACAAAACTTGGTACATTTAACACTTTATCACTTCATAGGCAGTAGGTTCGTAGCGTCATCTGGTCTCCTTTGAGTTGCGACTCCTGCCACGGCTAGGTCACTTAGAGCGGGTCACTCTTTAGATTCGAAAATGCTCTATCACGTGAGTAATCTAGGCTAAATATAGTAGTGTGTCTCTAATATTTTTGTTCGGTGGATTCACGAGAGAGTTGAATGTTGTGCTCGATGTTGTGTGTGCACATTCACTAGCAACCCCTGGTGATACCATGTAGTAGCGCACATAATTTATAGTCATTTGCGTGTCAGTTTAATACTGGTAAGCTTGTGACGGAGGTTTTTAAAAAAATGCAGTACGGTGATGGGGGGGGCAAATGCCTCCCCTTGGCTACGCCTCTGAAGCTAGCTAATGGAATCAGCTGAAATAGGTAGAGAAGTAGATTAATTATTTCAGAATGATCTTTCAGTAGTTCACAAGTACGAATTCAACTAGGTGTAACAAATGCGTGATTGAGATACTCTAATAGTGCAGTCACCCTAATAGAACATTCAGCTACCTAATAAGTCACTCTATTAGAATGTACAGCTACAATCATTTCACTGTGTAGCTAGAGAGTTCAACTATGGGCAAGTCACCCTGTAGAGAGTTCAGCTACAAACACGTCACTTGTAGGGAGTTAAGTTACAAACAAGTCACCTGCAGAGAGTTCAACTACAAACAAGTCACCCTGAAGAGAGTTCAACTACGAACAAGTCACCCTGAAGAGAGTTCAGCTACAAACAAGTCACTTGTAGGGAGTTAAGTTACAAACAAGTCACCTGCAGAGAGTTCAACTACAAACATGTCACCCTGAAGAGAGTTCAATAACAAACAATTCACCCCATAGAGAGTTTAGTTACAAACAAGTCTCCCTGTAGAGAGTTCAACTACAAACAAGTCACTGTGTAGAGAGTTCAGCAACAAATAGCTAAATCACCCTGTGGAGAGTTCAGTATTAAACAAGTCACCCTGTAGAGAGTTCAGCTACAAAAAATTACCCTATAGAGAGTTCAGTTACAAAAAGTCACCCTGTATGGAGTTCAGCTACAATCACGTTACCCTGTAGAGAGTTCAGCTACAAAAACATCACCCTGTAGAGAGTTCAGTTACAAACAAGTCACCTGTATAGAGCTTAGTTACACACAAGTCAGAGTTTAACTACAAACAAGTAACAAACAGGTCACCCTGTAAAGAGTTCAACTACAAACAAGTCACCCTGTAGAGAGTTCAGCTACAAGCACATCTCCCTGTAAAGAGCTCAGTTACAAACAAGTCACCTATAGAGAGTTCAACTACAAACAAGTGACCCTAAAGAGAGTTTAGTAAACAAATAAGTCACTGTGTAGAGAGATCAGTTACACAAAACCACCCAGTGGAGCATTCACCTACAAACATGTCCGTCTGTAGAGAGTTCAGCTACAAACAAACACCCTGTGGAGCATTCAACTACAACAAGTCACCTTGTAGATAGTTCAGGTACAATTGAAGAGAGTCCAGCTACATTGGAAGTCCCTCTACAGTGATTTCAGCTACAAACAAGTTACTTTGTAGAGATTTAAATATGCTACAAGGTAGTAGACAATATATCAACACATCTACACACTGTATCATTGCAACTCTACAATGTAGTCTACCTGTAGGTGAAAATTTTTATACGGTATTAATTTTTGTAAAAAAAATGCATCATTATAAAAGTATACAGAGAATTCAGGTCTTGCCTTTCTGCAGTAAAGAAAAAGACAAGTAAAAGAAACTACAAAGTTGGCCACAGGCTGGCTTTGGAGTACAGAAATACAAAGAACTGATATCTATACAGAAACAGCCAAGCTGTGAAAAAAGAGTGCGGCCCCCTAAAAAGCCAGGGTGAAAAAAGATGTGAAATTGAAGGTGGCAGCCAAGAAATGACTGAGATGGTAGGCAAAAATTTTAATAACGACAACTCAGGTGAATTTGATGCCGGAGAAGGCAACACAAATTCACCTGAAGTGTCCTCATTAATTTTTTTTGCCATTAAACCTACCATCACAGCCATTTCTTGACCACTACCTTGGATTTCACACCTTTTTTTCACCCTGGCTTTTTGGGGGCCACACCCTTTTTTCACAGCTTGGCTGTTTTTGTATAAATTCGTATCTATTCTGGTTGAATTTGGTAACACCTTTGATTGAATAAACACTATATGGATTACTGCATGGTGAAAGAGATGCATTACTATATCGTCCATCTTTAGCAGTGGCATATCTAACAGCTGACCTGCAGAGGGCCAAGCAGCCAACTGAATGTGTCCCACTGGAAAATTTTGACATTTTAGCCTTATTTGCAACAATTTTGTGTTAACTAAACAACAAGTTTGTATTGAATAAACATTGTACGCAAGTATTTTCATGTTGAAAGAAAACTCCAGATTTCCTTCCACTCTGGAATGAGTGAGTTTATAGGCATAGGTTCTCCTAGGCCTACTGATAAAAAAGTTTTGGAGAATTTTGTCAGAATAATTACCAGGGGTGGATATAGACTTTGGTAATTGTACCATCAGTCTAGCTATAGCTAACTAACAAGTTGCAACACTATAGCAATGTTTCACTGTTAAACGTACCATTAAGGCTTTAGAAATGCAAGTGAATTATTTAGTAATCAGTTGTAACATCTTTAAAATATTAAATGATAATTATTTTTAGAGGTGCCTACTGCATATTAAGAGCCCCTTTCCAACTTTGAAAAAATCTTTGATAAGAGCAATGCCAGAATAGCATCATAGATTATCTAGGTCATTAGCTATACATATACAATTTTATGCACTTGGTTGCTAGTCTACAAACTAAGTAGCTTCACTTGCCTGCCCCACTCTGCGAACTGATTTTGGGCACATGAGTTATTGTCAGTGTTGGGAGTAATGTGTTACATAAGTAATGTGTTACATAATATTATTACTTTTGTGGTAACCAAGTAATATAACAAAATACGCTATAAAAACGGGTAATATAACTCAAGTTACTTTACTTATAAATGTAACGCGTTACCTAAGTAATATAGTTACTGTAGTGAGTCTAATATTACATAATATTATTACTACAAGTAACAAAGTTACTAATCTCGTTAGTTATCCTCTGAGTAACGTCTAGCCACAATGAAGTAACGAAGCCTACTGAATGAAGAAAACCAAGATTTGCACATTGTCCAACAACGCAATCATTTCACGTGATAAAGTGGTAGTTTCACACATGACAGCTTAAGGCTGTGGACACAAAGTAATATAATATGTAATATTATTATAGTTACTTTATTTAATGAGTAACATGTAACTGTAACTAAATAGTTCAGTTGCAAGTAATATGTAATATGTAACTAGTTACTTTTACAGAATAACTTGCCCAACACTGGTTATTGTTATAGAGGGTTTCAGTCAAAACCGCCCTACATCAGCCACTACTCAGTGTTGCTTTGCATGATATTTACTTCTACGGTGATATAACTACTTACATACAGTTATATTCTAGTAGCCTGCATATAACACTGAGGCTATTGACACCAATCGTCGGTGTCAATAAGCACCACCTAAAGCTATTGACACTGACCTACAAAACTAAATTAAAAGAAAAGAAAAAACAACAACAAATATTTCAATAAAGCAGGGCCTCAATCCTTGGACTCTAGTTCACCATGTTAACCATCCAACTACCAGTGGCAGCTATCAACTCCTCTTCTTTTCTAACATACAAATGCAAGTCAAAAGGGATGCCATACTTTTAAGAATACCACTGAAGAAGAAATTAAGATTGAACCTGACCCTAACCTAATGCTACCACTAAAGATTGCCTGTGAAGCATAATAATGTCTTTTATTGTCTGTATGAAGGTAAGTGTTTTTGTTGAGTACAAGGCAAGCTAGCATTGGAGGTAGTGAAGCAACCATCCTGGCAAACCCTAGCTTGCACCAAAAACCTACCTTCATACAACTAGTGTGTTTTATACTTGGTCAGTGTCATTAGCTTTTGGTGGTGTTTATTGACACTGACAATTAGTGTCAGTAGCCATGCAAAACTCAAAACTACCGTACAGTCAAATATAACTCCAGAAGTACTTATTAATTTTTTCATCACAGTATAAAGAACAGGAACTGAATTTTGAGAGATATTCCAGGTCCCAGTTGATGCTGATAATTTGCCACATGCTTATATATCTAACATGCTACCACAAAACTGAATCAACAGAATTTTGTGTGCATTCAACAGATGCCAAGACTCTGACTTTCAGTATTATCTTCTCTAGTGGAATACCACTCGTGATGATAACACTTTAGATAGTGTAAAGACTATTCAAACTTTGTAAGAATGCTAAACTCCTGACAAGTTACACACAATAATACAACAAGTGTTTGAATACTTGATAACATTGGCACTTTCCAGGATGTCCAAAAGGACCCTCATTTCCTCTGTCTCCTCTTTGTCCTTGTGGGCCTCTGACTCCATCTTGACCTTTTATTCCTACAGTACCTGGTGCACCAGGGTCTCCAGCTCTGCCATTAGTACCATTAACACCTGAAAATTGCCAATAAATAAAATGCACCCAACACTTTGTTGTACTCATAGGTGGTGTATGGGGGAGGGAGGGGGGGGGGGGGGGGGGTGGTGGCTAAAAATTTTAATACAAAAAACCTTTCCTAAAGCAGGAATTGAACTACTGCATACTTTGAATGACAAGTTAGTACTCCACAATAATAGACATCAGACTCTATAGCTAATTTACATATCAGGTTTTGCTAACAAATTGCACTTTCATAAAATATAATAATCATTTTTACTCATGAGCAACTGTTAAAGTGAGGATGTTGTTTTTGTATATATTCACTTGACAGCTTTAACAAAACATTTAATATTAACTTGTTCTAATAAAACTGTAATACCTATAACAAGTAGTCACATCAAAATAGATTCTGTGTGAGACATTATTAATAGTTAGTAGCCATTCCTGTATTTTTTATGAAGTTGTTTCTCTCTAAGGATTTACCATAAGTATTTGCTTAAAATTTTAGTTTCAGCCAGAATGGTACATAATGGTAGTGCAGAAAAAAGCCTTTATGTGTAACTCATCTGGATCTAAACTGATAATTTTGCATCACACATAGTCATACATACTCTTGTAATAACAAGTTAACCTGGTACTCCATAACTTCCGATTTGGCCATCCCTTCCTGTTAGACCTTTCAAGCCAGTTTCTCCTTTAGAGCCAGCAAATGTTAAAATTGTATTACATTCCTTAGCATCTCTGATCATTCGCTTACTACTAACAAGTTCATTTTGTATATGTTGTGAAATAGAGTGAGATGGTAGCATATGGTTTTGACTAGAGTAAGTCATCAAATGGTTGTAGAACTGCTCAGCAGACATTTCATGATTCCTATCAATGCTATTGTATAATTGTCTTGTGGTTTTGATGATGTGTCCCAGTTCTGCCATACGACGGGAAATCCTCTCATCATTTGATACAGCACATCCTGCTAAACCAGGTGGACCTGCTGGACCAGGTCTGCCAGGAGAACCTGATAAACCTTGGTCTCCAGGGAGACCAGTAATACCATCAATACCTGGATATCCTCTATCACCTGTATCACAATAATACAGCTAAAGGTACGTATTAAATTAACATAAATACTCACCTCTCCTTCCTGGCATGCCTGGTGGTCCTCTTTGTCCAGGGAAACCAGGCGGTCCTTTTAAACCGCTAGCACCACGTAATCCAGGTAGGCCAATGGAACCTTTAGCTCCCTTGTTTCCTGGCTTCCCCTGTGTACAATTTCCAAGTGATGAACACAAGCAAGGTAACCCTTTAGGACCTCTGGGTCCTCTTCTGCCTTGTCTTCCATATTCTCCTGGTAAGCCTTTTTCACCTTTCTCACCCTTGATACCATCAACACCTCTTTCTCCGTTTGGTCCATTTATCCCATTGTGTCCATTTATTCCATCATGTCCTATGGGACCTGAATTTCCTTGAACTCCCTTGCTACCAGGGGAACCACGTTGTCCTTGCAAGAAAGTCATGTCTTCTCTTTTTCTTCTCTTATGGTTTACCTATCAAAATATACAAAGGTAGCACCGAGCCACATGATATTGCATACGCATAATAATTTTTGTGTCACATCTAGGCCTGTGCCTAATATGTCTGCATAATTTTGAGAATAATAGGTCACCAATTTCATGAGAATAATTCTGGAATAATAGGATGGTTACAGGCATAATTTTAGAATTATTGGACGCCCACGGGAATAATCGTTGGAATTAAGGGGCGTGCCTCTTCTTGATTAGCTAGCTAGAAGAAGGAAGTAAGCTACTAAGAATGACAGCTGATAGCTGGCATTATTATACGAGTGCTGGCTGAAAGAGGTTGAAGAACCTCTAAAAGATCGATATATTTTAATAAAACGCTCAAATACTCTAATAGAGCAGTCAGATCGTTTCATGTTAACAATCTGCAGATAGCATCAGGGATTTAACTGCATGATTATCTGTAACTCTGAAACTTGTACATCTCATACCAGTGCATTTCTTTAAGCCTTTCAACAAACATATTGATATCATTATCTACTGAACTTAGCATATAGTTATAGCTATAGTTTTAATACACTGATAATTGAAAAACTGTTCCTGATAGCCATTTTAAGCCTGTTGTAATAACTTTAACAATTATGTTTAAGGTGTAATGGTTCATTTTTGGCTAGCTATTGATTAATTCTGGCAAAACTACTTCTTATATCAGCATCTTGAGAACTAAGCAACTATAGCTACAGAAACTAAATGAGCATTATTATGGAATAATAGGCTAGATACAAGAATAAATAGGAGAAATTTTAGGGAAATTCTGGAAAGAATAATAGGTAAAAAGGTAAACTTTTGGGCATATTAGGCTCAGGTCTAGTCACATCTTACTGAATAAGAATCTGTGTTAATTTCCATCACAAGGAGACGTATTCCCTGATGTGGAGTCTTATCATCAGATCTAAATATCAGTGTAAGAGCTGAAGCAATATCAACTGCAACCTGAATCCTGGGATCAGTCACATTACCACAAGTCACCAGTTGATTGAGAGCTATTTTCTTATCAAGTTGTTTCTGTGTTAGTGTTAGAGTAAACAGCAACAAAACAAGAAGTTCATTTTCACCCAATTATGGTATTTATAATAATAACATACTAGGTAACAAACAAATATGAGGATTCCTGAATATATTACCCACTGAGAAAAAACCTGACTCGTTTATTTGTATAATTTTGTTTTTGAAATAAATAGCATTGAAATACATTGGGTAAACTGCATGCTACAAAGTAAGTTTTTATCACTTCAGTAAACAGTGAAACAAACTTTGAATAGTTATAAATTACATTCTATCAGAATTCACTACTTTGTGGAGAGTTTCATTTCTGTACCCAATAGCTATGTGTGTCTGTTTGTGTCACTGTATATAAAATGTAACTCTATCATTGTCAAATTGATTGGTTTGCTCTTCCTGCTGTCTATTGCTACAACTCCAAGAGTGCTTACCAGATATGGTTAAAACATTAACAAAGCCCATTGGTTTTTTTCTGAGGGGGTTTGACACTAACTAAAATCCTTGAGAATCCTGAATGAGATTCTAAATCCTACGAAGCATTTAACTAAACTTCCGGATTGTAATTACCACTATTACAGATTTCAAATCTGATTCAAATATGTATGTTTAATATGACCAAACAAGAGTGTGAAAAAATAATATATAGAAATAGTATAGTTGTAGGATTCCAATACCTACTACAGTTGGTACCAAATTCTCAAGTTTTTTCCTCTAGACAACAAAGAAGTTATGAAAGGAAATGCAAACTAGTCAGATTTTTGCTCAGTGTGATCAACACTACATACAATCACAACTATCTTGTACAACTGTAACTTTTACATGAGCTTGTCAGTATTTACGACTATTGACCAACCTCACGAAACTCAAAGAAATCTTGACAATTTCCCCCAGTAACACTCTTCTTAGATATCCTACCATTATTGTCTATTTCTTCTTTAATATCTAAATGTCCTTGTAGTTCCTGATCAACTACTTGAATGTATTGATAGACAAATCCTCTATTTCTGGATTTATGTTAAGAATAAATTAATTGTTATACAGAATTTCAAAACAAATTAAGTACTGTATAAGCAGAGGTTTTGGTGAGAAGAATATTTGGTGTTAGCATAATAATTTGCATTTGGTGAGAGTTTAATTGGACAAAATGTATGTAGTGGAGTCCCACGTGGTAGCACATTGTGTAGCTAGCTACATGGCTTCTCATTAGCAAAGATGTATAGATGCTTACATCTTTGCCTATTTATTGGCCTGCACACTGGAGAGACTCTTTTATGTGAAATGGAGGAGGGAGATTTATTTAATCCATAGCCAGTGCAGCAGCCATCTGAAATGGGAATGAAGTGATTAGGAAAATTCTCCATGCAATATCTCCACTGCATGTATCTTTGCTTCCTTCAAGTGAAAGAATAGGACTGTAACCTACAGTATTACAGACAATCATAGCATTGTTTGATCAACCGCAGGCTGCATGAGGTTCCGTACATTGATATAACTTAGTGCAGACTATGACTCCCATACAGGTATATCTTTCTTGCTAGCTATCTTAGATTTTACAGAGCTTGATGTACTTGCAATTAGTCATACTACCTTTTGACAGCCTTCAATATCACCATACTTTACGAGCTTGCTAGATACAGCAGCTTGATCTCATGGCTATTCAATCAGTTAAAATATATGAGACACTAATAATAAAATGTGGTGAGGCTTTAATTTGGTGATTTTGTAAGTATTTGTCAAATTGTTATATTTAATCCCATTTCAAAATTTCTGTTCATACAGTATATAATATAATCATTAGCATGTACATATCTTGGAAATGTATCTGCAGTTTATATTAGTTAAAGCAGTGTTGAAAATAAATTACAGGCAATCATTTAAACAATCATAAATCATGAATGCGGGAGTTGTCTCAATTTGTTCACCATGAACTAGGCTAATGCATAGTTTTGGCCTAAATTTACCCATTCTGTTAAACAAGAAGGCTGTTCAGGCTTAGAAACAGCAATGATATAAAATTGCATTTTACAGCAATGTAAACAAACACACATTTACTTCAAGGGACATAAATGAAACAAAGATAATTGTACTTTCCATGAAGTGGCTATTCAAATGTTTACTCTTTAGTAAAGCCACATGCATTTTTATGCAACATATTCAATGCAAAAACAAATTATGCAAACTAGTCACATTTTCGCTCAGAAGATCTCATATTTGACTAGAGACTATTGTATTTTTATAGTGCATGAGCATATGTGTTGTTTTTCTGGTTTAACATAGGAATCCGAGATTGCAATCAAGAGAAAATATTAAGCAATAATTTCACCTGGAATAATAGCAAGAACACAAGTACCTATTTGTGAATAGCAGAAGGTTAATTGTAAAGGTCAATGTTGAATTGGCAGGTCCAGAATTCACTGGGATGGGACATTGAGAAGAATAACTGAGAAGGCTAGCTATTCAGTTCAGTAATGGAAAGCTTGTACAGCTTGTTAGCAAGTGTGGCCAGTAATATAGCAACAATGATATTCAGCAGCCACTTGATCTAATGAAGAATTCACTAAAATAGTGGACAGTTAGTTTTAGTGAACATGCACTTTAAGGACTGATTTATTAGTTGGTTATTTGATATACTGACAAACACTATTAATCAATGGACTATATGCAAACTAATGGATGCCAGGTGATATCTTGGCAGTGGTACGCTGTATCCCAATATATTTTTAAAAGAGCATATCATTATTTGTTTAACCAAACATTCCACACTTTATGCTGATGGGGCATATTGATAGTTTCTTGAGGCAATATTACTCTTATATGTGACTGGATCTGTAAGAACACCACATGTTAGTGCATTTTCAAATTCCATTTTCTTTATCTAGACAGCCATATGAATTGTTGATCAAAGTTTCAGCTCTAGAAGCCAAGAATGTTTGTAGTTACAGCCCTACAAAGAGGTGTCAAAATCAATATTCATAGTGACAATAAAGAAAATATTTATAACTTATGAATGTGGTCAGCTACCAAGATGCCACTTACACCATCAGGTTCTCCATGAACAGAGGAATCTGTTGCTGGGTAAGTTTTGCCTTCCAGGCAGAACAAAGGCAAAAGTTTGAAAAAAAAATGACAGTGAACTGCTCGTCCAACACAAGACCTTGTATATTCTGTCTTTTTAAAGATTTTGGAACTTCTCATGCTTTGGGGATCAAGATGCTACCAAGGTTTTTGCTATTAGCACCTGCAAAGCAAGCACTCAAAAAATTTATTAATACTTTTTACTTACGTAAATGTGTCACCAAATGCAATCATTGCATTCTGCTGTGAAATTAGGCTTGTGCTAACATGTGGGATTCTTGCAGATCTGGTTTCAAAATCATAATATGCTGTAGTCATATTGCTTATTGTATTTAGAGGTTTAAGAGCTAATTAGCATTATATTTGAAAAGAGAATGGTTGAACTGCATGTACCTTACTGCATAATCACTAACCTATTACCAATAATATAGAAGCAGACAGTATCATCTGGATATTTTCCTTCAGCATCAACTGGAGTACCAATATCAAACAGCATAGTGCCATGATCATTTTCATATCCTAGTATTAGTTGAACAACTTCTTTAAATGATAACGGCGATTCAATTCTGCACTTATTGTTGTTGGTTATTCGGTATTTGTAACAAGCTCGATAACTACAATCAAGCAACAAATAAATGTAAGCATAATACCTATATTATTATCATGAATGAATAGCTGCATGCAGGATGTATATGTCTTTTAAAAACAGTAAATCTTATATGTGCTTGTCTCAGTCAGTCCTTGAATTGTGAAATTTCATGAAGGTAAGTTATTGGAATAAACTATTGCTACAAAAAGTACATAGTGCACACAACAGAAAACAAATGCTATTTTAAGGGGCCAGGGGTATGTTCCCATGCAGAAATGTTTGAGTTTAGATGAGCTGAGATGGTGTTTTAGATTATTTTCTTTGCACTGTTAGAGGTCACTGTTTGAAATACTATTAGAACATATGAATAAGTATCTTGTTTTTTGTGCAATGGTCAGTAAAAATTAGGAGGAGCTGGTTCCTCTTGCATCATGACATTTAATGTGTGCATGGTTTCAATTAAAAGGCACTTCCAATAACGTTGTAGTTCAAGATGTTATCAATATCATGATCAGCAGACCATCAGTACTTCAGTCTCCTTTCTGTTGTACTGTAAAGCAATTAGTAGTATATAGTATTAGTCAATCATGGAGGTTTGCACTTTCTCACAAAAATTATTGACCAGAAACCAGCTTCACAATACCTTCATGGCACCTTGACAGTATTAGTTAGCCACAAAAATGCCATTAGTATGAACTGAAATGCTACCAATTCTGTAGGTTGCTATAAAAATGTTTTAGAAAATTCTACCGATTAACTGAGTCCCTACCGATGCCAAGCATAACTTGATAAGAACTAAGGCTACAGGATTGAATTTTTCACTGTTCAACATATATCACTTAAACCCGAGGGTACCTTTTGGCATACCGCAGTATGTACAATATGCTTACCTGCGTTTGCTGACAACAAGATGTCGATTCGCGGTAGTGTTGTGTAATGGCTTCCCTTATTTGCAACAGAAATTGTCCAAGATTTCCATTGTGACTTGATTGATTGCAGAGGTCCTTCTTGTAGAGCTCTTCATAGGTAATGCTGAGTAATTGTTTGAATATAGCTGAAAATAAAGCGTAATGGCCACTTTATTATTTCAGAAATATTATCGATAGTTGAGGTGCACTTTCAGATAAAAATATTCCTGATACCATTCTTCTTCTAATGCGTTCACCAGTCATAATAAAATAATGGTACAAAAAAGTAAACAAACAAGTGTAAGGACAGTGGCGTAGCCAGGAATAAATCTTTACCGAGGCAAAGTTTATACATTGACCTAATTAAAAGGGTCTGCTTCTGACTCAACTGATTCACAAATACTTTCAAGTATGGGTGGTACAACATTTGCAGGTTGACTCTGGTTGGATGGAAGAAACTGTTTTTCTACATGTCATAAGTAATGCTTCAGCTTAGTTAATGCTACAGTATACCATGCTTCAATTATTAAGGTGGCTATAAAGCAAAAAAATGATGCTTATAAGAAGCCTAGCAAATACATATGATGTAACATATCATATACTACACAATTTGTGGTAAATCAGGCAGGGATAATTCGGCGCTACACCATAATAAACTTACCGAGAGTAGAAACAGCCACGAATAACAGGTGAGTTGCAAGCAAAAACAACAAGCAGCTGCTGTTACACGGTTCAAGTGGAATGTAACTCACCTTTACAACAAATTAACAACCTTGACAATGTGAAAACAAGCACCACTAATAATTATTATTTGTTTCGACTCACCTTACAAACATTATTTTTTCTTTGTAGACACAGGTTGAACAGCCATGAAACTTCGTATGAATGGTAAGCAATAGTGTCTGGATAATTCTACTTATTGGTATATCATATATTCATTGTATGGCTTCTTTGCTTGATGTGAACGGAGGAACAAGGCTCTCATCTGCTTGTAAATGCCATATATTTCGACTTGTAAATCGCTTCCACTTATTGATACGTAGAATGATTCTTGTAATAGTATGCTTTCATCATGTGAAGTATTGGAGCTAAAACTTGAGGTTATTGAGAGATAATGCGTCTTCTCTGGTCCACTAAGTACCACCGATTTCTTGGTTTGAGAGCAGTTTAGGGACCCGCCGATTATGCTTGCCTAATAATGAGCATAATAGGTGCCTGAAAGCATTGAGCATAATGCTAGCATAATAGGCAGAACACTTGTGCATTACCATAAATTCTTGCTTATCAAAATGCATATCACAGAAAAAGATCGATATACTCTAATAGAACAGTCAGAGAACAATCAGACAGCTGACTGTTCTATTAGAGTATATCGATCTTTTCTGTGACATGCATTTTAACAAGCAAGAATTTAGGGTCTGTGCTTCAGCAACTTACTGTTTTCAGAAAACATGCCGGAACTGAGTTATAAATATTGAGCATGATTTGAGCATAATAGGTAACTATTGAGCATTAATTTGAGCATAATAGGCAAAATTTTGAGCAGTGCAGCATAGCATAATAGGTAAAATAATGAGCATAATCAGGGGGGGGGGGGGGGGGGGTCCCTAGAGCAGTTCTATGCTTTATACTCTCTACGAATGGTAGATTCCTGTATGCATAGTTTATTTGTATACAAAATTAAGTACTAACTTTCAATATGTCTTAAATTGAGACCATGTTGAGACACAGCAGATTGTTGTCAAGAATGTGCGTTATTGCTTTAGTGCCACCTTAAACTAGTTTAATTGCATTCAATTGGCACAAAAAAAAACAGAGATAGTTTGAGTGGTCAGGCCATCCATGGACTGCAACGGAAGTCATAGTTGTGCACACTATACTTTTTATTGATCTGATGTGATATTTAAGTCAAAGATTATCTCTTTCATGCGATGATCAACTGCATGTGCTAAGCATGTCAAGCTAGGGAGTCTGGGAGTATGCTCCCTCAAGGAAAATTTTGAAAATATATGCTTTGAAATGACACGTGGAGGTTATTTTTTTATTGCAACTGATTTGTATGATCAATTAGCTCAATGCAGTGCCATGCAGCTGACTTGTTGGAACTTTTGAAAAGTAATTTAATACAATTATCATAAATGTAAATAATTCAGACCAAGCAGTGTAATAAGAATGGTGGCTAATCTGTACTGAATGCTCTATTAGAGTATATTACGGTGACTGCTCTATTAGAGTATCTTGATATTTTACAAATACAAGTAGCTGAAAAGTGGTCCAGCACCGTGTCACTGTAGGTTCTGGCCCTGCTTAGCACTACAGCCATAAATTCTATTATGTGTGATACAGTTATGCTGTCTAGTATAAATGTTTGAGTAGAAAATCAGGGGTATCAAAACTCAGGCCTGCCCAGCCTGTTGTTGAGAATTTTTATTGAGGTAGCTGCCTCGGTTACCTCAATGGTAGCTACGCCACTGAAGGAATTTCAAGTTTAATTAGGGATCAGAAGAATAAAAATAGTAAACCAAGGGAGGTAATCTATACCTGCGGATATACTAGTGGACATTTTTTAATCCCTAATTCAGTCATGGGTCACTGAAGTAGGGATTAAATGTCCACTAGTACATCTTCAGGTGTACACGACCTCACTACGTTTATTTCTTTGATGCCTTGCACTTGTTAGTATATAGACTGCAATTCTCCCCACTTGGATATTTCAAGTTTGTTGTCATTTATCTGTCTACTTCAACTAGCTATTTATATATATTGGTAAGCAAAAAGTCACTTACAGCCTTGTGTCCACCACTATTCTGAACCCTCCCTCTTTTAGCCACTGGATACTGTAAGCAGTTGTGATCATTTCTGCATGAGATATTACCACATGCGACATAATGAAATCTATGATTGTTACATTAGAGTATGATTGTTACATTAGAGTATGACTGTTACATTAGAGTATGACTGTTACATCAGGGGATGACTGTTATATTAGAGTAAATCAATCTGATCAAGGTCCTGCTAGGATCATTTGACATAGATATTCTTTTCTAATTATTTAGAATGTGGAGAACAAGTTGGTGTTGTACTAAAAATCGGATGCCCATGTAGTTAATACTATATAATTATCCCATTCTACAGTACCTAAATACACAATGCAATTAATCAGGACATTAATTTAGCTATATAACTAGATTTTTGACTTGTAAATGTTGTAATTTAATGTATTTCATATTTCATGAATTATTTTGTACTTAAGTTGCAATGCACTGCTATCTCAAACAAACTATTCTAAACATCTCAACTGTTTTATAGGTGTCCTTGTTTTCTAGTGTGAGAAAGCCTAAAGGTTGCCCTCCATTTCCATTGCATAAGTATGGGACAGATCCCTTTCACTTCAAAGCAAACCATTATTCCTGGTAGCCTACGAGGCTAGATATGCCATTTTCAGTTGTTTTACACCAATATACACCATAGGCGGCGGAAAGGGGGGGCTAGGGGGTTAAAGCCCCCCTAGGTCTGCTGAGGGGGGCTTAGCCCCCCCTCAGAATGAAATTATCTTTCTTGGAGTGGGGCTGAAAACCGTGACAAAGATCGAGATACTCTAATAGAGCAGTCACTCTAATAAAGTAGTCAGTGTGTAGCGAGCTATGTAAGGATTTTTATGTAGTTTATCAGCTAGAAATGGTAGCTGGTGAGATGGAAAGCTCTTGTGAGTTGGTTGTGACCTTTTTTTTTTTTTTTTTTGGTCTCACCTTACCAAACTATAGAAATAAGTCTGGGTCAGCTCAGCAGAGCCCCCCCTCACATCAACTACTTCCTCCGCCACTGATATACACCAATATAGCCCATTGTGAAAAGCATTTATAATGTCTTCAAAAACTCATTTTACCTATATTTCAAAATGGCATGAGTAAACCACCTCAAAACAAAGGCTTGCCTACCTGGAGGGTTAATACTGGCTAGGGACCTGAATCAAATATTCTCACAATTTTGCCCAAATACTTTCAGGAATTTCCAAAATTTTCACCTGTTATCCTCTTTATTGTTCCCATTATGCTCCTAGCAGGTTAACAACATTTCTTACAAATAATCTTGGAACATTTTAATCAGCAAATGCTCTATTAGAGTTACTACAAAATGACTGTATTTATGGGTGTGTCTGCTTCAGTATCAGTGCATCTTGCTATGAAATGTGTTTTACAAGTTATAGCAAGGCTAAAGTTTATTCTATGAGCTATGCTGCCATATGGTGGCAGTGACCAATAATGGGTTAATCTATGCTTATACTTTCCTAAGTAATTTACTATAAAGGATAGCAGAATACTTTTAATATAGTCAAGTATAATAGAGAGATGCAGAAGTAAATATACAAAATTAATGAAGTAGAGGTTTTAAATTAGGGGTGCACCCACAGATGGCAGCAGTAGGCCAGCTGTAGCTGTGCATCTGGTTTCCTAAAATTGAAAATATTTGTGTATTCCTTGACCCTTGTGAGAAAATAGGTCACAATATGCCAGCAAAATAAAAGGCACAATAAACTAGAGTGCTATACCTAGTGTATTAGATGGATAATTCAAACTATGGACTCCCTAATAGAGCAGTCGGTAGAGACACTCAAATTCGCTGAACATAGGTCCTGTTTTTGGTATAACCAGCTCCTTCCTGGACTTGTGCACATTTGTTATGCAATAGTGCAAGGTGTAACCTTTCATAATAGGTGAATTACACCATTCTTGAGTCGAAAAGTCCTATTTAATAGTTATACCACGGCTGCAAGGGATTTTGCTGATATATACACCCAAAGCCCAAGGGCTGCGGGTGTATATGTCAGCAAAATCCCAAGCAGCCATGGTACAAGTGATATATATCACTTGGGGTGCACTCACCTATTAGGTGAAAGAACTAACGAGAACTCATCCCATTTGTTTTATACAGTAGCATCTGAAAATCGATCGTCTAATAGCCATCAAAACGTTGTCCATACATTAAAACGTCATTAATACATTACTATGTTTCAACACACTATGTTAGAAAGCTTGCAATTGTGGGATTGAATTTATATTGTTGTTATTTTTGTACCAACAAACTTCGCTATTGGGACAGTAAGTAAGTTATTATATACTTAGGACTGTAAGTTACTAACCTATTTCAGCATAGCAGTAGTAGTTTTTCCATTTTGTGGTCTGTTCCAAGGTTGATACGTGGTGAGTAGAAATACGCATCCATGATCGCCCAAACAATTATTTTGTACCTTCATTATCCTTTACTAACAACCAACAAGTCCATCTTAGAGAATATACTCAATTTAGCAACCACTACAAAATCGAGTCCCACAATGCAAAGCTTTATGTCGCTCAATATAACGAGTCAAAGCGTATCATTTCTTTGAACTGGTTGGGCGTCAAAGTCATTGGCAAACCGCTTTCCCATAATATTTCCCGAGCAATATGCGCGTTAAACACCGAGGGGCATCTTTGAACGCCCATGCTGAAGTGGTATATATTATATTAAAGTTATACATTGATGGAAACAGGTAAGTTAACAGTTGGCTGCTTTATCCCATATGTGGCATGGTGGATACAAGTGCATATACACATGCGCAACAGCAAAAATGGGACAAATCACAAACAAACCAGCTGTGGAATGAATTGCATTGTAAGAAAACGGTATAGAATACTTCTTTGGAGTGTAATACACTTTTGTAAATAGTTAGCTGGGATTCTGTTATTGGTCTTTTCTACTGAAGTTTAGACTTTGCTGTAATAGATCATATCTTGCTGCAAAAATTTCTCTTCATGATGTGTGATAAAAGTTACACAATGTGTTCACTAATATATCATTTTATGCAACTGTCTCAGCCAAAACCTGCATTGTGCTGAGTAGTTTTAGAATTACATTTAGTGGTAGGCAGTATAAGAATAGCAAAGAAATAAATTTGTAAAGTGACTATATATATTATATACTGAAATAAATGACAGGCACATAACTTGCATGTACAATGGTCTAGACTTGGCTTAAAGCTTTTACAATGAACTGGTAAATTAACCAATCTTAGCCCTTATTCAGTTGTGCATACAATTATGACAGTGTTTAATTCATTGTATCTGCTATGAAAACAAGCCACACACTAAGCTTTAAAAAGAATCTGTCACAGATTCTTTTTAAAGCTTTCCTTAAACTTGAAAACAATAATTTATGGTGTTCAAAAGTTATAAATTCATCAATTGTTTTTCAACACATTTATTTGAAAAGTGTGCTGGTGCATACCATGTAGGTTTTAGCTGAGACTAGAGATCAAATTGAGGCTAAACGGGAGTATAATATGAAGTATACCTCGTTAAAGGTTTGCTTGAAATGGTATGCTTTTTGCCCAAAAATGTTATCAGAAAGGAATGAAGTTTTGGAGCATAATTCACTTACACTGGTTTGGTTAGCATTATGGTGCAGCTATATACGTATTACAGTTAGCATAAGTGCTTTGAAGAATTTCATGCTGACTGTATGCAATATGCAGCAGTAAGGAAAGTGTCAGTATAGAAACAAATGGTGAAGATCGTGAATAGTATGGAAAGGAAAGGCAAAGTACGGTGGACAAACACTTGTCCAAAACATTAAAGGTATACATGCTACTAATCTGTTTGTTATTAAGTCATAAAATGGTGGTTGTACAACATGTTGTTTAGCTTTTATCCTTTCAACTCTGGTGAGGCAAAAAATCTGTTCAGGCATTTTAATTAAAATTCAATGTGAGTGGTCCAGAGGCTTTTAGATTTTAAGGTTAAAGTGAAGTAAGACTCTTCTGAAAAGAGTACTTTTCATCACGATATTTCTGTGATGGTTTTTAGTAGCAATGTTTTGGTGGGTACCCTTTATTTTGGGGAGAGATCTCTGTAGTTGCCTTGACTGATATTTCATCATATATTTTGTCCTTCATTATCAGCAGCACCTGTCACTTTAAGGGTCAATCCCCACTAAATACCATACTGTATGATGGTGTGGGAACCCATTTTCATGTTAGGACTTTTGTCTTTAGTTCTCAGCAAAAACTAACTTAATACACACTGTTTACCTTTCTAATGAAATATATTGACTACAATGGGAAAAGTGAATACCCTTGATACCTTGGCATTAAGGGTCAAAAAAAAGGAACCTGTATTCCATCATGTTCTCCTGCACAAAAAAAGATTTGAGAATAATGTGTTGTTTTCTTTCTGTAGCATAACCCTTTATTATCGAATGGCTAATATATTGCCATAACAAGTGCCCTTTATAAACAGAGCCATAACTCCTTTTTCCTAGGGGCTATGAAGCTGAAATTACTACCAAACTGCTCAGAAGGACCGGGCGCTTCTAATGAAGTTTACCATTCGGCAATAGAAAGAAGCATGGATAAGTTATGGCACTTGGCAATATAAAATAGCATATACAAAATAATAATACCTGTTTAAAACATGTTCGCCTTCTCCCTGCTACTAGGAGGCTTTAGTTAGAATTACTCCATTCCCCACGTGATAAGGATTCTAAAAATAAATAGTATGATGTCATCGTGTTGATTAGTAAGATGGCGGTGCCCATCTTTCAATGCCATGGCGATACGGAGAAGATACGCTTTCTTCGCTTCATAGCGCGTGAGTTGTGTGTGTGATCTGTAAGTATTCTAGCTGCGTTGGTAGAAGAGAGAGATGGCTATCAAACGGCATATAGCTTCATGGGTTAATTAATTGGTGGGGTCCACTCGTATCGCACACAGTTCACACAAGCCATAAAAGTTTTCACACTTGCGGTTTTGTAAAAAAAACTCTGGTAATAAAGGACTTGTAAGTGATTTGTTCATGTTATGGTAGAATACAACATTATTGTCATCCTACCCATAAATGAGGACAACAATTATACCTACTATATATGGACCTGCTAGCACAATGATCACCTCTGTAAGCCAATGTTAAGCTCCAGTAGTTTATTTCCAGTATAGGCAGTCACTGAACACATCAATTACTCTTTGTGTCTATATAGAAAAGTAGAAATCTATTCTCTCTCAGGCCAAAACTTTTGTAGCTTATTCTTTGGAAAATGCATGAAGCAAAGAATACTACAATGTAAGGTTGATTTGTTGGTCACAAATCAAGATACATGCTATATAGTGTGTTGTGCCAAGTGCAGCCGGTACGGGTGTGCCACATAAGTATGTGATTGCAATTGGGTACCAGAAAGCAGGCAAAACTTCATGAAGCCAACAGTGCTGTACACCTTATCCTTACCATTATAACATACCTGTGAAGCTGTGAATGTGATTTGTATACACAACACCAAAGGGCCACACATGCAAGCTGAATTAGGGTGTGTTATGAACGGTTCAAAAATATAATGCATGCACAGCATGATCAAAGGTGTCTTTTTGTAACACAGAGAGCAATTGTGTTATTGTTTATACTGTGTCAAAGAAACAATCTAATAGTCTTGGTAGATAGCTATACACACTGTTTAATATGACCAAAAGGTGTATCAATGCCAATTTAGTTCTGCCATTGTACTTCAGACACGTAAGTGTTAAGGCATGTCCACACGAGTTCGAATTAGGAACCGGATGCAAAACGAATTCAGGCAATGCGTATTGAATCCGAATTGAACATGTCCACACGCATTATCGCGTAATGCGCATTCTTGAATTTACTAGTGTGATAAATGGATAATTAAACGGTTGAGAAAACACTCATTTGCGCCAACCAAGATAACAGTGAGTTTAACGATAGACTGAAAGGAATAGCTTGTAGTAATGCTTGTACTTTTGTTTATAACGTACCGGAAGGATTTCTACGAATAGAGTACGAAAACTGCTGATGGTGCGTGATGGGTATGGGACCGTTCTTCTTTCAAACTCTAAGGGCTAGACACGATGATGAAACACTGCTTCGATACGTCCCTGCGCTTTTATCACACCGAGCGCTTCTGTATTTCTATTCTGTGTTGTTTACAAAGGTCATGCACAAACATGTCAAGCCCTCATGTGCTGCTTTATTATGATGTAGCAATTAATAGCAAATCCAGATTCGCAGCCAATTCGTATTCAAACCATCTGTGGAAGTAGATTCGTGTAATCCACTTTCAATTCGAATCACCCTAATGCGCATTCTGTGTGTACACGAATAACTCGAATCAATGCGTATTCAATTCACATTATTTTTGTCGTGTAGACATGCCTTTAGTAATACGGTCCAAAAAACTTTGTGTTGCTAAAAATGGTGACTGAAGCCATCCAAGTTTTACAGCTTATAAAATCATTGAATATCTTGAACACTATAATTATACAGTAAACATAAATAAATAGTGACAAAGAAATAATTATTCAGGTTAATTAATTAACCCATTGCCTGCTGAACTCCTGGCGACTACTAGCTGAATTTCTGAATTGCATCACATTACCCTTACCATATACAGAACTACTTAGTAACCATGCATCTAAATCCTCACTATGAAATAAGGAAATCAATTGTGTTGCTTTTGTTTACATAATACTAATTGCAATGAAGTTATTACTTGGCAAAGTTCAAACATTGGTAAAAACCATCCCGAACAAAGAACAGAATCCCAACTATCTAAAAAGGTGCCTTACACTCCAAAGAGCTGTTCTATACAGTTTACTTACAGTACAATCCATTCCACAGCTGGTTTCTTTGTGACTTGTCCAATTTTGCTGTTGCACATGCATATATCTGCACTTGTGACCACCATGCCACGTCTGGGATAAAGTAGCCAACAGTTAACTTTACCTGTCTCCATCAATGTATAACACTTTTTTGTTATTAATAACAAAATGTTTTCAACTCAAAGAACGATTTAACTCGCCTATTATGAAAGGTTACACTTTACACTATTACATAACAAACACGCACTAGTCCAAGAAGGACCTGGTTATCGCAGAAACAGGACTCCTATGGGAATGTCCACTTTAGCACTAGCGCATCTCACTATTACATGCACTAAACAGTTTATAACGAAGCTAGATTTTATTTCCTTTGTGATTTATAATGCCAGTCACCAATTATATAACACTTGATGCAGAGGTGTCATTTAGTTGTCCTACAGTATTGAGTAGTTGTACTATAAGGTTGAGCAGGTTTTGCCCACTACTTGATTGATTATAGTTAGAATGCTATCCCACTAGGAGGTTTAAAGCCTGTGAATACAGGGAGTCAGAAACATGTAACTAAAAGGTGAAGAATACATGTCATAAATTACCATGTAAACAAAGCAAGATTTATATGTATCTTAAATGGCTTTAATCGTGCATTGTCCCAATTGTTAATATATATTACCATTTCTACTGTGATTTCCTGTTGTGGTGTGATGTGTGGTTTGTTTGATACCTTTGAAGTAATTAGTGGTCAGACTGTGTGGCTGATGGGGGTGTGTGGCTGATGGTGGTGCGTGGCTGTGTTAGAAGATAAACAAAGAAAAAATAATGTAACTCTATACTCATTCAATCCTTTTTGTAATCAAAACCTGCATAGCTAGTTAATTATGTAGAGGAAATTAGAAATAAACATAGGCAGTGGATACTGGATACTGAACCGAAAGTTGGTTCAATAAGCCATACTGGCTATTGAATCGACTTAGGCAAAAAGGGTCACTAAGCGAAAAACAGACCCACAAAACTCAGTTGGGGCTTACTACTGGAGCTTTAGGTGAGTGTGCTAACCACTGTGCTACCACTGCTAGCTACCCACCTCCCCTACTTTTCTACCTTATAAATGTTACTCAAGTAGTATAGTCTCAGTATATAGTAAGAAGAAAGTAACCTAAAGGTGAAAAAGAAACCAAAGATGAACCTGACCCTAACCCTAATGCTACTTGTCACATGCCCTAATGTTGAATGTTCGGGACAAAATCTTTTGGTTCAGCAACCAACCACTTCCTTACAAAAAATAGCTTTAGGTACACGCTTCTATTTTAATTAAAACCTCACATCTGGTTCAGATATGGGTCCCATCCGGACTACTATTTGGGTCAGTTGATCTAGTGGGCCAGTAGTACTGACACTGATGCATATGCTAGCAGTGGAGCACATGGTTTAGCAAAATAATTCATTTGAATGTGTGTAATTCATATAGTATGTACCGATCGCACTAGCCAGCTTATGTATAATTGTAATTATTGTGCCATACAATGCCTGCAGAAATTCCCATTCCCAAGCCCCTCTGTGGACTTGCATAGACTCTTATGGGATTGACCAAATATACCCTGATCATGAAAGCATCCAGCTGCAGATCAGTCTGTACACCAAAGGATGTCTAGCTTGGGATCAGGATCACTACCAAGTGTCTTAGGTTTACTTATTTCAAGTGTCTTAAAAGGTTCCACTGTAGCTAGCTGTATTTAGCTATGCATACTCACTTAGGTGGAGGCGTCCTGTCGCTCGCTTTCGATGTCGCGTCATCATTTTCCATCATCAACTGCTGAGCAGTTTTTCTTTCCATAAGCTTCATAGCCCTACTTCTGGAACATTTTCTGTCTGAAGGGAAGTCCTTCTCGACTATTTGATCCGTGGCAACTGTGGTTATAGTGTCAAAAATGCAACTGTAGTTTATAACTCACTTACTTGCACGGCTACTAAACAAGTAGAGACACAGAACAGCGAACAATAACTTGCGAACCATAACTACTTTGTTTTCCTTTCTATAGTCAAGTAGTTAACCCGGCGTAATTTTTCAGTCAGTTACTCTTGTGCTCACGTTAGGGTCTGATAAATCTCAAATTATATACGTAGCTTATTAGTGGGTGTGGCTACTTGATTAGGCTTGTGTAATTTTTTGTAGCGATGGACCATAGATTTGCACTAACTTTCTGGGCACTGGGAAGAGAACGGGAATGGGAGGTTGCTCGGTAAAACCGGAAGTCGGGAGATCATGTGTTCAAATACAATAGAGTCTAATGCATTTAGTTCTACAAGTCTATTTAGATAGTGGAAACGGCGACTACGCACCTAGCTGTATAATTATGACTTTTTTCTTATTGTTTACAAACAAACAGGTGAGGTCTATTCTACGGAACGGAATCATGGGCTAGACCACGGAACGGAACACTTTCTTAAACATTCAAGCTTGCAGTTTACCCAGGAGTTTACCATTGCTGAAACTGCAGCACCTCCAGGTGATCAAACTAACTAAAAGAAAATAGAAATGAACATAGGATCGATTGTAGAGTTAGTTGTCATTAGTAACGAAATTCTGATTGTGGGATTAATCATCTCAGTGATGTTCACCTCCTAATATACCAAGCAGGGTGTTTTTAACTCGCTACATAACAGAGGCAAGTTTGTTACTGCAACTGAATTTATTAAGTTGTTGAATGTTCTATTAGAATAGTTGACTGTTCTATTAGAATATTTTAATTTTTAGCAGCTTTTAGGTTAAGTCTTACACCAAAATATAGTTTGAATCCATCTCAGTAATTCGAAGAAAACATTCACCTTTCTCTTTTCCATCTTTTCATTGTCATGCATACGTATAAGAAACAAGGAATAACAGGACTGTTATCTTAATTTTTAATTTTTGTAATGTAACTACTTTGTGCATATATACTCCTCCGGGAGGCCTGCACAGTAATAAAATTAATTAATTAAGATGAGCTTCCTGCTGTAGCTGGTACATGGAAAGGGGTGCTTCAGCACCCCAAGCAACCTCCTAAATCTGCCCTTGCCATGACACTGGCAGCAGAAAACACAAGAGGTGTAAAGGTTCCATGTTCAACATTACAAACTCTTTCTTCATACTCACGCTTTTATTCATTTTCATTCTTCGGATAGCAAGAAAGACTGATTGATGTGACTCTTGGCCAAGGGATTAAAAACTCTCGCATCAAAAAAGGCCAACTCATGGGAAGCATTCCAGAAACCCTTAGTGGAGATATCCAATCTTGCTTGGTCATCTGCATTTGCTGTACAATGAGAAGGAACAGACTTGAGACAGCAAATTAGCTGTCACATCACATAATTCATTGTGCCTAATTGTGGGAAAGCCACCAAAGTAACAGTGAAGTGAATAATCAAGTCTTCTAGTCTGCTCCCAATTAGAACACCGAACATCAAACTTAGCTTTAAACATCTGATCATGAGCATCCAATACTGTAGTAGATGATCTACCAGTCAGGATGGCATGAAGTGGTGACCATTAAAGAGTTAGCATACTGGGATACGGCAGCTTTGACGGTTCAACAATACCAAGTTTTCCTTCCCTTATAGGTAGGCTCAGGAGATTTCTAAGTAAGTCATTACACTGTGGTTGCTCTGTAAGAACAGAAAGGAAAGTGGTATTTATGAAATGACCAATGGTTTAAAGAGTTGGGAAACATTAGGAGTAGTCCGACACAGAAAGGTTCATTTGTTAGCAAAAAGCTTAAGACAGCATGAGGTTGAGATCTAACAATGTCAGTGAGCAAAGATAGCCTATCACACCAGAACTGCATTTGGGCTGTCACAAAGTTGTTAACAAAATTAGATGTACCAATAACTGACTCCAGATATCTTCGTCCATCACTACAAATGTTGACTCCTGTACCATCAAAAATGTTGGCATCAGCAGTGGAACGGTCTTTCAAAAGCAACCAACACCTAGAATTATTAATACGGTATCAGGACTAAGTGACAATTAATCATCCCAACACTGATGGAGATTCTGCAGAGAACCGCTGGCAGAGGCATCATCCACATACCAGATTTGATGAACTGCATGAGTATCCAATTTATGTATCAAAGGTAAAATGCTAAGTACATACATAGCATCTATTACAACTTTTCAGTATTGTCATAAAAGATCGAGACTGCATGTGTGTGCTCTAGTCTTGTGTGGCCAGACGACTTTTTCTCTGCAAGGCGCTTATCGATTGGAAATTATATGTGCCTGCTCCTGCTAAAAGCTAAATGGTAATATTTAACAATGAAACTTTGCTGGAAAATGAATATTTTCTATGAAATATGATTACTACTTCAGGTAGCTGGGCTGAAGCTACCATCTAACTACCATGCAGGATCCAGAGTGGAATCCTCCTTTTTATTAATTTTAAGATTCCCACTCCCTCTGTTCTCACGTTTTAGTTTAGCCTTCTGACATACAGGTCCCTTGTGGGATGACATTTGCAGATGAGGAATAATAATGGTCTTCCTTGTGGAATACTGTCTTTCATCTGTCTTCATTCTAAAAACTCATAACAGCTAGTGTTTAATTCAGTGAACTTTATCACTTATAGTTTTGAAACCAGTATAGTACTACGGCCTGATAGTTTAGCCATAAAACAGGTCCTTGAGATAGATAGCATCCAAAGCTACAGTCTGTGGCAATTTGTAAATCCAAAGCTGCTCAGAAAGTTAGCTATTTCTTCGTTGCAACATATATTTTTGGCACGTGATTGTCCTGGATGGAGCACTTCATTTAGTTTGATGATTATGTGTTTGCCTTGTATGTTATTTGTTTTGGTTAATTTTTGTACTCTTTCTTGTCGTGTTTGTACTCTTCCTTGTCATGTTTGTACTCTTCCTTGTCATGTTTGTACTCTTCCTTGTCATGTTTGTACTCTTCCTTGTCATGTTTGTACTCTTCCTTGTCATGTTTGTACTCTTCCTTGTCATGTTTGTACTCTTCCTTGTCATGTTTGTACTCTTCCTTGTCATGTTTGTACTCTTCCTTGTCATGTTTGTACTGTGCAGTTTGCACGTGTAGTCACATGTGTCTGAGGTATTTGTAATTGTGTGTTTTGAACACATTAATAATGATTTTTCTCATGTGTCACCATTACATTGTTTATTATCCCGATAACTATAATGCAACTATAGTCACACTACAGCACTAGTGAGTACTCATCATCTACAGTAGTGAATATGGCTGTAAATACTCTATAGCTATAAGTAGCTGACGAAACATGTATATTGCTAATTGCAAGGCTAATTGGCTATCATGTGTGGGTAGCTTGCTGAAATGCATAATTGATATAATCCATTCACAGATTCATATATTTTCCCTAGTTGACCACAATCTATGATTGGAACAATCTCTGGAATTGTTTACATCAAGTCCTTGACCAATTGCAATATCATATAACTTAGATTATTGCAAATTAAGCATGTGTATATTTTATTATCTAATTAAATTTGTATGGTTTGGTTTGTAGTAAATCAGCAACATGTAGTAGTCAATAAACCTTCAGTTTAGAGCAGCTTAAATCATCATCACTCTTTGCAGAAATTCAGTATGTATGCAATACAACTTCTTATTTATATAATTATGTGATCAGCTCTAATAGCTTTAAAAAAGTTGTAAATAATATAGGTCAATTTTGCTGGAAATTCCAAAGTAAAAAGTTAATATGTAGATTTTGAAGCATAACAGACTCAAGTCTGTTTGTTACAAATGACAATATTGGTGGCAGTTACATTGCAGTTTGTCACTGTGATTGTGTGCTGTGTTGTTGATTCATTAATTATGACTTCTTACCAGTTTTATCAGGAGTTCCACAAGGTAGCATCCTAGGACCTTTATTATACATTAATGACGTACCTGAACACATCCTATCTTCTTTACTATTTCTATTTGCCAATGATACCAAATGATCTTAAAAACAATTACCACCTTTAATGACAGCATAGATCTGCAAAAAAAACTTAGATTTGCTCAATGAATGGAGTATAGACACCAATTTACTGTTTAGTCTCTCAAAGACATTGTTTATGAGTTTTAAACTGCACCTATCCACATCCTATTCTATAGGATCTAACATCATCTCCAAAGTTTGTATTCACAAAGACCTGGGGATTGTAATTTCGTCAGACCTAAACTGGGAGCCTTCATTTTGTCCAAAGCATATAAAATGTTAGGACTACTACGATGTTCCTTCTCAGTAAATATCGCTTTCCAGTCCAAGAAGCAGTTTCGCTTATCAATTGTCAGAAGTCAGTTTTTGTTTTGTTCTGTACTGTGGAAACCCAACATATTGAAAGACATTAAAACACTGGAGCGACTTCAACGTGGAGCAACAAAATATATTCTTAATGACTACACTAGTGATTATAAACATTGATTAATAACTCTCAAGATTTTGCTACTTACGTATTTTCTAGACATCTCAGACATTATGTTTCTGATTAAGTGTTTAAAATTGCCAAATGATTCCTTTAATATTAATAACTTGATTAGTTTTGCATCAAGAAATACACAACTAGATACAAGTAACAAATTACAACATAATAGAAACCCCACTAGTGTATTAACTACTATAGCAACTTTAATTTTACATCAATTGATTACCACAGATCTGAAATGCACTGCCCATCATCAGTTGTGATCATAGTATAGCAACAATCAAGAAAAAGCTTACTAACTACCTATGGAATCATTTCGAAACTAATTTTGATTCTAATAATGAATGTACATTATTCATTTTTATGTTCCTGTAGCCATTGTAACAAGTCCCCCAAACCACCTAATTTTGAAGCATTGTAACCCTTGTAATAGCAATCACTTTTGTAATATACGGAATTTTTTTCCAACTAATCACTATATAACTGTAACTAATCAATTGTAATTATTTTAGGCCACTACCAGTAGACCTTCAGCATACCTGTAGCCACCAATCCGTTGTAACCATGGCCACCAATCCGTTGTAACCATGGCCACCAATCCGTTGTAACTATGCATCATTGTAATTCTGTATGCTGTAAAGTAAAAATCAGTACTTCAACATTTACTTTGATGGTTATTGGCTGCCTTGCTTAAAGTAGAATATGATGTGTATGATTGCTTTGTTCTATGGTGCTACTGAACTGCTGTTAATGGTGGTGGTAGGACTGATGATCCTTGAACAACTCTTGTCCTTGGCTGGGTTTGGTAAGCATATAGGCTCCCAGAGTTTTATACTGCTGCTGCTCCAGTATTCTTAAAGTCCTTTCTATCTTCTGACTGGTATACGATAATATTGGTAACCTAAATATCATGCTAGTTTCATTTACAAACCAACCCTAATGGCTTGGGGGCTACATACCTATTCTTGTGTACTAGTGCAAACTGAAACAAGCAAAGAGGATTATAGTGGTAAGCTGTCAGGACACCAATATTTATTCCGGGGCTGTAGAAGTGGAACTTCCCCTCAGATTCTCCCCCCTAAATTTTTGAGAGACAACTGCAATGTATAGCTATACTTAGGATATTACAATGGCACACAGTGTCATCACAAATGCTCTCAGATTCAATCTCATGATCAAACAGTTTGTTTGATATGTAAATTTTCCCAGGTTACATGTTGAAAGCTACACAAATTTAAAAATACCGATTCTCAGATAGTCTATTTTACAAAATATTCTTATAGAGTACACATACGACTATTGAAGATATTACATTATTATGGCATCATTACAACACTTACATACAAGCTCTACCACCCATAGGGTCTGACTTCACCCAATGCCATTCACAAAATTCAACACTCATTAGACAACCTTAGCCCTGCAACTATTTCAACTGTTTTATATGTTTGTGAACTTGGACAAGTAAACTTTCATCTGGCCACCCCCCAAATTCCTGATTATTCACCTTCCCCCAAAGGAGAATAAACACTGTCACGTAATGGATAAATTTGCAGCAGTAGATCTATGTAGCAGCTATATTGCAGTGTAGCTGTGGACCTATACGGCAATCTCATAGATGATTGTATGGCTGCTATTCTTGTTTGGCCACACAGACATGTACAGCTAGGTCGCCATGCAACTGCAGACCTACATTCCACAACTACACATTTTTGTAGGATAGCTACTTTATTCCATGGGCATACGTAGCAAACTCACAAGCCATTTGCAGCTATGTTGTCATGCTGCTGCTGCTGACCTTCTACAATCAAAAAGCCAGTTTTAAACACACAATTCTATAGTTCTATTGGCCACACAAGCATGCACACAAGCCATTTGCAGCTAGCTTGCCGTGCAGCTGTGGCATGGGTGCTGCACAGATATTTCCTTTGTTTTATATATGAGTGATCTACAGGCTTGGCAGATGTGCACTTGAGTTGGCATGCAGCTGCATAGGTAAATAATTTCCAGCTAATTAATTTTTAATATTATATATATATATATATATATATATACATACAGCAATAACACACATGCATATAATCTGGTAGCTGCTAACAATGAGCAACAGTTATTGGACCAAGCAGAATTACATAATTCACAGTTTATTGCAACAACTCTGATAAAATTAACTAATAAAAAGTTAGGCAGCCATAGCAGGCATAAAGTTCCTGGTGTTTACCTCAGAGAGCTAAAGCCAGACTGTCTGTGAGAAATATAAGTGCAGCTGGAGAAAATGATAAAGTCACAACATCTAGCAACTCATTAAATTCTACAGCTAATCATCTTACAATGCATCCAGCCTAACTTAATAATGTCTGATTGTTCTTTTTAGCAAAATGAGAAGTTTAGCTACATACGATATACAATGTCAACATGTACAATTACACTCAGATACATTTCTAAATAACTGAAAAAGGGACAACTATATGTCTCTAGCTAGGACCGCCCATTTCCAAGGAAGCATCTGATGACCTGTAAGATATGGCTGTTCTAGACTTCTAGTAGAGTAGCTATTTGACTACTGTATTAGAGTATCTTGATCTTATGAAGTGAGAGAGCTGAGAATCATGGGAACATTACTTGATTTTAAGACTTTAGCAGAGAGAAGAAACAAATAAAATTTCATACTTTTGTATAAGATTGTTAATAATTTGGTAGATATTGACACACATGGTTTCTTCCCTCGACCATCTATACATAATACAAGAGGATACCAATTGAGTTCTTTTATCACCTCCCACCACAATCATGATCAATTCTCCTACCACTATTAATATTCCTTTTCCCTTCAATCAATCAACAATGGAACAATGTTTTAATTAATGCACGAAATGTAGAACATTTTAGATCTTTATACCATGTAATTTATAACTGTAGTACGCTTTTTATAATAATTAGTATGTACATCTGTTGATGGCAGCAGATAGCACCCACATGTACGTATTGTCTGGTAGCAACAAACCATGAACTGCAGCAAGCAGAATTACACAGCATCAGCAGTGCAACAAAATTAATAGCCATATCATACATAATTGCAATTCATTAATTCACATGCATGTTCCTATCTACAAGCAACACTAATTTTGTGTACACCATGCTGTCATGCAGTTACAAACCACTACGTATAATAATATATATTTGGTGGGAAACATTCAAACATGTGATCCACTAAATATGAAACTCCAAGTGCATGCATTTTATTGCCATGTATGTAGCTGTGTAAAAGATGGTTTTTTTTTTGTTCTGTTGCTTGCTTTATAAGCAATAACACACTAAACATTATAAATTATATAATCCAGTAACAGCAAACAAACAGCAGAGAAAAGTACCCTATTAAATGGTGCATGCTATCATTATAATTAAAGCATTACATTGATTATGCCTGTACACAGATTCATGTGTGCACACCTTCATATGTCATACATACTTTACCCTCATACCCACCTTTGAATACACATATCATCACAACACAGTTGCATGCACTACTCTACACATATGGTGCAAATGGTATAGAGTCTATACTGCTGTTAGGCCTTACATTTGGCCTGCATCAAACATTCCAGCATAATAGGCTGGATTGCTATGCCAGCATAATAGGTCGATTATTTCAAACTATGAAGCTTAATTCCATGATAATAGATCGATACTCCCTAATAGAGTAGTCAGTGGAAACTGCAAACTACAACAGAGCATTCAAATACATTGTACAGTGGAACCTCTCTTATCCGGGCAGTCTGGTACATACTACTGTCCATATCTCAGAAATATCCATAACTAAGAATAACATGCTATTATGCTAAAGTGACTAACTTAAATACAAGTAATGTTGTTATTGCTATCAGTTAGTGCTATGCAGTTTAGTGGGCAGAGGGGGAAGTCACTACAGAGCATTCATGGTCACTCCCCTGGGCTGTAAAAGTGCATTATCACCTAGCAACCAAGTGGTAGTTATTAGTAGTAGAATAAACAAGCCACCAAACAGGTAAACAGCAACCTTTAGGCTCTCTCCTTGTGCTTTCATCTAAACCAAACTTCATTATGGTCAATAAACTACAAGGCACATGACCAATTTGGGCTGTCCGGACAATGGAGGTGCCCGGACAATGGAAGTGCCTGGATAATAGAGGTCCGGATAAGGGAGGTTCCACTGTACATAGCTCCTTAGATTGATACTCTTTAATAGAACAGTCACTTTGTAGTGAAATACTCTAATAGAGCATTCACTACTTACAATGTTCCAAGATTATTGTAAGAAATGTTGCTAACATAGGAGCATAATGCAAGCAAAATGGGAACACTGAAGAGCATATTACGTGAAAAGTTTGGGTAATTTCTGAAAGCATTTTGGGAAAACTTTTGACCATATTTGACTAGTCTACCTTACATTGAAGTTCAGAGTTTGTAGCTACATAGTTAACAGAACCTAACAGCAATATGGTGGGGTAGGAGTTGGATGTGCAAATTTCCAACTGTCTTAACTCAGTGCTACTATAATACATGGTGCCAATGATCATAAGTGTACGTGCACAGATGTGAATGCAGATGACATGATTGCAATTAACAGCTCTGACTTGCTCAACCAATGTAACATCTCCCGCCTGACTGCAGCCCCACCATTATCTTACATAATAGTGGTAAGGCTAATTAAACTATGCAGACAGTAATTATTTACCATGGCCCATACATTAAGGACTGTCTGTGAATTTCAGTCATTTAGCATTTTGCAGATTATCTCAACAAATTACTATCTATAGCAACAGTTTTGCATATAATAATGCTAAAATCAAACAGCCATTGTTGTGTGCTTTGCTTTCCAACAATTAAATTTGGAATACTATACACGATATGTGCAGGCCTACATACGCAGGGCATGTGAGCAGCTCAAATTTTTCAAAGTTTTGAAACTCCTAGCTAACTATGCTATCATAAATTGTCTGCCCTTGTTAACCTTTTCATTGCATGACTACTCTATTCTGTTACTGAAATATCATACAGTAGATGCTCAGTTATCTGAAATTGGAAACTACCGTTTTATTCGAGTATTTTGAGTGCTATTAGAGTTTGAACAAAGCTCTGTATATAAGTGTATGGGCTTCAGCTATCTGAACTATTCACTTATCTGAACGTTATTACCATTGACTGAGTCATATTCGGATAACCGAGGGTCAACTGTATCTGGTCACATATAGTACACTGTAAATCATATTCAGTTCCACACTGTATAGACTGCTACAGATATTATATACTGCATTGCAAGCTACTGAAGCAATTGCTACAGCTATTAAAGTATTTGCAATTCAGATGTACTGTCAAATGACACAAAAGATGTGTAACAATGTCACACTAAATTTAGAGTGTTATATGCATGCATATCTGTCATTCAGCCAAAAGTTCTACTAGAAAATTCTACCATGTAGTTAATGACAGTATTCAACTGACAGCTAATTTACAGACATTGTTCAGTATCAAACTGGGCGTATTTAAACTGAGTAGCAAACAAGTCAGCCACCATATACTGAGTATAGTAGCCTTCAATAACTGGATGATTAACATCTCCAAATTCACCTACGGCACCTCCTTGTGGGTTTCCTACATACAAACAGGGAACACTGGAATGATCCCAGGTATGCGGGTGAAGGTTGCCTATAAACTCTCGTACTTCTCCACCTGGTGGATAGATCACCACAGAATAATATGGTGAATCATCAGGAGTGACTCCCTCATAGGGTGATACATCAACAGGAACATTCCAAAATTGGCCTGTATAATGAAGAGTAAATAAACACTTACTGTGTTTATAATAATATTGTGTAAAATTTAATTTTACAGTTCTTGGTTATCATCTATGTTAAATTCTTACCAACTAAGCCGTGTGATGTTGGCATTAAACTATTGCCTTGAGCTATTGTAAACTTGAGCATATCTGCTTCTGGTATAGTTTTACAAGACACCCACATGACAACACTGACTGATTCACAGCTCGGTACTACAATACGATATCCATTCCTACGTCGCTTCACTGTGACACCAGCTACATTGTAACTGTTTGCAGTAGTAACTGGTGTTGTTCCAACAGTAGCCACACAGCCTTTATGATCTATCTCAATATTCTGACAGTTTCCATCTTCATCAACAGCAGTTACACCAATTTTACCAATGACATTGAAATAATCAACTCGTTGTGCTGGAATGTAGTAAGCATCGACCGATACACACTTATCAGACAGCAAGTTGAAATATTGGTTAGGAATGCCATCAATACTGTAGCACAGTACAGTGCTAGCTAACTCTGGTTGTATGCTGATCATTTGTTGATTAACATTCAGTGGAACAGTGAACATGGTTTCAACTGTAGTAGTATGATGTGAATCTAATATAGCAAACAGTATTTATTTGATCTATTTGTAATTGCAATTTAGAAACAACAGTTGATGTAAAGTTGATGCAATTCATGCATTATAAAAATCTACTTGTGATTGATTTAAAAACACAACTTTTGACACTACTGAAAATGAAAACTCTTAATAGTGAATGGGTGAAAAATGGCACAGAATACCAAGTGAAGTTCATAATTTTATCATATAAGGTGACAATAATACATAAGCCTTATTAATTTTAACCCTAAACACATTAGAGTTATCTATGTAGACACATTGTTGACAAGTAATTCTAGCCACATTGGTCACAAGGATTGTTTTAAATATATCTAACTATAACCGTAACTAATAGTCATCAGTTTACAATTATATATTGTACTTTACGTGGGAGGATCAAAGCGATGCCACATATCATATTGTCTATACAGTACTAATCAACTGTATAACTGTACTGTATGAGTCATACAGTACAGTTATACAGTTGATACAGTATGTTATCATCAGCTAATTGGGCAAATACAGTACAGTTATGTGGAGAATATTTTAATGGAATGTTACATAATAACATACTGTAAATCACTAAAACCAGCCAAACTAATCCTACAAGTTCGTTCTACGGCTAGGAATAAATTGTATAAACACTTACTGATCATCTGATCACAAAGCTTTTGAAACACGACTCCACTAAGACAGCAAGTGTGTGACATTGTAACTCACTAAAACTAGCCAAACTAATCCTATTAGTTCATTCTACAACTAGAAATAGATTAGTTAAATACTTACTGATATCCTGATCACCGAAAATCGCAGCTGTTTGAGTACTAGAGAAAATCACTCCAAGCCAGACGACAAGGAAGTACAATATAACACTTAAAGCACTACCTTGTTTGTGTGTACGAAAAATACAGCACTCAGGGGGTGCCTCAAGGAAAATACAGCACTCGGCCTTGCTTCATGCTGTATTAGCCTCTCGACACACCCCCTCGTACTATATTTTCTGTACATATGTGTGGCGATGCTTTAAGTATAACATAGTACATGCTGGGGAATGATGTACATATTTATACGTATGTAGATACTTTAGAAGGACCTGTTTCACAAACACAATTAATACCAACACAGTGATATAAAACAGAAAAGTACTCAACCTCGTTTAGTAATGTTAGTTTTTTTGTCAAAACTATCACTGTCATCTAGTGAGATTGATAGTTTGTTATTCATATTAGCTGCTGTAATGTCAACCATACAGAGCTTATCTCTTGTTGATGGATCAGGCATTTTCACTTCAAACAATGGCATGTAGTCTGGATCATAGTAAACACCCCAACTCTCACCATGGCGATGATAAGTAAACAAACTATCTGATGAATCTTCAATAATCCCTATATGGGTAATTACAAGAGTAAACAATGCTACTGTTTGATGCTACTTAGTGCTGCATACAAAGTAAATAGCTAGCTGCATAGTTGAATCCATAAATTCACAGCAATGATTTTATTTATTAACAACGTAAACAACACTAAACTACAGATACTGATACATCTTGTTAACGCCAGGAACTAGAGCATTTACTAAAGATGTATTTAACATGTAGTTTAATAATTCTCCAACATAATTTATTATGTTTCGACTTGAGTGTCACTTAACAACTTGCGTGTGTACTAGAAAGTTTCCCAAATATTAAATGTACTATAGATATATAGGTATCCACTTACATGTTAGTCCAAAAGAACTGTGTATTGTTTCAAGTGTTGAACTCAGTGGTAATGGTTGTGAACTGCCCTTAGGTATGAGATCATCTGAAGTGTTCCCATTAAATGTTCCCATTAGTCCACGAGTTGATCCAAGGTAGTCATTAGACAGGCTAACAAGTAATACTTTAAGTGTACCATTTTCTTCTTGTACATTAATTACTACTCCACTTGAGAAAATCACTTTCACATTACTATTATCAATCTTAAACACTGTTACATTATTGAAATAATACTCTTTAATGTTGTTAAAGTTAACTCTTATCCCATTTATTAGGGCAACAATTCCATTATTGTTTAGTTCAAGCTGGACAGTATCAGAATCCACTTGTTTACACACTACTGCTAAGAACACAGTAGCTCGTACAAAGTCACTTGACACTTCCACCATCCTGGCCTGTAGAGTAAAATTGTCATTAGCTGTTTCTATCAATGTAAACTCTCCTTTTCCACTGAAAGTGTACTTGAACCCATCGAGTGTGATGATGTGTGGTCCTCCATAGACACAAGCTACATGATGAAGTATTGTGATGGGACAGTAGGACCTCAATGAACTGAACCCTTGACAATATACGAGTGACTAATCTAATACTAGTGCGTTTAGTGAACAGTGTATGCTCTATTAAAATAAATACATGCTCTAATAAAAATGTTGTCTGTATACGGATACTGAACACTGAACTGGTACACAGATTCTCAGGTCCAAATGTGTGCTATGTGTGGTTTAGTGTGGATTTCTGTGTTGCATGTCCAAGTGTACTATGACACAAAAATATCGCCTTGCCCCTCAGAAAAACAATGGATTATAACTAGTGAACAGTTAATATATAATCATGTTTGGACATGAAATGCCTAGATGGTTACCTGGTGGTGTCCACTGGTAATCATTGCCATTATCAGAAGGACGATTCTTATAGTATTCACCACACATACCCACTTGACAACAGTACAAATAAGGTAATATATCATGATATTGATGTTGTATTGTTTCTTCCAGTCCAACTGGAGCAAATCTATCAGCACTTCCTCCACCAGGATGATTTATTATTAACGTGCCATTTGAACTGTAACAACATTGTTGACGTGATCCTAGACTTGACCTGGAGAATATATGAAGTAGCATCATTCATAAAACATACACTTCTCAGTGAATCACACATAATCTATAGATGCTCTCACTGTTATACATAATAATTATATTAAACTTCAAGATGCTCAATAAATACAATAACAATAGTTACCTTATAACACTTGCTTGATGAAAACATTGGAAAGCATTTGGATGGAAGAATTCCAAGTATTTTGCTGCATTATTGTCAATGCTGTAATGAGGATCTATTCTAGCAATCTGAATGTTAGGTGGACAAGGTAGAAGATGTTCTAGTAGAGTGTTACCAATGTTATGAGGTTCTGAATCACTCCATATACGGCAGAGCTTTTCCAAAGTAAATACTGCACTTTCTGTATAAGCCAAACTTGACCATCCTGCAATATTGTAATCTTGCCCTTGTCCAGGACTTGGAGATACTTTGATAACAACTAACTGAGGATCAAGTACTCTGACTGTTGCTGGTACTACAACACTACCGTTTCCTGTGTTTAGAATTCTAGTGGCTAAATCATTCATTTTTTGCCACTGAGCTGGTCGTCTATCATATCTATACAATTCTATATCTACTAGTACTGTAGAATTTGCTTCTTCACTTTCAGGGGAAAACATTTCAGGTGTCCATTCTAGCTGTAGAGATTCTCCACCTGTCAAAACTGGTGTTGAGCCTAATATGTTTACTGTATTACCTCGACCAAAGGTAACTACAAAAACAAATCAGATTATCACTTCACATACACCACAACCTTCATACAAATTATCACACATTATCAGACACAATGTTGAGTACTCAACACATACCAGAATAGAAACTTGTTTGGCTTTCATATTTGGTTGTTCCATTTGTCCACATTACTGATATGTTCAGTATAATTCTACCAATCTTCTTGAATTGTGGTGATACACATAAACTAAAATTTGTATTCAGATAATTTCCTTCCACAACCATACTATCAAATAAGCAAGTAAATTTGTCTTCCTCTTCAAATTGTGGTCCAGATATTTTGACAGGTGTACCACCAAGTACACTTCCACAATGAGGGGATATCTGCAGTATCACTGTATACCACACAAGCATATTAATTAAATTGTAAGTAGAGGAAATAGGTACTTATGCACAACACATAATATTTAAACCCACACTAAATCTTATTGGAACTGTCTGTTCCAGGGTTCCAGAGGTTCCAGGGTTCCAGAGGTTCGTTACAGAATTTAAGTTTGTTCAATATAATTGTGGAAATTTGCATAGTCAACCATTTATGACAATCAATAACAATAAATGATATCTTGCATGGAGTAAGCTACACCACAAAGTATTAGAATTTTACTACCTACATTATGAATTCATCAGATAGTGAATTTTGCAATAATGTAATGGACAGTTTGCTAAATAGATTACCAACTCATACAGGAACACTTACTATCATCATTTATTATGGTCACTGTAACTACTCCAGGATCACCAACAGTAACATTGTCAGGTAGTGAGGATGAATCAATAGAGAGAGTGAAATCCTCTTCACCTTCAAATATATCATCATCATTAATTGGAATATTAAATAAAGCACTGGTCTGTCCAGCAGTGAATGTGATAGTGTATGGTCCAGAATTATAATCAACACCTCCTCCTGTAAGATGAACAAACATAAATTCATTGACTTTCATCAATCTATTAATAAAACAGTGCCATGTAGCAGGCTTTTCTCATGGACAAACCTACCTGCAAAATAAAACCTTAATCTTGAAGATTCACGACATTAAATTGCTTACACAAAATTTATTATATACTCGTCATAATAATTGTTTGCAGACTACTTAAGAAAGCAATGAAATTTAACTGAAATAGGCATGCTTCCTTGTATCCACAATTAGGCACTTGAAGTTCAGGGTAGTAGGGTGGCTGTGTTACACTACAGTAGTGGTTATTGAAGAAAGATGCTATGTGTGGCAGCTGATTGAGCTGTTATAAATAATGATTGTAGATCATTTTGTATTTGCAATTATATTTGAGATCACAATTATTTGACTAGAAGCATAATGGCCGTCCATCGCTAATTGTGGCAAGATACTTAATATTGCTTGTTGCTGATATAAAGTACAGTTTTGTTACAATGAGCAAGCTGTTGAGTACATAGACTAAACAAATTAACATGAACTAACTGGTTTGTTGCCAAATGTTCCAACACAACAGTTTTACAGGTGCTAAAACCTCACGACAAACAACTTTATATGAGGTATATTTCAAGAACTTAATATTGCAAAATGTCTTAAATATGGTACAAGCATTACACAGGTGCACATACACTTTGAATGATCCCTCAAACTATTTGGCTTCTGAGTGCACTCAGATAATTGCAAAGTTCAGATAAACAAAGCCCATTCATTTATGTACAAAGCCCTGCTCTGAGATTTTTGCCATGCAGATTTAAAAACATCACATAATTTTCCAATGATTGAAAACTGTTTTTGTCATATAAATGACTCATAGTAGTGGTCACGTTTCATTGTTTGCATTTTGTGTTTTTCTTTGACTTTGCCTTGAGTCTTGATATCTTGTTGATGTTGTTGTGTCATAAGTTAGTAATGGTGAACTTAAAAAGAATAAGTGAAAAATTTTATGCTGGTCATAGTATGTTGCTCATTTTAGCTCTCTATTCCTCACCAGTAGCTGCTCCATTAGTACTGAACATTTGTACAGTAATATCAGTTGATGATGGGTTACTGAGAACTAGTACAGGTTGTGCTGGTCCAGCATCTTCATCAATTCTGTATGTTGACTGACTGAAGAAGACAGCACAAACTATATAGCAAACAGAATCATATAATATACTATTGCTTCCTTAATACATGACAGCACAGTTTATCTACTAAAATGCTGCTTACTATCATCATTCACGATGTTTACTGTAGCACTACCAGAGTCACTGACAACAACATCACCCAGTGGTGAGGATGACTTAATGGTGAGAGTGAGGTCTTCATTTCCTTCACATATATCATCATTATTTATTTGAACACTAACTGAAGCACTGGTGACTCCAGCAGTGAATGTGACAGTGTATGGTCCAGAACCATAATCAACACCTTCTCCTGTAACACAATATTAATAGCAGTTAATAAACACTCACCATTATTATCCTCACCAGTAGCTGTTCCATCAGTACTTAACACTTGTAAAGTAATATTAGTTGATGATGGGTTACTAAGAGCTAGCCCAAGTTGTACTGGTCCAGCATCTTCATGAACACTGTATGTTGACTGACTGAACCCCACAGTGATGACTATAATTGAGAAGAATAAACAGAAAATCCATTTGAAAAAACTTTCAACACATGGAATTATTACTGTAATCATTGTACTGTTCAGGGGTGTAGGCAGGGAGGTCAGATGATTTGGGCAAACCCCCTTTTCAGTGGCAAAAAAAAATGTTAAATTAAAAATTGCATTAAACTTTCAGCTTTGGAACTCTCCAGTAGGTATATGCATGCTGTCATGGCCCCCTGAGAATCAAATCATACTAAAGGTGAATCATTAACAATGAAACAAAGTGATCCTATGGGTTTAAGCCTATCATGTGAGCAATTGTGCACGTGATACCTGGTGGAAACAGTGGAGATCTGATTGTGAAAATGATGAAGATTAGTTGAAGGGCAGCAGCTGCAGTTATTGTGCACATGTCAGGTTAATAAGTATTGAACATTATTAATATTATTATTATTATTATTAAATACAGAGAAAAAGGCATAATGCCTGTGAGTCCTGCTCATTACAATAAACAATTACATTAAGAATAAAAGTTATTAAACAAAATTTTAAAATTGTCAGTAGAATTAGACGACACTACATAATTGGGTAAATTATTCCATGAATTGATGGTTCTTACTGAAAATAATTTACTGCGAACATTTTTTTGGGCATGAGGTTTAAAAAGTTTGAAGTCATGTCCCCTTGTGGCACTTGACAAATTCAGGTGGAAAAATAATTCAGGTTGAAGATTAACATTCCCTTGTAAGATATTATATACCATAATCATGTCAGCACGATGCCTTCGATATGAGAATGTAGGAAGCTTGAGGGTAACCAGACGTTCATCATACTCTAAACTGGACAGGTCCTGAACACATTTAGTGGCTCTTCTTTGCACTCTCTCCATCCTGTCACAATCTCCAATATAATTGGGTCCCCATACAACATACAACATTAGCATATTCAAGGTGAGGTCTTACCAGAGCCTTGTAGAGTATTGGAAGAGTCTTTCTATTTAGAGTGTTAAATGATTTTTTGATTAATCCCAATACACGATTGCCGGTCGATTGGCTTTGTTTATAGCAGAGGTTGCTTGGCTATGGAACTTTAAGCTAGAATCCACTATTATTCCTAAGTCTTTATGTTCTGATACTACCTGTAGGGGTTGTCCATCCATATAATATGTATGACATGGGTTAGAGTTACCCAGATGCATAACAAATGTCTTAACAATGTTGAAATTCAGCAACCACTTCATTGACCACTCTTTTAGTAATAAGAGATCTTGTTCCAATTGAAAGTTACTCTGCTGGTTTACAATTGGGCAGAACAACTTAACATCACCAGCAAACAACAACACTTGGGATGATACTACACTGGGAAGATCATTGACATAAATTGAAAACAAAAGAGGGCCAATCACAGATCCTTGAGGCACACCACTGAGTACAATATTTGTAGCTGATTTAACACCATTAATCACAACAGCCTGCTTCCTTTGAGAGAGAAAATATCTGATCCGCTGCAGAACTTTGCCCTGTATGCCATAAGCTTCAAGTTTTAAAAGTAATCTTTCATGTGGGACAGAGTCAAAGGCCTTACTGAAGTCCAAATACAGTACATCAACAGGGATGCCTTTCTCAAGAGATTCAGTCCAGACATGGTATATTTATACTGTGAATGTCTGTGTAGTGCAATGTTTAGTGCCACGAGGCAAGCATGTGATGTCTTTAATGCATTGGAATACAAGCCAGGTTGGGAGAAGAGCCAAGAATGATGTTAAAGTTTGTACTCAGAATAATGCTTTTACAAAAGGAGCTCAGTGGTGGATCCCAGAGAAGGGTGGTGTGCTAGAAGATTAAAGTTGGGAATCACTATGCTATCAAGAAGTGGAAGATTAGCTAGTTTCATTATAATAATACAGTAGGACTATAGTGTTCATAAACTGCATAAACAGCAGTGTAGGTTTCAGTTAGATAGATGCACATTTTGATGCACTGCCTAAGTCTAAGGGCTAGGACAAACTATGTGTATGCATAATTTTCATCTAGAAACTGGCTGCAGGGGAATACCCAGGAAATTCCCAGATATTCCATTTCCAAATTCAAACCCAAAATTTCCTGGCTACACCCCTGCTGTTTCCATGGCATGATTAGTAGTTCAAATATGATTATATTACTAAAAGGTTTATATGTAAATTGTGGATAATAGTGATTGCTGATTCTATATAGCCTATTTGTGAACTGTACATCTGTCAAAAGCTAACTAGGTTGTTGAAGCATTCATTTTACTACTGTTACCATCTCTCTCCCCACTGATTATCCTTCACCTTCTGAAGACCTATGAAACTGTTAAACTCCTCACATATTCTATTTGAAAAGATAGCAAATTCACCAGCCAGTTTCTAAATTATTATTACTATTATTATTATTACTAACACTTTACAGTGACCAGCACTGAAGGTCTGACAGCAACATGTGCTGCAGCCTTAGGATTACCTAACCTAATTTCAAGGACTTAGATTTATTGACTTGACCTAGTGACTGACTTCATGACTGAAAAGGTGTAACAGAAAAGGGGCCAAAGTCGGGGCCCCACACTCAGTCTTCCTCCAGGAGGGATGGATTTTCTTCCTTAAACCTAAGTATTTATTACTAACACTTTACAGTGACCAGCACTGAAGGTCTGACAGCAACATGTGCTGCAACCTTAGGATTACCTAACCTAATTTCAAGGACTTAGATTTATTGACTTGACCTAGTGACTGACTTCGATATTAGTCAAACATGGGTGGAGTTACCTGAAGGCAATTTTGTGGTGCACAAGTAAGTAAAAGTGCTACCATAGGGCCTGAAGATCATTAAAATACTGTTTGAAGTTAGGGACCTACAGAATATGCTAGGAAGAGGTGGTAAAAGAATTCCAATACAATTTTCAGAAATAACAAAAGTGCATGGAAAATAGTGTAGTTCCAGTATCAGCTAGTTATTACAGTTCTTGTTCCAGTTTTGGAACCATAATCTTTAAAAGTACAGTTCTAGTTCTACAACCATAACCTTTAGAATTACAGTTCTAGTTCAGTTCTGGAACCATAACCTTTAGAATAACAGTTCTAGTTCCAGTTCTGGAACCATAACCTATAGAATTACAGTTCTAGTTCTAGTTCAGGGACCATGACATTTAGAATTATTCATCAATTTCTAGAACAACACTTAACTAAGTATTACCAAAAACCCATAATAAATTATGGCCGTCAGACTCACTTCTAAGTTAGTCTTGCCAAGTTTAATTGTTTCATGTACGTAACTAATACTCTAGTTCTCAGATTTTATTACAGAAACAACTAAATCGGTTGGCTGCAGGTTTAAAGCAGCCAGGTCCAGTCCTGGATTTTTTCTCCTTTCTCCACCTTTTCAAACATACTTTCTGTATCAACTTTAAAAAGGCTGTAGGACCAGGAGTCCTACAAACCAATAGGGTGATACTTAAAGACCTGTAGCTAATTATCAAACACTGAACCAGACATAACAATGAGATAATATGTGCAGCATTGCATTTGGCATTCTCTTCTAATATTATAGGCTAATTTAATCAGTCGTTTCAAGCAGTGTTTTAGAACATGCATACACGGTTGTAATTAGAGCTGTGAACTGGATCAAATGTTCATAACCGATTATCGGCTTCCTATAACCGATTGAATAACCAATTAATTGGCTTAACAATTATTTTTACATTTTTCTATATAATTTTGTACACTAACAGTATTATCAACCATGCTAAGACGTTAGGGGAAATAGTGGCTTTGTGGTGCGTAATTCCTAACAAACAACCATAAACAACCTCCTCACTCACTTTAGTGCACTCATCATGACCAAAACTGTAAGCAATTCTGTGATCATGTGATCCTATTTTATAATTGATTGTTGCATACATAGCCCAATTATCACTCACTCTCTACAATAACCAATTGATTAACCAATTATTGCATAACCAATTCACAATACGTGTAATACAGCTTTTATGAAGTTATATACCACATTGTGTGTTTTGTTAGGAGATGAAATTCTGGTCTTGTAAAATCTCATTGGCAAAACTGTATGGTTATGACCATTCGAGTTCCAGTATTAGTTCCAGTACTTGATAAAATTTCATTATAGTTCTAGTTCTAGTTCCAGTTTTGAGGAGAGCAAAATTATATTTCTAGTTCCAGTCTTAAGGAAAGCAAGATTATTGTTCCAGTTCCAGTTCTAGTTCTAAAACTGGAACAAAAAGAGTTGAAACTGGTTAGTTCCAGTGCTAAGAATTGGAACAACACTAATGGAAAAGTGGGAAAATTTTATTTTCAATTAGATGCGGTCATTAGATTGGTGTCTTTGTGAGAGAACCCAAACTTTCATGATCGGTGCTACTGTACTGAATAGTTGTAATACTGGCATGAGGGTTTTGTCTGAAATGTATGCCTGACTACCCGAGGGCAGAGGGCATACATTTTAGGTAAAGACTGAATATCCCATGTTGCAGCTACTGTGTAGCACTTCCAATCTGTATCAGGCTGATAGCCTGCACAAGGTGATCAATCACTCATGCCAAGACGAGCGCAACTACTGGATATAGTATAGGTGCATGCCTATAAATATTTAGATTGTGTATCAGCAGCTACTACGTACTGGCTATGTCTGGTTACAATGAATGGACAACCCTTAGAGATATCATGGAGAAATTCAGTCATGTGAGTTTAATGTTTTAATCAGTGCTATTGAATTGTTTATAGAATAATACAGTTTACTAAAGGCTTAAATAAGTATGCTTACTTGTAGAGTGATTACTTCATGCAGAGTGGTAACTTCGTGATAGGGGCATGGAAAACATGTGGTAAACTATAGCACTAGTTCTCATCTTAGCCCAACTTGTAGGCTAGCAAGGAATACAAAATGCTCTCTGTCTGAGTGGTTTTTATGGCAAAATCCAACTTGTGCATACCAATCAAGTGAGTATTAATCGATCCCACAATCGATTTCGACCTTAACATCTATATAATTGTTGCCCAGATGTAGCCCGATCTACATACAAAGTGTAACTAGGGAAGCTCCTTTTATTTGAGGTGTGAAAGTGTCACATGATTAATTATACTTGCAGTATAATATAAAATTCACTTGGAGACACTTCTTAAACACTGCTAGCTTAAAAATGGAGTAAAGAGTGATCATGAATTCATGAGATATTCTAATAAAGCATTCACCTACGAATAAATAATCACAAAAATGTAATGTGACCAGTGATGCAGGGTCTCTCTCCCCCCCCCCCCCCCCCAAAAAATCTAGATATTCTAATAGAGCAGTCAGTCAAATACTCTAATAGAACAGTCACCACATGTAACACTATTGAGAATTCTCCATAGTTGTTGAATATGAGAACTAGCATCTACAGCACTATCCCATGCATGGGAACACTTATCCTGCTAAGGAATATTTTGTAAATGAAATGCACATGGTTTTATGCATGCCATTCTTTAGGCCCAATAATAATCAGTTGTCACTTATCCTTGTACAACTCTGTAGTCCACTTAGAAAGCATTATTTTTTATTGTGCTTAACTAAACCACTCTATAGGCTACATCAAAATTTTAATCCTGAAACATATGAAATAGCTTGAACTTCTGAGACCCCTTGCTGCATATACCTACTGCCCTGGTGTACCCCCCCCCCCCCTTGCCAAACCCTGGATACACCCCCTGGTGACTGTTCTATTAGAGTATCTCAACCTTTTAAGCGACAACTTGAGGCTGGATTTAAGTCTTATAGCCATGCAGCCTTCCCAAGTCTGTCAAATCATAATTCTTCATTTTTAGACCCATCACCTTACAATTCACCATCCAATCACATTAACACCTGCTAACAGTTATAGTATAGCAGCACAACCAAAAAATCATGCACTTTTTCATAAAACCATGAAACTTTCCACATACATAGGACTCCTCAATACACGTATTTTAGATATAGTGCCATCGCTGATTTGACCTTTGGTGACTTTTACAGTCATTTTTGTACAGAAGATTGATCATTATTTTCAAATAAAAACCAGGTTGTTTCTATCAGCAAGATGTTTTGTTTGGTACCATGTTAATTACTGAATTAGGGAGTTAAAGACAAAAATGATCAATTTTCTGTACAAAAATGGCTGTAAAGGTCACTAAAAGTCAACTCAGTGATGGAACTATACCTAAAAATGAATGTCATGAGGAGTACTATTTGTGTGGAAAGTTTCATGTTTTTATGAAAAAGTGCACAACATTGCCAATTTTGGGGGCTATGCCACTATACCATTACAGAAAAAATATTTGCAATCACGTCATTGTATTTCAGAAATCACTGCAGAAAACCATATTGGGAATAATAGATGAAGATAAATAAAACTGCTGGAAAGAGATCTTTAAAGCACATTCAGCAGATCTCTTAAAGTTTAGCTTGTTTACTTGTTTAACCTGGGCAGCTGAGAAATATATTACATTGATAATAGAAACAAGCCTATTATCCAACAATCTACTCATCTGAGAAAATATGAAAAGAGTTGAAAATGGTTTAAGTACTTTATATAAATCAATACAAAAGAATTAACTTCAAGTCATGGGTACCAACTATTGTTCCATACTCAGTATTATACACAGTATGAAGTGACAATCAAGACATTGAGCCACAAACGTTTTACCATTATTTTAAACAGTTCTGCAACATTATAATTATATAATATTAGCAAGCTGCAATGTTACTTGATCAAAGAGGAAAAGAAGCATTAGTTTTTTCAGCAGTTTATAAGAGAAATGAAAGCCAGCAGCTAGCAGCCAATCCCAAGTAGCTAACATAGCAAAATGGTATACCTGACATTGCGAGTGATTTAAAAATGCAGCTCTTAAAAGGAGATGTGCAAAGTTTAGAAACCTATTATTGAAAGGAAAGATCTGTATAACAATCATTTCGTGTGAATGAAATCAAGGCACACGATAGTGTGTTGTACGGCCCAAGAAGCCGGCGTGCACACCGTGGGTAGAGGAACTCACCTAATATCGGACGGGCTCCAAAATCGGACGCAATTACTCGAGCTACAACAGGAATTTTTGAACAACTCATATGTCTTTAGATAGTTCAAGGCTGTGGGACTTTGGGCACCAAGTATCAGCTTTCTCGGCTTCTTTGTCTGGTGGCAGCAGCCCTGCAAAGTCATTTCCGATTAATATGTATAATTGGAAAAAAACAGTTGATTCACGGACACTCACTGTCTACATATCAGACTTGCATTCAATCAACAGTTTTCTACCTTAAAGTAGTAGAGTAACTCATCTACTTTCTAAATATCCCTGGTTTATTAAATCAAATCCTTTTAATCACGAATTACAAATCAAATAAAATGAGACGTCACTGGAGTAATAATCGCACCATAAATTTAAGTATACGGAAACTTGATCAAGTATACGTTGTTTGAGGTACGTATACGGGAAATGTTCACCGTATACTTTTACAAACACCGTTTACTTTCGTATACTTAAATTCATTGTACAATTATTACTCCAGTGATGTCTCATTTTATTTGATTTGTAATTCGTGATTAAAAGGATTTGATTTAATAAACCAGGGATATTTAGAAAGTAGATGAGTTACTCTACTACTTTAAGGTAGAAAACTGTTGATTGAATGCAAGTCTGATATGTAGACGGTGAGTGTCCGTGAATCGACTGTTTTTTCCGATTATACGTATTAATCGGAAATGACTTTGCAGGGTTGCTGCCACCAGACAAAGAAGTCGAGAAAGCTAATACTTGGTGCCCAAAGTCCCACAGCCTTGAACTATCTAAAGACATATGATTTGTTCAAAAATTCCTGTTGTAGCTCGAGTAATTACGTCCGATTTTGGTGCCCGTCCGATTTTAGGTGAGTTACTCTATATTGACAGGAAGAAAGAAAACGTCATTTTCACACTTTTGTATCTCGGTGATTCCTTATCCGATTGGAACCACATTGCCACAGAGTTGCCCGCCAGCCAGGGGAGTCTACATACCAAATTTGAAGGAAATCGCTCCAGCCATTTCCGAGATACGAGCTGCCAAAGGTTCGATTTTTTTCTTCGTGTTTTTGCATACTTGCAAAAATTGCTATAAAACGCTAACGCGTGCCCGATCATCTTGAAATTTGGCACACAGAAAAGGTGTCCAAAGTCAAATCCTAGCATGAAATTTGGTGCAACTCCGATGAATGGTTCAGGAGTTATGACCGCTTATTCGCGTAAAACAAGATCGATTTGTTGTCACGCCGACAGGGTAAGCCGCTTCATAGAATGAGTTGAAAATTGCTATGTAGATGGAGTAACCATCGTAGGAGTGCCTTTTGGTGGTTTGAAAGGAACCGAGATAAAGAGCACGGAGATATGACACAAAACCCAACCTGTGTCACAATCACGCGATCGATTTTTATGAATAAAAAAGTATTAGTTTTTACGCCTACTAAGCAAACCGCTTAGAACAATGAGCTGAAAATCGGTGTATAGCTGGAATAATCTTCATAGAAAGTCCTTGTAGTAGTATAGAAGAATTGGATTGCAAACCACTGAGTTATGATTCGAAAGTGAACTCCGTGTAGCAAATGCGAGATCGAGATACTCTAATAGAACAGTCACCCAAATAGAGCATTCAGCTAATTTATTTACTTCATTACAGAATTCGCAAGTTATTCTGTAGAGAGTTCAGCTGCAAAAAGTTAATCTTATAGACAGTTCAGCAAGAAGCAAGTCACCCTGTGGAGTGTTAAGCTACAAATATATCACTGTAGAGATTCAGAACATTACAAGTCACACTGAAGAGTTCAGCTATAAACAAGTCATGCACCCTGTAGAGAGTTCACCTACAATTAAGTCACTCTCTGGAGAATTCAGCTACACACAAGTCACTGTGGAGAGAGTTCAGCTACAAACAAATTACCCTGTAGAGAGATCAGCTACAAACAAAACACTTTATAGAGAGTTCAGCTACAAACAAATCAACTTTTAGAGCGATCAGCAACAAACAAATCAACTTGTAGAGAGATCAGCTACAAACAAATCAACCTGCAGAGAGATCATCTACAAACAAATCAGCTTGTAGAGAGATCAGTTACACTCAAATCAACCTGTAGAGAGATAAGCTAGAAACAAATCACCCTGTAGAGAGTTCAGCTACAAACAAATTACCTTATAGAGAATTCAGCTACAAAAAATCACCTTGTAGAGACATCAGCTAGAAACTAGACACAATGTAAGGAGTTCAGCTAAAACAAATCAAACTGCAGAGAGATAAGCTCCAAACAAATCACCTATAGAGAGTTCAGCTACAAACAAATTACCCTGTAGAGAGATCGGCTACAAACACATCAACCTGCAGAGAGATCAGCTACACACAAATCAACTTTTAGAGAGATCAGCTACAAACAAATCAACCTGCAGAGAGATCAGCTACAAACAAATCAGCTTGTAGAGAGATCAGCTACACACAAATCAACTTGTAGAGAGATAAGCTAGAAACAAATCACCCTGTAGAGAGTTCAGCTAGAAAGTTAAAACAAATCAACCTGTAGAGAGATCAGCTAGAAGAAGCTACCTTGTAGATAGTTCAGCTATACAAACAAATCGCCCTGTAGAGAGATCAGCTAGAAACAAATCACCCTGTAGAGAGATCAGCTAGAAGAGGTCACCTTGTAGAGAGTTCAGCTACAAAGAAACCATCATGAAAAGAGTTCAGCTGCAAACAAATCACTCTGTAGAGAGTTCAGCTAGAAAAAGTCACCTTGTAAAGAGTTCAGCTACAAAGAAACTGCCATGTAGAGAGTTCAGCCTCAAACAAATTGCCCTGTAGAGGGATCAGCTAGAAGAAATTACCTTGTAGGGAGTTCACCTACAAAGAAACCATCATGTAGAGAGTTCAGCTACAAAGAAACCACCATGTAGAGAGTTTAGCTGCAATCAAATCACCTGTAGAGAGTTCAGCTAGAAACAAATCACCCTGTAGAGGGATCAGCTAGAAGAAGGTACCTTGTAGAGAGTTCAGCTACAAAGAAACCATCATGTAGAGAGTTCAGCTACAATGAAACCACCATGTAGAGAGTTTAGCTGCAATCAAATCATCTGTAGAGTATTCAGCTAGAAACAAATCGCCCTATAGAGGGATCAGCTAGAAGAAATTACCTTGTAGGGAGTTCACCTACAAAGAAACCATCAGGTAGAGAGTTTAGCTACAATGAAACCACCATGTAGAGAGTTTAGCTGCAATCAAATCACCTGTAGAGAGTTCAGCTAGAAACAAATCACCCTGTAGAGAGATCAGCTAGAAGAGGTTACCTTGTAGAGAGTTTAGCTACAATGAAACCACCACATAAAGAGTTCAGCTACAAACAAATCACCCTGTAGAGGGATCAGCTAGAAGAAGACACCTTGTAGAGAGTTCAGCTGCAAGAAATCACCCTGTAGAGAGTTCAGCTAGAAGAAGTCACCTAGTAGAGAGTTCAGCTACAAAGACACCATCATGTAGAGAGTTCAGCTACAAAGAAATTACCCCATAGAGAGTTCAGCTAGAAGAGGTCACCTTGTAAAGAGTTCAGCTACAAAAACCACCATGTAGAGAGTTTAGTTGCAACAAATCACCTGAAGAGAGTTCAGCTAGAAACAAATCACCCTGTAGAGAGATGGGCTAGAAGAGGTCACCTTGTAGAGAGTTCAGCTACAAAGAAACCACCACATAAAGAGGACAGCTGCAAATAAATCACTTGTAGAGAGTTCAGCTACAAAGAAACTGCCATGTAGAGAGTTCAGCCTCAAACAAACCACCCTGTAGAGGGTTCAGCTAGAAGAAGTTACCTTGTAGAGAGTTCTGCTACAAATAAACCATCATGTAGAGAGTACAGCCACAAAGAAATCACCCTGTAGAGAGTTCAGCTAGAAGAAGTCACCTTGTAGAGAGTTCATCTACAAAGAAACCATGCATCATGTAGAGAGTTCAGCTACAAAGAAACCACCATGAAGAGAGTTTAGCTGCAAATAAATAACCTGTAGAGAGTTCAGCTAGAAATAAATCACTCTGTAGAGAGATCAGCTAGAAGAGGTCACCTTGTAGAGAGTTCGGCTACAAAGAAACCATCATGTAGAGAGTTTAGCTGCAAACAAACCGCCCTGTAGAGAGTTCAGCTACAAAAAGATCACATTGTAGAGGTTCAGCTAGAAGAAGTCATCTTGTAGAGAGTTCAGGTACAAAGAAACTATCATGTAGACTCTCAGAGTTCAGCTGCAAACAAATCACTCTGTAGAGAGTTCAGCTAGAAGAAGTCACCTTGTAGAGAGTTCAGCTACAAAGAAACCACCATGCAGAGAGTTTAGCTGCAAACAAATCACCTGTAGAGAGTTCAGCTAGAAACAAATCACCCTGTAGAGAGATCAGCTAGAAGAGGTCACCTTGTAGAGAGTTCAGCTACAAAGAAACCATCCTGTAGATAGTTCAGCTACATTTCAAGTCACCCAGTAGAGAGATCAGCTGCAAAAAAATATCCTGTGGGGAATAATTGGCATGTAATAAATATATGTATATAATTTGTATAATTACTAATAAAATCAAAAATAATTGAAGTATTAAAAATCTTCTTTTAGTTCTTCTTGCTGTGATAAAGACAAAAACACATGGGTTAAAAAAGCCCCAAAGCCAGCCTATACAATTACAAAAAGAAGTGATATCTAATCAAAAACAGCCAAGCTGTAAAAAAGGTGCGGCCCCCAAAAAGGCCATGGTAAAAAAAGATGTGAAATCCAAGGTGGCGGCCAAGAAATGGCTGTGATGGTAGGTTAATGGTAAAATTTTAATAACGACAATTCAGATGAATTTTGGTGCTGCTTGGTCTTGGCACAAAATTCACCGGAATTATCGTTATTAAAATTTTTACCATCACAGCCATTTCTTGGCCGCCACCTTGGATTTCACATCTTTTTTCACCATGGCCTTTTTGGGGGCCGCACCTTTTTTTACAGCTTGGCTGTTTTTGATTAGATATAATTTACTGCAAATATTGTCACAATATGACTCTGAGTTAAAACCTGTACACTGTAGTTTGAAACTCTCCTTGCATTTAAATGTATTGCACATTTCATTAGCCCACTGTATATATTCATTTATCCCAAGTGCATTAGAAATTAGAAAGCCCTTGATATGGAATCTCTGAATTTATGAACAAGCAAATTTTAAAATTGTGACTATTTGTGAATCCAGCAGATTACCTATTGGTCCTGTAAATTTCAACCTCTACCTCTTCTATTTTATGGTCCTACATGTATTATTGGCCACACACCACCCCCCACCATTCAACTTAATAGTAATAATAATACTATGGCGGCTTGTGATATGCATAGTAACACTACTGAAGAACTGTCTATATATTATGAAAAACACCGTATATTTATATTGACAGGAAAGATGTGTGGTAAAATTCTGTTTTCTACACATATTACTATTTAAAACAAATCCAATACATTCAATTGTGACTTCTAAACACTATGCAGGGCCTTACTGAGGTAGCACATTTGTAACTATACTAATCTGTAATAATGCTCCTAACTCACTATCATTATTCACAATAGTTAGTGTAGCTCTTCCAGGATTACCACGGGTAATATCATCAGGTAGTGACCTACGTATGATACTCAGTTGGAAACTTTCATCATCTTCAAATATCTCATCTTCATTTATTGGAACATCAAATGGCACACTGGTCTCTCCAGCAGTGAATGTGACCGTGTATGGTCCAGAATCATAATCAATACCTCCTCCTGTAACATTATCATTACTATTAACATTTTGTGATGATGTTACTTCACTCACTAGTGGCAGTTTTCTGATTATCTCTAACTTTTACAGTAATATCAGTTGATGATGGGTTACTGAGAACTAGTACAGGTTGTGCTGGTCCATCATCTTCATTAAAACTGTATGTTGACTGACTGAAGGTGACAGTACAAGCTAAAGAATGAGTGTTACACTTGCTATGTGACCACAATATAATGTCAACTACACAATACAAGAAAAATGCTTACAATCATTATCAATTATAGTTAGTGTTGCTTGATGAGGATTAGTAACAGTAACAAACTTGGGTGTAGAAGATGAGTTAATGGTGAGATTGAATTCTTCAATTCCTTCACATATAATATCATCATTTATTGGCACATCAAATGACACATTGGCCTGTCCAGCAGTGAATGTGACAGTGTATGGTCCAGAATCATAATCAACACCTCCTCCTGTAAGATGGTACTAGTAGTATTTAAAGTCATTCATTAGTGCGATATTAAAGGACATTCTGTACACATTGCTATATAATTTATTTTGTATATACGTATACCACAATGTATTCATGGTTTACAGGTGATACATAGCTAAGCACATGGAATGATCTGCAATGCTGCAAAGAATCGTGCTGTAAAATGCAACTTGTATGCGGCCATGATGACCTTTATCAGGCATTATCCATTGGTCATTCCCTTTCCAACTTTCCTTTTTGTTCCCTTTCCCTATAATTCTACTTACCCACCTCCTTGTGCTTTGAAGAGACACTATGTCCAGACAAATTGCATTATAGTCGGACATCTATGCAATCTGACCGGATTTTGTCCAGTGTCTGGACATTATCAATATCTTCTCATAGCAAATTAAAACAATCAAAACACTCTAAAGAGCTGTCACCTACATTAAAATAGTCTAATAGAACTATATGTAGCTGGGTATATAGACTAGGTAAGTTACCAAAACCGAAAGTTTTAACTGACAATGCCTTAACATAGATGTGGAAAGTTGTACATGCAACTTCAGTATAAAAGGGTTTTGTGGCAACTGCAGTGCTGAGATAGTGAGACTAACCACAATAAAACAGACATGGGAACTCCTCTTGGAGCCACTTTAGCTTGACAAGCATACTGCAGCTGTATACCATCTTATTCTGGAAACAGCATGCAGTTGTATGTAATTTTCAAGAACAATTCATATACGGTTTCAAAGGAGTAGATAACTTGCTATTGATGACTTAACTACTCTATGTATGTACCTAGTCTTTGCCAGCTCCAGTTCATCAATTCACAGGCCTTTAATGCAGGTTTCTGGTGGGATACAATCTTGTGAGTATTTCAATACAGGTGATTGTTCTATTACAGTGTTTTGATAATTTTAGCGGAAGGATCCAACAGTGCTTCAAAGAAGCAACTGTAACCACATAACAGCTATAGCAAGGTATGTATTCTTTCTATTATGCTATGGAGGACACAATAAACCTAATCTTCTATATGTCTAGTCAATTAGGCAACTGTTCAACCAATTTTGGTTTTCCAGGACACTGTGGCAAGACAAAAGAAATTTCTCATCATAAGCTTTGTACTACTATACTACAGTTAAGACAATTACAGGCTTGCATGGTCACAGTGAGCTACAAATCTCATAGTTCACTTAGGGATCTTGTGACCACCACTAAACCATCAATGCTTGGATCCTAATGCTCTGATATCCAGCTGGCTCCTAACATAACAATGGATAATACAATTATTGTTAAAAGTGGCGAACAATATTAATAAAATTTCTGTACATTGTTATCTAAGCCAAAACAGCCAAGCTGTAAAAAAACAGTGCTGCCCTCAAAAAGGCTATGGTGAAAAAAGATGTGAAATCCAAGGTGGCGGCCAAGAAATGGCTGTGATGGTAGGTTAATGGTAAAAATTTTAATAACGACAATTCAGGTGAATTTTTGTGCCACTTGGTCTTGGCAAAAAATTGCCGTTATTAAAATTTTTACCATTAACCTACCATCATAGCCATTTCTTGGCCGCCACCTTGGATTTCACATCTTTTTTCACCATAGCCTTTTTGAGGGCCGCACTGTTTTTTTTTTACAGCTTGTCTTTTTTTGATTAGATTTCATTTCTTTTTGTATTTGTATACCCCAAAGCCGGCCTATGGCCAGCTTTGGGACTTTTTTAATCTGTCTTTTTTTTCTTTACCACAGGAAGAAGAAAAGGTGAAGCAGATGTACTTTAAATATTTCTGATTTTATCAATAAATGTACAAATTATATATATATATATATATAATGCATTTATTTATCACAGAACTCTCCATGGTCGTTTCTTTGTAACTGAACACTCTACAAGGTGACTTCTTCTTGCTGCTCTCTCTACAGGGTGAATGTTTGTAGCTGAACAATCTACAAGGTAACTTCTTCTAGCTGATCTATCTACAGGGTGATTTGTTTGTAGCTGAATTCTGTGCAGGTGATTTGTTTGCAGCTGAGCTCTTTACAGAATAGTTTCTTTGTATCTGAACTCTCTACAAGGTAACTTCTTCTAACTGATCTTTCTACAGGGCAATTTGTTTGTGGCTGAATTTTCTACAGGGTGATTTCTTTGCAGCTGAACTCTCTACATGGTGGTTTCTTTGTAACTGAACTCTCTATAAGGTAATTTCTTCTAGCTGGTCTCTCTATAGGGAGATTTGTTTGTAGCTGAACTCTCTACAGGTGATTTGTTTGCAGCTGAACTCTCTACATGATGGTTTCTTTATAGCTGATCTCTCCACAAGGTAACTTCTTCTAGCTGATCTTTCTACAGGGTGATTTGTTTGTAGCTGAACTCTCTACAAGGTAACTTCTTCTAGCTGATCTTTCTACAGGGTGATTTGTTTGTAGCTGAACTCTCTACAAGGAAACTTCTTCTAGCTGATCTCTCTACAGGGAGATTTATTTGTAGCTGAACTCTCTACAGGTGATTTGTTTGCAGCTGAACTCTCTACATGATGGTTTCTTTGTAGCTGAACTCTCCACAAGGTGACTTCTTCTAGCTGATCTCTCTACAGGGTGATTTGTTTGTAGCTGAACTCTCTACAAGGAAACTTCTTCTAGCTGATCTCTCTACAGGGAGATTTGTTTTGTAGCTGAACTCTCTACAGGTGATTTGTTTGCAGCTGAACTCTCTACATGATGGTTCTTTGTAGCTGAACTCTCTACAAGGTGACTTCTTCTAGCTGATCTCTCTACAGGGAGATTTGTTTGTAGCTGAACTCTCTACAGGTGATTTGTTTGTAGCTGAACTCTCTACATGATGGTTCTTTGTAGCTGAACTCTCTACAAGGTGACTTCTTCTAGCTGATCTCTCTACAGGGAGATTTGTTTGCAGCTGAACTCTCTACATGATGGTTTCTTTGTAACTGAACTCTCTACAGGTGATTTCTTTGCAGCTGAACTCTCTACATGATGGTTTCTTTGTAGCTGAACTCTCTACAAGGTAACTTCTTCTAGCTGATCTCTCTACAGGGAGATTTGTTTTGTAGCTGAACTCTCTACAGGTGATTTGTTTGCAGCTGAACTCTCTACATGATGGTTCTTTGTAGCTGAACTCTCTACAAGGTGACTTCTTCTAGCTGATCTCTCTACAGGGAGATTTGTTTGTAGCTGAACTCTCTACAGGTGATTTGTTTGCAGCTGAACTCTCTACATGATGGTTCTTTGTAGCTGAACTCTCTACAAGGTGACTTCTTCTAGCTGATCTCTCTACAGGGAGATTTGTTTGCAGCTGAACTCTCTACATGATGGTTTCTTTGTAACTGAACTCTCTACAGGTGATTTCTTTGCAGCTGAACTCTCTACATGATGGTTTCTTTGTAGCTGAACTCTCTACAAGGTAACTTCTTCTAGCTGATCTCTCTATAGGTGATTTGTTTGCAGCTGAACTCTCTACATGATGGTTTCTTTGTAGCTGAACTCTCCACAAGGTGACTTCTTCTAGCTGATCTCTCTACAGGGTGATTTGTTTGTAGCTGAACTCTCTACAAGGAAACTTCTTCTAGCTGATCTCTCTACAGGGAGATTTGTTTTGTAGCTGAACTCTCTACAGGTGATTTGTTTGCAGCTGAACTCTCTACATGATGGTTCTTTGTAGCTGAACTCTCTACAAGGTAATTTCTTCTAGCTGATCTTTCTACTGGGTGATTTGTTTGTAGCTGAACTCTCTACAAGGAAACTTCTTCTAGCTGATCTCCCTACAGGGAGATTTGTTTGTAGCTGAACTCTCTACAGGTGATTTGTTTACAGCTGAATTCTCTACATGATGGTTTCTCTTTAGCTGGACTCTCTATAAGGTAACTTCTTTTAGCTGATGTCTCTACAAGGTCACTAGTTTGTAGCTGAACTCTCTACATGATGGTTTCTTTGTAACTGAACTCTCTACAAGGTGGCTTCTTCTAGCTGATCTCTCTACAGGGTGATTTGTTTGTAGCTGAACTCTCTACAAGGAAACTTCTTCTAGCTGATCTCTCTACAGGGAGATTTGTTTGTAACTGAACTCTCTACAGGTGATTTGTTTGCAGCTGATTTCTCTACATGATGGTTTCTTTTGTAGCTGAACTCTCTACAAGGTAACTTCTTCTATTGATCTCTCTACAGGGCGATTTGTTTGTAGTTGAACTCTCTACATGGTAGTTTCTTTGTAGCTGAACTCTACAAGGTGATTTCTTCTACCTGGATTATCTCTTTCCATAGTTGCATGAACTCCCTACAAGGTAACTTCTAGCTGATCTCTTTACAGGGTGAATTGTTTGTAGCTGATCTCTCTACAGGGTGAATTGTTTGTAGCTGATCTCTATACAGGTTACCTGTTTCTAGCTGATCTCTTGAATTCTCTTCAGGGTGACTGCTCTATTAGGATGACTGCTCTATTAGAGTATCTCGATCTCGCACTTGCTGCACCAAGTTGGATTTCGTATTATAACTCCGTGGCTTTAAGTCTGATTCTTCTACACCATTGAAGAGCCTTTCTAAGATGATTACTCCATCTATACACCGATTTTCAAAGCATTACCCCAAGCGGTTTATCTGGTAGGCGTGGCAAGTAATCGTTTTTATTAGCTAATTTCGATTACGTAATTGTTACACACTGTTGGTTTTTTCGTTGTATCTTCCTGGTTTTTAGTTCGATTTCTTTCAAACCACAAAAGGTTTGAGGTTCAATAGTTACCCTATTCACCCACCGATTTTCAGCTTCTTCCCATACGCGGTTTACCCTGTAGGCGTGACAACATATTGGTGTTATTGTTCGTGAATAATCGATCATAACTCTTTTCCTGTTTATCGTATCCTAGCCAAAGTTGGTACAGCGATACGCCTTTATACGCCGCTTCAGTGTGCCAAATTGCAAGACAATCGGATATGGCGTTCGCGTTTTATAGCAGTTTTTGTAAGTGTGCGAAAAGAGGAAGAAAAATAAGAAAAAAACGAAGAAACTAAGCCAATTTTTGAAGTCGCATATCTCGGGAACGCTTGAAGCAATTTCGCTCAAATTTGGAATGTGGAGTGCTGAAGGTGGAGGGAGTGTCCACCGAAAAAATCGTCTTGTTTCATCAAGGCAGCACAGAGCTACGGAGGTGCGAAAATTGCGTTTTCTTTCTTCCTGTCAATATACTCACGGGTGTTGCGCGCCGGCTTCTTGGGCCGCACGACATACTACCGTGTGTCTTGATTACCCCGCTCTTGTGGAACTCCTTTCCATCTAAACATCTCTGTGGAAAACATGGAAGGAGAATAATTATAAAATCCTGCAGAAAAGATACCTTCAAAACCTACAGATCTACTAGGGGAATAACAAACAGTGGATACCATACACTGACTCAGCAATTGCAAGGTCGGTCAGAGTAGTGGGTCCAGAACGTGATCTGAAGCCACACATGCATGAAATAATTATTATTGTTATTGTTAATTACTGTGTAGAACTCACAAAAAGAGTATAAATACACAGATCATAATCATACACAAAATCAGTCTGTTGGGAAGAGGTATAAGGATAAATCATCTTTAAATTGGTTTAAATTAAACAACAATGGAGCCATCCTATTTGGTTGAACAATGAGGTACTTGAACATGACAGCTACAGAATGTAAGCCTGAACCTATTATGCATTAGAAATTGCCTAATATGCTTTTGAGCAATGCTCCAAAATTTCCCCTATTATGCTCCAAATATGCCCAGTTGTGTCCCATTATGCTTCAAATATGCTCATATAAAATTGTGTCTTGACTGCTCTAGTAGAGCATCTAATGCATCTGTGAATGTTCTATTAGTATATTTCAGTATGAGGTGACTGTTCTATTAGAGTAAATCGATCTTTGACTAATCTTTTCTTTACAACGCAGCTGTAAATTTGATTTTTAGCATGTTTGCACACTATCCCATTCTGCACCATGCAAAATAGGCAGAATTTCAGCTTCTCTGATAACCAATGCATAAAAATTTACCTATTATGCTGGCATTATGCTCCACCTTTTAACCCAGCAATTACTGTTCTAATATAGTACTATGATTCCATGATTTACAGCTGTTTGGATTTTGCCTTGTAACTCTATAGCAGTCAATGCGGTTTCTTTTAAACTACAAAAGGTTTGAGCTACGATGGTAAACCTTTTATGCATATCGATTTTAAGTTATTCCCATAACTGGTTTACCCTGTAAGCATGACAGCAAGTCAGCCTATTTTTAGTGCAAAAAAAATTGTCCATAGCTCTATGACTATTAAACAGATTTGCACCAAACTTGGTAAGTGATTGTGCCGCAATACGATAGTGTACTAGCGCTCTAGCAATACATTTGCATTTTATTATGGTTTTGTAAAGTGTGTGAAAAGAATAATTTAAGCCCACTGAACCCCTCAAAACAAAGAAAAAAAAGGCAGGATTTTGAAAGCTCATATTTCACAATTGCATTAGGAAATCTTGCTCAAATTTGGTACATGGGGTACTGAAGGTGGAGGGTGTTTATTCCAATTTGATAAGAGAGCATGGAGCTATATATGCATGAAAACTGCATTTTGTTTTTCTGTAAATATACTCATGGTATGGTACACCAGCTTTCTTGGCTGTACGACACACTACCATGTGTCTTGATCATGGCAACACTGTCTACCACTCACCAGTAGCTGTTCCATCAGTACTGAACACTTGTACAGTGATATCTGTTGGAGGTGGGTTACTGAGAACTAGTACAGGTTGTGCTGGTCCAGCATTTTCAACAACACTGTATGTTGTCTGACTGAAGGTGACAGTAATGACCACTAGGAAATAGAATGAAAGATTGAGTAGAGAGATTACAATAATACAGAAGAACTCTTAACTAAATACTTCTGATCATATCATACATGGGTGCATGCATGGGCTGGGCTGATGTCCTATTTTGGTTAGCTGAGGGGAGGACAAGACCTTACTCTCAAAATGAGTGCTAGTTAGCCAGGGGCGTAGCCAGGGGCGTAGCCAGGGGGGGTTCAAAGGGTTCGGACGAACCCACTTTTCAGAGTTAAGTTTTTTAAATCGTGATACTGGTTAACTAGAACTGAATTAACTTACACAAATCCACTGAAATGGGTAGCTACAGGTCTTCAGGCAGAGGAATTCAAGTACCTCTACTCGCTATTGCGAATGAATTTATAAGAATACACATGTTTACACGTGTACACGTGTTTACATGTGCACACCTACGAAATTCTATACTTAGGGCAGAACCCCCCTTTTGGAAATCCTGCCTACGCCCCTGTTAGCTACAATGATACTTTGAGATAAATACTACTAAATAATGAATCAATGAACACTGCTCAAAACTCTAGTAAAGCATTATTAATTCCTTGGTAGAATGTGTCTATATAGAGCAGAAATGAAATCCCTAACTATGGTCAAATTCCTTACCTCTTAATTATGAAGTCCATACACCAGTTATTTTTTATTATTTATCGTACTGGACAGTCAGTAATTACTGATGCATCCAGCTAATACATATAATCTTACAACCATGCTATCCCTTCATTGTTTTCCATTTGTCCTATACAGTTTGCTCAGATTTATTTATATTTAGTTAAGCATTCCATTCAAATGCAAATATTTTGTGTAACTATTCAGTTGAGAGTATCACCCTTGTTATTCTTTGCATACTAAGAAGTTCTTTTAATTAGTGCATCTTTATCTCCTAAATATTCTGGTCCTCATTACCCACTTAACAAAACTATACCTATTACACTGGGATGCTCATTCCTATTATGTATGTCTCAATTTATAAATTAATGCAGTACGTATGTAAAAGGCTTCTCAGTACAACTGCTTGCTATAAATAATCGTGACACTTCAGGGCTGGAGGAGGGAAAATTGAACATTGTATTACTATGTTGAAATTGCTACTATATACATGGTGTTGGCAATGAGAGAGGAGTTGCTGCACAGTGTGCAAAGCACACTCTGCGAAGTGCAAAGCATGAGCATTCTAAGGGGGTCTGGGAGCATGCCCCCACAGGAAATTTTAGAAAATTAGACACTCGGATATGCAATTTTAGTGATATTTCACTGCTAACTAACTATATAAATATGTTCAAGTCTATCTGTTGTTCTTCAGACTTTCTATACTATGTATACTATAGGTAGGTAATTGTAGACCTGACATACAGGAGACACAGCATGCAACTTGCTGTAAGGCTTAGCTAGTGTAGCTACAACGGTTAGTTATAGCAATTAGAAGTTCAATTGGGGTCTGGGGTATAATCCCCAGGAGCTGCAAAAAATTTTACAGTCTAAAGGCTTGAAAATTGCTTAAAACTGATGCTAAATATTTAAGTAAAACCACCTAGCAACTTGCAACTTTTCCCCCAAATTTTACAGGGAACCCATGAAGCATGGCTATGCACCTTATAATTTGTTATTATTTTATGACTTACAATAAAAAAGCTACACAGCTACAAAAATGCAGTATACTACTACAGTGGAACCTCTCTATTATGGACATTTTGAAACCTAGAATTTTTGGTCACTTTTGCTGTGGCTAATATAGAGGTTTTCCTCTTTCAGAGGCAAAAAAATGTATTTAATAGACCTTTTGGCACCAAAATTTTTGTCCTTATTATGGAGGTTTTTTCTATTATGTCCTTAATTTGGGGAGTTTGTTAAGAGAGGTTCCACTATATACTGGTTTATATGCAATGTAGTGAATGGATCATCATGTAAACATACTGGTGGACAGTCATGAGACCAATCACTATTCGAAAGTGGTGCGTTGTGGGGCATGACTGAGAGTTTGCTCAGTGTCTTGACAGGACAACTGGGTAGTTGAAGAGGAGTGATTTCTACTGAAAATCTCATCCAGATGGCTGCCATGTAAAGTATGGGTGTACAGCTTCCTGTCACAGAATGAGGCACCTAGTTTGTCACTGACAGCCCTTCACCCATTAAAAGAAGCCAAGAGTGACAAGCCAAGAAATGCTAATGCTGTTTTATGAAGATTGAATTGTGACATCAGTGTAGAATCAAAGAAGGCACCTGCCATACATGTGATGAATGCCAACTGTCAGCACACATGATACTTAGAACCCACAATCATTTCTGTACAAAATGATACGAATGCAATGCTGTACTGTAAGGTAATCGGAAGTAATGTACATGTAGTCTTGTGCTTTAGTTAGGCTGAGACACAATAGGTAACTACTCGTGTCATGCATTTTCAATAAGATCTGAAAAATGTATGTGTAGATATGATCGTCCAGAGATTGCATGAGAGCAATATAGTTAGAGCTGGTCAGCTAGTCGGTCCAGCTCCAGATCATTGGTCCGGCTCAGGCCTGACCAACCAGACCGTCTCCTCTGGCTTTGCACTTTGCCAAAACCAGCTTTCACTTGAGACCATTTATAGCCAAACAAACTCTGTTTCTGTAGCCTTGAAATTTATGTTTAGGTTGAATTGCTTCCCAAAACAATCTTACAAGATATGAGACAAATTATGAATACAAAAACAGCTACAGTATTTATTGAATGAATATGTTCCCCAATCCTTCTTTATTATTTTTATTAGCTACCTCCATATTCCCAAAACATAAAATAAAATGAAGGGCAGGTCAAGAATTCTTATTCACTAAGTTAAGCTATACATTACTTTTTAGTGATAGACAGCCCAATCATTAATAGGCCATTACTTAAAATGAAAATAGAAATTTACAGGAATTTTTGGATTGATCTTATTATAAAGAATCAATGTTGGAATACTTTATAATGTAACGCATGCATTTACTTTTTATTTGTAAAGTAATGCACTGACTTGAGGTACTAGCTACTACTCCATTCCATAAATGGTATATTATCATACCTTTGTCCAACATCTTACCATCTGGTGCTGGGGTGGTGGCAAGGGGTGCTTATCACCCCAGGAAAAAAAAAATTAAGAAAAAAAGTTCTGTATTGGAAAATGTTGATACTGATTTGGACGAACAAATTCATTCAGGCAGCTTTGTTCACTGCCTCAGCTACCTTAGCTTTATTAAGAATAGCAAAATAAAATTCCACTTCAAAATCACTAATATTACTTTGTTGCTATTCAATTGAGACTCTTTTACAAATTATCTCCAAGTGAAAACTATGCTGAGATAGTCACATATATCATTACCTAACTAGACAAATCTACAATGCTCCTTATAGTAACTCACTATCATTATCCACAATAGTTAGTGTAGCTCTTCCAGGGTTACCACGAGTAACATCATCAGGTAGTGACCTACGTATGATACTCAGTTGGAAACTTTCATTATCTTCAAATATCTCATCATCATTTATTGGAACATCAAATGACACACTAGTCTGTCCAGCAGTGAATGTGACCGTGTATGGTCCAGAATCATAATCAACACCTCTTCCTGTAACATTATTACCACTATTAACATTTTGTGATGATGTTACTTCACTCACTAGTGGCAGTTTTCTGATTATCTCTAACTTGTACAGTAATATCAGTTGATGATGGGTTACTGAGAACTAGTACAGGTTGTGCTGGTCCATCATCTTCATTAAAACTGTATGTTGACTGACTGAAGGTGACAGTACAAGCTAAAGAATGAGTGTTACACTTGCTACATGACCTCAATATAATGTCAACTACACAATACAAGAAAAATGCTCACAATCATTATCAATTATAGTTAGTGTTGCTTGATGAGGATTAGTAACAGTAACAAACTTGGGTGTAGAAGATGAGTTAATGGTGAGATTGAATTCTTCAATTCCCTCACATATAATATCATCATTTATTGGCACATCAAATGACACATTGATCTGTCCAGCAGTGAATGTGACAGTGTATGGTCCAGAATCATAATCAACACCTCCTCCTGTAAGATGGTACTAGTAGTATTTAAAGTCATTCATTAGTGTGATACTAAAAGGATGTTCTGTATATGTTGGTGTATAATTTATTTTGGATGCATACCACAGATAAAATGTATTCATGGTTTACAGATAATACATAGCTAAGTACTTACTACCAGGGCTTATGATAATGTCCGGACAACAGACAAAATCCTACATATATGTCTAACCATAATGCAATTTAGAATTATAGGAACATGGGAGCAGGATGGAAAGCTGGAATGGAAATGACTAATGGAAAATGCCTGATTAAGATCATCCTGTTAATACACAGCCCAATTCTTCTTTGCAGCATTGTAGGATCCTTCCATTAAAATCAAAACACACTAACAGAGCAGTCACCTGCATTAAAATACTCTAATAGAGCAGTCTAGAGCTACACATAGCTTGCATAGATTAGGTGTATAGGCTAGCGAAGTCACCAAACTGAACGTTTTAACTGACAATGTCTGTACATAGATGTGGGAAGTTGTACCTACAACCTCTAATGCCCCAAAAAGGCACACTGACGACGATTATCCCCAGAACCCCAGTACTGCATCTTGTGACAGAAATCGTCATCACAAACAGCTGTCTTATATCTAAGGTAGTCTATATTAATATTACTTATATAATATATTATGGCAACACTGTTTACTACTCACCAGTGGCTGTTCCATCAGTACTGAACACTTGTACAGTAATATCAGTTGATGATGGGTTACTGAGAACTAGTACAGGTTGTGCTGGTCCAGCATCTTCATTAAAACTGTATGTTGACTGACTGAAGGTGACAGTGATGACTACTAAACAGAATGAAAGATTGAGTAGAGAAATTACAACAACAGAACTCTTAAAAGTTACTGAATACTTGTGATCATATAAAGGAGTGTTAACAATAATAAATACTTCAGTTTAAGGAAGAAAATCCATCCCACTGGGAGGAAGACTGGGTGTGGCCCCAACTAGATATTGGGTGACCTGCAGTTCGAATCTTGGGGTAGGAGGGAATTTTTTCCTTACTTTGGTCCCCTTTCTGTTACACCCTATTTGCTGTAAGCTAAGTCTTCAGTCCTTGTAATTAGGTTAGAGCTGCATGGCCCATAACTTGGCCTTCCTCGTAAAGAAAATTATAAACAGCTTCTTACCCTCCTCCAGCTTCTGCTTAGGCCTGCTACCCACCCCTTTTGGAGCTCACGTGAACACAGAGTTAAAACCTTAGCTGTTGGCCACTTTTACAGGGATACTTCTATTGGTATAATCCATGTGAAAATTTAGTACACATACTGTAGTTTCAACCACTGGAGAGTTACAACACATGGAATGCTTAAAACCGGCATTTCTCTATACTGTTAAATAAGCAGTATGACTGGTTTGTCACATATGAAAACAAAAAATGGCTACAGCACCTAAGGAATGAATATGCTCCCCAATTCTTCTTTATAATATATTAGCTACTACCATATTCCCTAAATATAAAATGATTGGCAACTCAAGAATTTTTATACAATCTTATTTGCAAAGTTAGACTATAAGGTTGGTTTAGTGATAAATATATAGCCCAATCATTAATAGGCCATTACTTAAGACTGAAAATTGAAATTCGCATGAATTTTTGAACTGATATATCATTAGAACACCATTGTTGACTACTGTAATAAAATGGTATAATGTTGCACTTGTTTTTTTATTATTTGTGAAGTAACACATTGAATGGAAATTCCATCCTACCAGCTACCACTATATTCCATCTTACTGTAAACAGTGCACTATCATACCATTATACTGATAGTTGCAGTTTTGTTCACTGCTTCAGCTACCTTGTTTAGTTGTTTTACTTAAGATTTGCAAGAATAGTAAAACAAGATTTACTACAAAATTACTAATTAGTATAACATTACTATGGAAAAAAATATCATGTGATTGTGAGTGGCTTTGATTTGCGCTTGATTTCTTTACCCCAAATAGCAGTGCTACCGTGTTTAGATTGTTAGTGATAACATAAGACAGACAATTTTCCGGTCCTGCTGGTCCAGTCTTAGACTGTTTGGGAGCATTTTCTTCGACTACTCTAATTGACGAGCGTCATCTGCGATTTTCTACCTAGACTCACTCGTCGTTCACTAGTTACAAATGCAAGTTGCGTCATCCGCGATTTTCTACCTAGACTCACTTGTCGTTCACTAGTTACAAATGCAAGTTTGCAAATCTAGTAATTTTGGGCAAGTTTGTACAATTGAAAGTTTGACTAATGCTGTGCAAAGTAGTGTGTCTCTCAGTTTAAAGGAAACAATTTCCCAGGAACTTTAGTCTATTGAAGAAAAACTTAAGAATTTAGAGATTATGTGAAGTAGTTCAAGCAATGTTGTTTCACATACAGAAGAGTTTGATTCTCCTATGGCATCACCTACACATCAGAGTCGGCCTCGTTTATCTTGATACATTCAACTCTACCTCTGAAGTTTTAAATTCTTATATTATTGAAGAGAAAGAGAGAAGCAGAAGGAGATTGAGCGTAATAGTACATAATGTTGCAGAGTCATCAGCTGAAAGTGGATCGGAAAAGATACATGACATCAGTAATGTGGCCTCAATATTTGACAAGTATGTGTGGGTTAAGGTTAATGTCACCGATGCCAATAGGATAGGCCGAAGAAAGGACGATCCTAGGCTGATTAAGGTATCTGTTGAATCAGAACATGACAAGGCTATGCTCTTGTACAACTGTACAAAGCTTCGTGCCAGAGATAACCCAGAAGACATTCAGAAGGTTTACATCACACCAGATTTGACCCCTCGTGAACAGCAACATAATAAGGACTTAAGGATCCAGTTGGCAGAGAAGAACAAAAGTGGAAAGAAGTATTTTATAAAAAACGGCAGGATTGTGCAGAGGGGGGGTTAAAACCTTCCCTCTGCACACATTCTATGCATCACACCCCTACTAATACGGCTTTAAACTGTTTTTTGACCAATGCTCAAAGTATTTCAAATAAGCTATCTGAGCTTCGAGCCCTGGTGGCTCATTCTGATTATCATGTGATAGGTATAACAGAATCCTGGTGTAATGACTCTATCAGTGACGGTGAATTGTGTTTGAAGGGTTACAATCTTTTTCGTGGTAATAAAAGGTCTGGAACTGGTGGTGGCGTCTTACTGTATCTGCATGAGTCTTTACCAGCCACATTGTGTATTTCTTTAATGGACCTTCATGTTGATGATTCACTGTGGTGTAGTGTCAAGTTGAGCGGCAATGAACGGCTTCTTGTTGGTATTGTTTACCGTTCTCCATCCTCAAGTAACGTCAATAATTGTAGATTACTATCTGCCATTAGAAGTATTAATGAACTTAACTTTTCTCAAGTTCTACTCATTGGAGATTTTAACATTCCTGGCATCAATTGGGAGGACTTAGACTATGCAGGGAATACATCATCCCTAGCTGCTGACTTACTGGATGCTACTAATGATGCTTATCTATTTCAGCATGTGACTGGTTTTAATCGTCATAGAAGTGGTCAAAGATCCTCTCTTCTTGATTTAGTGTTTACTTTCGATATTAACTTCATTCAATTTGTACAACACTACTCTCCATTGGGTTCTAGTGACTATGACTGTTTGACATGGCAGTATGAATGTTTGTTTGACAACCCAACTGCTGAGAGTCTGCCATGTACTTACAACTACTGGAAAGGAAATTACTTGGCTATGTGTGAAGAATTTAATGAAATTAATTGGGACCTGTTACTCAGCAATGATACTATTGATATCAATTGGAACCTCTTTAAGGAAAAGGTTACGTCTGTTGTCAATAAATATGTTCCAAAAGTTGCTAAAAAAATTCCATCAAATAAACCTCCATGGTGGTCTAGCTCACTTGCAAAAGCGATCAACCAGAAACAGCAGTTATACTCCACATTTAAATATACTCACCAATCCTCTAACTATGCTGCATATACCATTAAAAGAAACAAAGTAAAGTCCATGGCAAGAGCTGCACAGGCTAAACATGACCAACAATTAATTGATAAATTTCATGCTAACCCCAAGGCTCTATATGGCTATATGAGGGACAAATCTGGGCTAAAACCCAAAATTGGCCAAGTTGTTAAAACTGATGGTACCCTTACTGGAAATGATGGAGAAACTGCTGAAGTTCTTAACAACTTCTTCCACTCAGTGTTTACAAGTGACTGTGGTACTACCGAAATCCTCCCTTCTAATGCTGATCAATTGTCTGACATATGTATGACAGAAATTGAGTTCTTTGAGGCATTGGCATCATTAAAACCTAATAAAGCCCCTGGACCAGACAACATACATTCACAGGTACTAAAGAATTGTGCTGAAAGTTTAGCTAAACTCTTATTTTTATTGTTTACACAATCTATAAGTACTGGTATGCTTCCTAGTGACTGGAGAAGAGCAAATATAACACCTATCTTTAAAAAGGGCTCCAAAGTCAGCCCTGAAAACTACAGACCTATTAGTTTGACATCTCAAGTAATAAAGGTTCTGGAAACTTTGATTAGGTCTAAAATGATGAAGCTTTTGGATGAAAATAAGTTGTTGCTAATTGCCAACATGGTTTTATTAAAAAGAAATCTTGTTTTACCAATCTTTTAGCGACTCTCGAGGATTGGACTATTGCGGTTCACCAGGGCTATGGAGTTGACGTTGCCTACCTTGATTTCAGTAAGGCGTTTGACTCAGTGCCACATCAAAGGCTCCTTCAGAAGTTAGCTAGTGTTGGATTTGGTGGCAGGCTGCTGTCTTGGCTTGAGGGATTCCTTTCGGATCGCTACCAGAGAGTCATTTTGAATAGGTCCTCTTCGAGTTGGTGTGCTGTGACAAGTGGTGTTCCCCAGGGATCTGTCCTGGGGCCACTATTATTTACATTATATATTAATGACATACCAAACATCATTCATACTGACTTGAGTTTCTTTGTTGACGATTCTAAGGTCTATACAGTTATTAAGACCCTTGAGGATACCCACAAGCTACAGGCAGACCTTGACAGTATTCAAAACTGGTGTCATATCAAGACACACGGTACACAGTAAATTCAAATGGATCAATTCAACCTCCATGGGTAAATTTAAACTACAAACGTTTTTGTTAAAATGACCATCTAAAAGTAGTTATAAGTAGGGTAGGATTTTGGACTAAATCAGTCAAAATAACAAGGGTAGGTCAATATAACTGTTCACTTAGGATGTTGAAATAACATATTTGGGTAATTTCAGTGTGCATGGTCAAGTCTACTATGGCACAGATTAGATGACCAGCTACATGAATTTACAGTACACTGACTGTTGTAACATTTGTGTTACATCCCACAATCAAAAGTGAACATGGAGAACATAGGTTTTATATACAATTTGAAAACTCTATAAGATCAGGTATGTTTAAAGTATTAAGATGCAGTATGTATGTAACAATTACTGTGAATATGTGTCATAGATAGATTAATGCATGTTATTACTAATGATGTTAATTAATGTAAACAAACAAACAAATAATGGCATCTGGGTAATATGACTATATCTTGTAAAGTTAAAATAACGAAGTACATCCTTGGGTCATTACTACCAAAAAATCGGTTGTTTGAATTGCAGGTAAAACAACCCAAAATTTGGGTCATTTGTACCCATTTGAAGTTACAGTGTAGTGTGTCGTGCGGCCCAAGAAGCCGGCTCACAACACCTGTGAGTATATTGACAGGAAGAAAGAAAACTCAATTTTTGCACCTCTGTAGCTCTGTGCTGCCTTGATGAAACAAGACAATTTTTGCTGTGGACATGCCCTCCAACTTCAGCACTCCACATTCCAAATTTGAGCGAAATCGCTTCAAGCGTTCTGCTGAGCGAAATCGATGTCAAAGTATCTGCTACAATCAACTCCTGCCGAAAAATTTGGTTTGGTATATTCAGGTCAACAATCATAGATCCAGAGTAATTGGACATGTACACTATTTATGGCAATTGTATACACATAATTATCAGGGATGACATTAATACATTCATATACCTCCCTTATCAGTGGTGATGCTTCCTTAATCACTGAATGACTCATAATAGCACGCTCACGGGCATAATGTCCTGGTTGCTTGCAAACATGACAAATGATTTGCTGGGGCCTTTTTTTCCTTCTCTGTTTTGAATGGTGTTGCTGCCATCATGTTGCCTTTCACTACTCTTCTGCTCTAAGCATTCCAGTTTATCAGCAAATTTCACTAGCATCTCCATGAGATTGGGTTGCCCATCTATATCTAGTACATTAACATGCTTCTGAGTTGCTGGTGTGTCAGCATTACTACCAGTATCATTGCCACCAGTACTGAAGTTTGAAATAGTCAGCAAATATGTCTCAAGTTCGACAGTAGCTGTAACTGCTTCCATTATGATGTCTTAGGATGACATTGCTTCACATCAAAAGCTATTTGACAATCTAGTCAGTTTGCATAGTGACTCAGGTTATTGCACTCTTTGGATAAGCTTTATCTACTAATATACTGCCTCTTCGTCAACAATGTCTCCCCAACTCGCTTATTTTGACACTGTAACTCTGCCTTATACAGATCAATCCTGACCAATAACTCAAATCGTTTGCGAAGCAATTCTTTGACTTGCAGGTATGAGTTGCTCTTTATTCACATGAGTGCCATGTAAGCTTTGCCAGTTAAATGCACGAGTAGCCACCTCAACTTAGTCTGCTCGTCCCACATGTTAATGGCACCAACCCTCTTGAAGTGCTGAATCCACTGACTGAAACTGCCTTCACCAGAGAACATGTCTGGGTAAATTAATGGCCTCTTTGCAAGTTGATCTTCGTGGAGTTCTGTCCACTCCAGACTCATTGTAGTTGTGGGAGCCTGGAAGTGAACGACCAACACAGTAGCACTAAAACACAAAAGAATCAACCTTCGTTGGTGCTGTTCGTGCCATGGTACAACAGCATGTTCGCATCGGGTAAAGTTTAACCGGTTGCCAGTCCACGGCTACTCTGATCTTAACAACTACTTCAGAAATATATAAATTAACTACATGTCTTTATTACAGTTTCTCTACTTCAAAGCAAACATGAGTTGTGTGTCTGCTTATGTATTTAGGCCAAAACTATACCTTGAATCTCAGGGGCGAATCTAGGATTTCAGAAGGGGGAGTGCTAACATGGACATTTATATATGTAGCAAGATAGTTGATACAACTGGTGTGAGAAGCACATCCATCTAGGAGGGTCTGAGGGCATGCCCCCACAGGAAAATTTTGCAAATTTGGCCTATTGAGATTGAATTTGGTAGTAATTTTGAGTGAAAAATGATGTCACTTTGTTTATGTGATACCATTGTTCCCCTACAGATGGTCAATATAACTAAAGGGCATAGCCATGTAGTTAAAATTCAATCTTAGACTAACATCTTAAAGAACTAGTAGTGGAAACATATGGGTATCGACAATTCAGGTGAATTTGGTGCCACTTGGTCTTGGCACAAAATTCACCTGAATTGTCGTTATTAAAATTTTTACCATTAACCTACCATCACAGCCATTTCTTGGCCGCCACCTTGGATTTCACATCCTTTTTCACCATAGCCTTTTTGAGGGCCACACACTTTTTTTATAGCTTGGCTGTTTTGGATTAGATTATAATTGTTTTACAACTAGTCTACAAATACAACTAGTTTTTGGCCACAACTAACTCCTTTTTAGCACACAATGATTGTGATAATCATAAATGCTGCAGTATCATTTGAGCTTAAAGTTGAGCTTCAAGGGATTTGATAGTACAAACTCCAAAGCTACTAGATTTATACAAATGTAGCATGGGATTTGATCAAGCAAGGGAAACAAAAATAAACAGTTCTCAGATGCTGCAGCCTTGTGAGCTTTATAAAAGCTATGAAATTCAGTATTATATAAGACTATTGTTTTACTTGCAAGAGAAGCATTTCAACCCAAGAATCAAGTTTGTAGCAGAGCCTAAAAATCTTAAAACTATTTAACAGAAAAGGTTATTTTCAGAATATATTTTCAATTAATAATGTTTTATACAATTTATAGTACATTAAAGGTATAAATCTTTTACCTGAAGTGATTGGTATATGACAGGATGTTTGGTACAGTGGTGAGGGTAGCAGAGTACAGGTCTAGAAGAATAGGTTTAATTTCAGCTTACACTCTGGTAACTTCTTGAAAATTATAGTTTTAATGTTGGATGTTCTATTAGAGAGACTGTTCTATTAGAGTATTCTTGGATAAGATTAGCTATTCCCATTGCTCTTTCCATCTTTTTATTGCCCATACATGTGTATAAAATACAACTGCACCTGTACTACAGCTTCTAGAAGCTTCCTAACTTGCTCATTGTAAAATTTTGGAGGGGGGTGCTTCAGCGCCCCAAGCACCCCCCCCCCCCCCCCCCCCCTAAATCCACCCTTGATTGATGAATTCCGCAGTTCATGGTGAATAGAATGACACAAGTCCCAACTCTGTAGCCCATTGCACTCAAGCGCCTGTAGTTTTTTCCCCATATAGGCATAACAGACATGTTACATGAATTCACACTTTCATACCACAAGGAAAAAGAATTGGGACACAAAAAAGGGAATAAAGTAAGTTTATGATGTGTGTACTGTGGCATACCAAAAAGAATCTGTAGGGCTGAAGTGCCATCTAAGTTGCGCTTGCCCAAGGGCATCAGTTAATTATACGTAGAAATCACTATTTTAATTCATAGCAACATATTGGACACATTTCAATTTGCACTGAAGGCAATTGTGGACGTCATACATGTACCTCAGAAGGTACCGTAAGGTTGGTTTTTGGTCAGTGAGAAAGTGTAAATGTATGACACAGTATAATGGTATAAACATATTGCACACGCATAGCTGCAGGCAGTATAATTATGTCATTTATCTTTTGTTTACAATACACAATACAGTTGCAATGATGAAACAACAACAAAACTTACAATCATCTTTCTCTATGGTAACTGAACTATTACTAATAGCACCAACAGTAAAACCAGTAGGTAATGTGGATGAGTCAACATCAAGATTAAACATCTCATCATCTTCCAAGATATTATCATCATTTATTGGGACATTAAATGTAGTACGGATCACTCCAGCAGTGAATCTGACAGTGTATGGTCCAGAATCATAATCAACACCTCCTCCTGTAACATTATTACTATGATTAACAATTTGTGATGATGTTATTTCACTCACCAATGGCGGTATTCTGAGTATCTCTAACTTGTACAGTAATATCAGTTGATGATGGGTTACTAAGAACTAGTTCAAATTGTGCTGGTCCAGCACCTTCATTAACACTGTATGTTGACTGACTGAATGATACAGTTATAGCTACATAAATGAACATACAAACAATAACAATGTACTTAAACTAACAAAATTGTGTGGTATGGATCCGAATGCGTTATACAGTACCATTGTACTGTATAGTAGGGACCACAAAGGAATAGGCATGGCTCACGAAATAACATCACCCAAAAACCAGCCTCAATTTTCCCAGATGATGATGATGAGGTAGTATTGGTTAGGCCCAAACAAGGTTCCAGATCGACCTGAAATGCCTTCAAAATATTGCTACGGAATTTAAAAAAAATATATTTAATGGAATTTTCTACTGACTGAGTAACTAACTGAGTAACTAACTGATGCCTTCAGACAAGCGTAACTCGATAACGGCTAAGGGCTAGATTTTTTCACTGTTCAACATTGTTTCAGCCCAAGAGGTGTCTTTTGGCATACCACAGTGCATGCAATGCATTCTTCAAAAACTTACCAGTGTCCTCCTTTGTGTCCCATTCATCTTAGCTGACAGCGAAAAGTGTGCAAAAAAAATGCTGGTAGCATGTGATGGCTTCCTTCGTAATGAAACTCGTCAATATTTTTCATAGTGGCTTTTTGATTGCAGAGGTGCTTTTCGAACAGTTCTTGATTTGTAATGCTGTGTAATGGGTTGAACATAGCTGACAACAAAGCGTAATGGATACTTCACGTTTCAGACAATAATATGATATGGCTGGGGAGCACAGTGCCATTTCAGATGCAGCATGCGTGGGATTCACCAGTCATAATAATTATTTACAAAAAAAGTTAAACAAGTACACAGAAAAATTGGAGTTTTCAACCACAGTAGGGACCATAGCGCAACAAAAAAGTACCAAAACAAGCTGGAGTAGTGCATGATATCAAATCACAGTAAAACAATAAGAAGTGTTATATCCCTACTGTGCTCTGTTTGTTAACTTGTTTTTGTAAATAATTTTATTATAACTGGTTAACCCACGCATACCGCATCTGAAATGGCGTTGCGCGCCCCAGTTGTATCAAGTATCATCTGAAAAGTGAAGTATCCATTACGCTTCGCTGTCGGCTATGTTCAACCTGTTACACAGTAATATGAATCAAGAACTGTTTGAAAAGCACCTCTGCGATCAAAATAGCCACTATGAAAAATACGGATGACTTCCGTTTCGAAGGGAAGCCATCATGTGCTCGCACCAAATCGACACCTTTCCCCATTGACAAAGATGAATGGGACACAAAGGAGGACACTGGTACGTCCATGAAGAATGCATTGTACGCACCGCAGTATGCCAAAAGGCACCTGTATGGCCGAAGCGACGTCAAACAGTGAAAAAATCAAGCCTGTACCCTTAGCCATTATCGAGTTACACTTGTCTGAAGGCATCAGTCAGTCAGTCGATCAGTTACTTACTTACTCAGTCAGTCAGTAGAAAATTCCATCCAATTAAAAAATTTTAAATTCCATAGCAACTTGTTGAAAGCATTTCGAGTCGATCTGAAAGCTTGTTTGAGCTTAGTTTTACCTCACCAATACTACCTCAGTGTCATCAGGGACAATTGAGGCTGGTTTTTGGGTGATGTTATTTTGTGGGCCACACCTACTCCTTTGTGGTCCCTACTATACAGTTACTATCGTACTGTATGATATACCACTGTATAAAAGGAGATACCATATAGCGGGATTTTCTTCAAGAGAAACTTTTTTTGCAATTTTGTCAATGGCAGCTATCCATTAAAATATTCCCCCTCAAATTCAGAATTCAATCAACATTACACTATTTAAGTAATATAAATGCATCAAAGATCCCAAAGAATTAAAAAATTTCTTGTTGAAACTTTGAATGATAGCAATCCACAAAAAATACACTTAAAAATAACCACTATATGGTAATACGATTCTCCAAAATACTGACATCATGGCAGCAACATTTATAAAAATTGTTTCAAAAGCGCATTTTGGGATACTAGTAATAAAAATGATATCCTAAGAAAGATGTTTCTTTTCACAGTGTTCCTTACCATCATCATTTGCAATAACCACTGCAGCTTCAATAGGGTCAACACCACTAACACGATCAGGAAGTGAAGTTTGGATAATAGTGACATTAAATGTTTCAGCATTTTCCAATATATCATCATTATTTACTGGAACATTAAATGAAGCACTGGTCTGTCCAGCATTGAATGTGACAGTGTATGGTCCAGAATCATAATCAACACCTCCTCCTGTGAGCACATTATGACAATTACAACTTACTGAAGGAACACTCACCAAAAGCTGTAATATTTTCATTTGACACTTGTACAGTAATATCAATTGATGATGGGTTACTGAGAACTAGTACAAGTTGTACTGGTCCAGCATCCTCATTAACACTATATGTCGACTGATTGAAGGTTATGGTAACAACTGAAAACAGAACAGATCGAAATGAACAATATGTTACAGAAATAGCTAACTAATCAACTAATACATTTCTGCAGTAAGTGTACAGCTACAATCCCTGGCATATACCAAATTAATAAATATAGTGCACATATACAGGCGATGTTTAAGCACATGTATGCATTGGGTTACATCAGTCAATGTAAACAACTAACATCGTTAATTAACCCATTGATGGTCACATTCTCAGGGACCATTGGCCAAATTGTTGAATCACATTATACTAACCATCTAATACACAGAATTACTTAGTAACCATATACTACTATCAACCAAATTAAAATATTCACTATGTCGTTTTTGTTTACACAACAGTAACTGCAACAGCAGTCATTAAAGTATAAACTTCAGTAAAACCAGCCCGAACAAACAATAGAATCTCAACTAACTATTTACATATAAAAATGCCACACACTCCAAAGCATACGGTTTACTAACAGTGCAATCTATTCCATGATTGATTTTTTTTGTGATTTGTTTCATTTTGCTGTTTCACATGCGTAATATGCACTCATGTACACCACGCCACATCCATGATAAAGTATCTGACTGTCGACTTTACCTGTCTCCATTGATGTATAACACTATCTTTGTTATATAATACTTTTCAATGATTTAACTTACCCATTATGAAGGTTACACTTTGCACTTTTACATAATACAAATGTGCACTACTCCAGGAAGGTTCTGGTTATCCCAGATGTGGGACCTCTATAGGCATGTCCACTTCAGTACTAGTGCAAATACATTTTATAAGTTATTGCCAGTATTACCCATATTATCCATATTATCCGTATTACCCATATTACCAGTATTATCCATGTTACCTGTATTACCCATATTACCAGTATTACCCATATTACCAGTATTACCCATGTTACCCGTATTACCCATACTACCAGTATTACCCATATTACCCATATTACCTGTATTACCCATATTACCAGTATTACCCATATTACCAGTATCACCCATATTACCAGTATTACCCATATTACCCGTATTACCCATATTACTCATATTACCAGTATTACCCATATTACCAGTATTACCCCATATTACCCATATTACCAGTATTACCCATACTACCCGTATTACCCATATTACCAGTATTACCCATATTACCAGTATTACCCATATTACCAGTATTACCCATATTACCAGTATTATCCATATTACCCGTATTACCCATATTACCAGTATTACTCGTATTACCCATATTACCAGTATTACCCATATTACCCGTATTACCCATATTACCCGTATTACCCATATTACCCATATTACCAGTATTACCCATATTACCCGTATTACCCATATTACCCGTATTACCCATATTACCAGTATTACCCATATTACCAGTATTACCCATATTACCCGTATTACCCATATTACCCGTATTACCCATATTACCAGTATTACCCATATTACCCGTATTACCCATATTACCAGTATTACCCATATTACCCGTATTACCCATATTACCATTATTACCCGTATTACCCATGGGTCATTCCACACCAAATCAACAAAAAAAAAACCGGACCCCTTTCGATTTTCATGAAATTTGGCACAAACATGGACCCTATCAAGAAACTTTCTCACACCAAAATTTAGCTCATTTCATTGGTCTCCCTTTAAGTTATGACCACTCAAAGTTTCCGCTGAAAATTTTATTTTGCTTACACGTCTTCAATAAAATGGCCATAACTTTGCTAGTGATTGATGTAGAAATTTCTAGTCTAGCTTTTTGAAATCTTTATTAAATTCTCTTTTCAGGTGATATATAATATTTTATAATTGCTCAAAGGAAAAGGTCAAACCACAAAAATGTAGCTTTTTCCTTTGATCTTCATTTTCAAAAATATATATTCTTTAATTAAATTTATTTTTGGTTTACATGTTGCTCTAATACCTATTATTCATCACTGTGAGTTTAAAGTTGGGACTAATAGTAGATCATGAGTTATAAGTGTTAATGTGTAGCCTTGTAATCACTACTGTTTGTATGGTATTTTTACAGTGTAATTTCTAATACCAATTGCAAGTAGCCTTATATTGGTATGTTAAATATCATTTATGCATTACAATAGTATTGACAAGGGCTCACTACAGTGAAACCATATTAACAAAGCCACTTTTAAAGCTAAGAAAGTTGGAAGGCTGCCTAATAAAGGAATCACTGGTTATGTTTTTGCTGTAAGTTCAGTGTCCTATAAAATAGAGGTGGCCACTATAACAAGGTGGTCTTATTATAGAGGTAGCTATATTCATAAGGGATTTACTGTACAACTAATGATATTCCAATCTATTTTTTCAATTTTACTTACTGTATCATAGTAATATTCAGCCACAGATTATGATGATAGTTTCCAATCTTATATGTGTGTATAATGGATGTAAACGACAGTTATTCATACATATGTACATGTAAAGTGGAATTGAAATGCCATGTCTTAGTGATATCCAAAGCTTCTTGGTCTTAATACCTAGATAGCTGCTTCATATAGTTGCACTAGAGTAGAAATATCCTATTTAAGTTGGCTCTTATAAAAAGGTGGCCTTTAAGGTAGCCGCTAAGGTATGTTACACTGTATATCACTTTTGAATCATACTTTGAAAGAGCAAGCCTACTACTGACCACTTAAAGGCCAACTTTATATGTTTGTACCTATAAACAATGCCTTTGCTGGAAAAATGTACACTTTTAAAACCACTTACTCGTCAGAAATTTGATGGAATAGAGTGGAAAGTTACCACCTGTATAGAAAGGCCACCACTTCATATAGGCCAATTTTAAATTGTTGCTATACACTTATGCAACTGTATTAAGCAGCTACCTGCACATTAAGGCCCAGACATTTTGGCCCTAAGGTACCTGACTTTAACTCCATACATCAACTGTATCATGATAAAAATAGCAATGTAGCTCTTCTATAATTAGAATCATAGAAATGTTCCATAGAAATCACATTGTAGAAAGGTTCACTACAGCAATTGCACACTGATACATATCTATAGCTTTAAGTGAAATACATTAACAATCGATTAAAGAAAGGGTCAAGGCAATTAACTTCAAAGTTAAATCAGAGCATTATAGTGAAACTTGAAACTGAAAGTGGTGCATATTGCATGACAGTCTCTACAATCATTCACATGTAACTTTGATATGCAATGAAATCTGATGCATTGATATCAGTACACAATTGAATTTTGAAGGTACGTATAAGTTGAAAAGACTGCTAATACTGCATCAGTCATTCATTACTACTTTTTAGAAAATCTCTAGTAGATTACAATATTAAAACATTCATGCCTGTGTTAAGAACAAAGAATGCAGCTACATAACATCATGTTTTATTTGTAAGTGTTTCAAATTACAGTGGAACTTGTCTTAGTGGCCACCTGTAACGAAAGGCCACCTTTCTATTAAGGGCCAACATTAAATTGTTCTAGTAAGACATTTATACACATCAAACAATATAAATAGCCATCTGAATATTAAGGCCAAAAAAATTGGCCCTGACTGGCTTAGACAGTTTTCACTATAGCTACATTTGTGTATCAAAATACCTACTTGCATATCAACAATCAGCATTAAATGCTAACAGTAGCAGTAGCAGTTACTGTAGCTAGTGAAAATGTCATCAAGTTCAATATTTCACTACTGTATAATAGACTTGGCATCATAATCGGAAACAATATATACAAGCTTGATCAGGGTAAATTAATTGAATATATGTATTTAAGTATAAGCTTTTACTGGGTTTTCTTACAAAACATAAACAAATTAACATTACTTACAAAACAACAATGTATTAATGATTGTGACATAGTATTATTATATAAAGTTACTTGCAATTGGTATTGCATCTTTGCATACTTGAACCATACAAACAGCAGTGATTACAAGGCTACACATTAACACTTATAACTCATGATCTACTACTGGTCCCAACTTTAAATTCACAGTGATGAATGATAGGTATTAGAGCAACATGTAAACCAAAAATAAATGTAATTAAAGAATAAATAATTTTTTTAAATGAAGATCAAAGGAAAAAGCTACATTTTTGTGGTTTGACCTTTTCCTTTGAGCAATTATAAACTATTATATATCACCTGAAAGGGAATTTAATAAGGATTTCAAAAATCTAACCCAGAAGATTCTACGTGAATCACAAGCAAAGTTATGGCCATTTTATTGAAGACATGTAAGCTTCATAAAATTTTCAACAGAAACTTTGAGTGGTCATAACTTAAAGGGAGACCAATAAAATGAGCCAAATTTTGGTGTAAGAAAGTTTCTTGAAAAGGTCCATGTTTGTGCCAAATTTCACGAAAATCGAAAGGGGTCCGGATTTTTTTTTGTTGATTTGGTATGGAATGACCCCCATATTACCAGTATTACCCATATTACCCGTATTACCCATATTACCATTATTACCCGTATTACCCATATTACCCGTATTACCCATATTACCCGTATTACCCATATTACCCATATTACCAGTATTACCTATATTACCTGTATTACCCATATTACCAGTATTACCCAGATTACCAGTATTACCCATATTACCCGCATTACTCATATTACCATTATTACCCATATTACCAGTATTACCATATTACCCGTATTACCCATATTACCATTATTACCCGTATTACCCATATTACCATTATTACCTGTATTACCCGTATTACCCATATTACCAGTATTACCCATATTACCCGTATTACCCATATTACCTGTATTACCCATATTACCAGTATTACTCATATTACCAATATAATCCCATTTATTACCACAGGGTATTAGTATTAGATCATAATGACGTAATATAAGGACATGATACACATAGACATACCCAATTTTATTCTATGGATGAGATATGATACCATTCCACCATACGGTAGCAGTGACTGTTAATGCATGGGTTAATTCCACCAGCAGCTGCTCTTTCATGCAATGGCAGGAGGGAATGCATTTGTGCACAAACTGCAAATATGTACAGCAGGGACAGAGGAAGTAGTTGATATGAGGGGGGGCTGGGCTGACCCAGACTTAGTCTCTGGTTTAGTATGGTGAGACAAAAAAAAAAAAGTCACAACCAGCTGACAATAGCTGCCCACCTCACCAGCTATGCATTCATACCTGATAAACTACACAAAAATCCTTACATAGCTCGCTACACACTGGTCTAATACTGTGACTGTTTTATCAGAGTGACTGCTCTATTAGAGTATCCCAAACTTTATCACGGTTTTCAGCCCCACTCCAAGAAGGATAACTTTGACGTGGTATCATTGTGAGGGGGGGCTTTAGCCCCCTAGCCCCCCCTTTCTGCCGCCTATGATGTACAGTACAATGACAATTAACATACAACTCCTCAATAAACATTAACTACATGAACGTGTACCAAAATGGCATCATCTACCATTATTAAGCTGTATTCTATCATTACTTGACTTCTATACACTACTAACCTGAACTTCACAATTTTTGGTTACACTTTCTAATAGAAAATGCTAAACCACCATAAACTCCACTGTGTGCATCTTGTGCAATGCACATACGTATACTGTCAGTGTTGGGGCAATTACTTTTTAAAAGTAACTTGCTACATATTACATATTTCTTGCAACTGAACTATTTAGTTACAGTTACATATTACCCATAAAATAAAGTAACTATAATAATATTACACATTATATTACTTTATGTCCACAGCCTTAAGCTGTCAAATGTGTGAAACTACCACCTTACCACGTGACATGATTGCATTGTTGGACAATGTGCAAATCTTGGTTGTAAATAAGAAGCTGGTGAATAAGCTTCATTCAGTAGGCTTCATTACTTCGTTGTAGCTAGGCATTATTCAATGGATTACTAATGAGATTAGTGACTTTGTTATTTGTATTAGACTTGTTACAATAACTTTATTACTTAGGTAACACATTACATTTGTAAGTAAAGTAACTTGAGTTATTTTACTAGTTTTTATAATGTATTTTATTATATTACTTAATTTGTTACCACAAAGTGTTGTTACCACAAAAGTAATAATTATTATGTAACACATTACATAAGTAAGGCATTACCCCCAACACCGTATACTGTAATATACAAATCTAACGGTGGCTTCTGCAATGTCACTGAATGTTGTGTGTTACTTAGTCAAGTATTAAACATTATTAATGTTAAGTGCATGATCACCAAGATGTGGTCGTATTTCACTGAAATATGTGTCCGTACCAGCAAAACCCAACTTGTTTGCACAAGATGCATATTGAGAAAATCAAAATTTTTTAAAAATTTGTCGAATTACGCATGTTACAAAGAAAAAATACGCAAGTTGTTATCAGGCAGAGATGAAAGACTCAAATTGGTTAAAACTATGCACCATATTATTTGCCTGCTCATGGAGAGTTCGAAAATCTTTGTTTTGTTTCTGTAGCCCCAATGGTATGTGTGTCACGTGCATTTGTTTATGATGCAGTAAACGTAAGCAAGATTGTTGTCATTTCTTCAACTAAACCACCTTCATACCATATGTGCAGGACTAACACTATATCTTGACTGGTTTGCTAATCCATGGTGAAACTTTTACGCCAAATTTCAACATTATAGACTAATGCAAATGAAAGTTATGGCTGTGAATGTAAGCGCCTGTAGTTTATCTTCAGTATAGTAGTTGAACAAATCAATTATCTTGTTCTTCCTACTGTCTAGCGCTACAATTCTAAAACACCTCACCACAGAAGGCTGAAACTTTGGTGATCCATTCCTTGGATACTGCAGATAATGCTGAGAAACTATAACAAAATTCGGAAGTTGTGCGAACAAGTCGGTAATAAAATTCGGAAGTTGTGCGAACAAGTCGGGTTTTTGCTGAGACAGTCACATATATCAATGCTCCATTTCAGTGAACAAAATAACATAATAATTTGATCCTAATCTTAGGAGAATTTGCGAAAAGGTACCTTTTTCACACATAAAATTTGACCCATTTTTTCAACTTTCAAACTTTGTAACTTTTGTATCATTGCAAGCACATGTCTGTAATTTTCCATGAGTATGCCTACAATATGTGGCTACATTTTGATACAAAATGAAAGTCAATCAGTGCAAGGAGTCAACAGTTATGACACTTTGTTTGCTGGTATGTCAAATGTGTGAAAAAGGTACCTTTTCGCAAATCCGGTCACATATATATATATATATATATATATATATACCACACCTGTGGTTGAGATCAAAAGCGCCGTAAATACATGAAATCAAAGTTAGAGAAATAAATTCCCCTTGCCTTTGTAAGAGGTGCAGCTGCCTTGTGAGAACTCTCCCAGTAAGTGGTACATAACAGTTATACAACGTGCACTCATGCTCTGCCTGTATAGACGTATGAGCCTGAGGGCTGTTAGGCCCGAAGGCTTATGTGTTTATATCAGGCAGAGCACTCGTGGCCGTTGTACAACTATATAATATCAGTATGTAGTAGGTGGCTGCTACTTTCCTTTCATTTCATTGACAATCAACTTTAATGTGAGTACTCAAGCGTCAATAGTGTTTTTATCTCAGTATATAGTGTATTTTACAAAGCAAGAAAACATGGATACTCCAGTGTGAGGAGAGCAAAACGTGAAATCTGGCTTAATTACGATCCAAGATTTAGTCATAAGTTTAAATGGTAAGAACTGTTTTACCAATTAGATGTGTACTCCAAATATACTCCAAGCATGAAACAATTGGAAACACATGGAGTAGTTTTAAAATCTACATCTTCAATAGGTGCAGTGTTTAAGAGTGTGCGTAAATACCCTCATTTACTTTACAAAGTGTTTAATTTTAAATGTAATAGCACCTAGCTGCCACCTCCTCACAGTGGCCAGCTATAGGAGATCTCAAACATGGTGGATACTTTATGAGTTCATTAATTAGTCTAAGTCATCATTGTTGTGACTGGTCTGTTTGGTGCCTGAGATGACCCCAGTAATAAGGTTTTGCTGTACCACTGACAAGCAAGTCCACTGCTGTGTAAGACTTTTCTACAGCCCTTTTCTTCACCACAGACAAATTAAAAATCAATAAAACAAGATGAACAGCATGCTAACATGCTAATGTAATGTTTATATTCTTCATATTTCCAAGCAACAAAACAAAGACTTTTAAACTCCTCTTCAGCAGACAAATAGAGATTTTTGTGCTTACAGCTTGTCTTCATCAAGAACAAACTATTGTAATAACTATGCATTTTAATAATAATATGCTAGCACTGTATTTATTGTAATAAATGTTTTTAGTACCTATATAGCCTGTGATTTAAAAAAACAAACAAACAAAAAAAAAAGCAGAGGTACAGGGAAAAGCTTTTTAGCACTGATTTCTCCCTTTAGCACTGATTTCTTCCTCATATTAGGTGGGCCAACTTAGCAAAAATAGAAGTATTTGTGTTTAGTATTGAGTTAATAATGTACATAACATGTCCTTGGCAAGTTCACAAAGGCGAAATTAAAAAAACAACCAGTTCCGGCAAGAAAACATATTTAGCATGCACCTTTAGTTTTTGTGGCCATCTGATTACTGTGAGTCTTAGTTACTCATTAAAAAACATTGTATCAAGTGACAGCGATCATGGAACACTACACAAAACTATACTAACTCCATAAGGTCCCATGTACATACATACACGGAGGCTTATTTCTATCAAATGTTTGTGGTGGGTTGTATATTACATTGTTATCTGTGTTTATATATTCCAGTTACCACCGTCAATCTTCATAATTTCCCTAATTAGCAATAAATTACTCACTATCAACATCTACTATAGTAACTGTAGATCGACCAGAACCAAGACGTGTAACACGATTGGGTAATGTATCACTCCTAATAGAGAGAGTGAAGTCTTCGTCATTTTCCAGTATATCATCATCATTTATTGGAACATTAAATGAAGCCATAGTCATACCAGCAGTCAATGTGACAGTGTATGGTCCAGAATTATAATCAACACCTCCTGTAACGTTATTACTACTATTAACACTTTGTGATGATGTTACTTCACTCACTAGTGGCAGTATTCTGAGTATCTCTAACTAGTACAGTAATATCAGTTGATGATGGGTTACTGACAACTAGTGCTGGTTGAGCATGCCCAGTCCCTTCATTAAAACTGTATGTTGTTTCGCTGAATCTGACAGTAACGTCTGAAATAGAATGGGTACTAAAACAAATACATAAAACATTTTAGGCAAATATTACACATACATCAATAATGATGATTGTTTTTAAATAACAAGTTTGAGGAAATTAAATAGGACTATAGACTGTTACTAGTGCACATGTAATCCCTACTTCAGTCATGTATAGAGCAAAACAATGGCAGTGAAAAACAGTGGCGAACTTGACAAACAATGTACTTCAATTCATGAATGTTCTTCCAAAGTTTTACCAAATAGTTACATGAACAGTATCCCAGTTGTTTCGACTTCATCATCATCTGCGTTCTCACGATCTATACCACTTATCTGATATGGATAGTCCACTCAGTAAAGGATTTCCAAATAAAGATATCGAACTGTTAGCTATTGCCAAACTGAATTAAATACACCAGTGACGTGACCACAGAACTGACTGAATCTCCACACATCTATACTTCTATCACACAGGGCTAAATCAGATGGCAAAATAAAGCAAGAAAACAAGTTGCTGAACAGCTTCACTGAGGTATTTTACTAAGCAGTATCACTCTCAAAAATTACCATAACATGCTTGAAAATTTATTTCACATTGACAACTATGCACAATCAACTATACAGAGTTCAGATTCTCAGTAATTTCCATTCAATCTGCAGTTTAACTAAACAAATTATAGCACTTGCTTCAGTACTGTTAGTGAATATACCAATGTTTTACACTCTATTCACCGTGACTTTTTTCCAATGAGCATTTTTAGCAATAGTTTTATACCGCCAACATTTTACACTATACAGTGTAACTTGTCAGTAGAATTGTGCATACATGACTGAATTATTTGTGCACTACATTTTCTTAGGTGTAAGCAATCTACCTAGTTTAGTTTTTTCTATGAACCCTAATTAAAGCAATATGCTTGCTTGTTAGAACCATACATTATTACTACGCATACTGCATCAAATCAACTGGCCTGAATATTGACTCCAAAACTCAACATGCACATCAAGACACACAATGGTGTGTTACACAGCCAAGTACAGCCAGTGCAGGCACACAACAGACAAGTTGTATTTTACAGGAACCAAGAACATGCAGCTTTTGAGTATCTGCTGTGGAACTCCCATGGGTGAGATACCACCTGTTTATAAATTTGAGCTGAATCCACCCAGCCATTACCTTCAAAGGTTGTATTGGCTTCTTCATATTAATTTTTTCTTCATCTTAATCTTCTTTTTGCACCACACAGAAAAATTGCTGTAAATTGTGCATGCTTTAGTTGATTTACTTCATAGCTGGAGATCAATAAGAACATAATGCAGCACATGTACAAAGAAAGTTTAATTTATGAAAAAAGAAGTTATGCACAATTTTGAATGATTCTTTGTGATGACCACAGGGGAAGGAGTAACTTGAACATAGGTCTGTACATGGAGTAACCATCAATATGCAAACATGTTGTAGTTTGAATGAAATCACACTAACAGTTATGTAATTAATTAACAAAAATGCCAAACCATGTGTAGCAAATGCATAATCAAGTTTTGTTAAAAGCATTATTTTCTATGCCTACCAGGCAAACCAGTTAATGGAATGAACTGAAAATCGGCAAATTAGAAAGGCATTTCAGTGGTTTACAAAGAATCAGATTAAAAACCACTGAGTTACACTAGTAAAGCCAACTACGTGTAATAAGTGCTCGATCAAGATACTCTAATAGTGCAGTCACCCTATTAGAACATTCAGTTACAGTTACTCTATTAAAGAACTCAGCTATGATAAAATCACCATGTAGAGAGTTCAACTACACCCTAAGTTCAGCTATGTTACAAGACATCCTGTAGAAAGATTAGTTGTAACCTGTAGAGAGCTCAGCTACAATCAAATCACCATGTAGAGAGTTCAGCACCAAACAAGTCACCCTATAGAAAGATCAGCTACAATGAAGTCACCCTTGAAAGTTCAGCTAACAACAAGTCATCCGGTAGAAAGTTAAGCTACAAACAAATCACCTTGTAGAGAGTTCAAATACAAACAAGTGACCCTGCAGAATTTCAGCAACAAAAAAGTCACCCTGCAAAAGATCAGCTGCAATCAAGCCACCCTGTAGAGAGTTTAGCTACAAACAAGTACTCTGTACAGTATTCAGCCACAGAAGTCACCTTGCAAAAATTTCAACTATAATAAGTCATTCTGTAGAGTTTGACTATGTTTCAAGTCACCCTGTAGAAAGATTGGCTACAATCACATCACCTCAATTACAAATAAGTCACCCTGTAGAGCATTCAGCCAAGTTACCCTGTAGATAGTTCAGCTACACATAACACTCTGTACATGGTTCAGTTACATAATAAGTCACCCTAATAGCTATCTGATAATCATTTTATTCAGTTTCAAATGTACAATACACGTAAAAACAGTTGTGTCATTATAACAATTTTTATGTTATCTGAAATGCAAAATACCGTTTTTGAACCGTGTTTGCTTGGTTTTGCATCTGAAATAACATGAAATATGTTAGTATGACAAAGTCGTTTTTACTGTGTAGATACACAGTTGTACACCAATAACAATCTTTTTTTTTTTGATGATTTCTATAGTAAAGTGAAAAGCAAGTCAGAAGGAAGCATCAAAGCTGGCCATAGGTCAGCTTAGGGGCTTGCAATTACGAAAGAAGTGATATTAAGACACATGATAGTGTGTGCTGTGGCTTTGTACAGCCAGTGCGGGTGTGTGACAGACAAGTGTGTATTTTACAAGAACCAAGAAAATGCAGTTTTCATTCATCTGTAACTCAATAATGGCTGGACGAAAATCAACCATTTTTGCTGTTAAACCTTCCTAGGAGTAGGGCACCTTCTGATCCAAATTTAAGGTGAATCTGCCCATCCATCACTGAAATATGTGCCTCAAAGTTTGTTTTATTTTCTTCTTAATCTTTTTCGTCTTCGTCTCGCACACTTTAGAAAGTTTGTAAGAACTCGTGTGTGTTTTGGTTGATTTACTTAAATTTTGTAAGGCTGTAAGAATGGAATACTGTACATTTTCAGTGCAATCATGGTACAGATCAGACAAAGAACAAGAGAGTTATACGTAATTTTTCGAAAATCCAAAGGTGATATGTTGTCATGCTGCCAGGATAAACCACTTTACAGAATAACTTGAAAATCGGTCTGTATCTGGAGTAACTATCGTAGTGTAAACCTTCTGTGGTTTGAAAGAAACCACACTAACAGTCATGGAGTTATAACAAAAATTCCAACCATGTGTAAAATCACACGATTGAGTTTTACTAATAAAAAAAGTATTACTTACCACGCCTACCAGGAAAACTAGTTAATGGAATCAGTTGAAAATAAATAGAGAGGTAGATTTCAGTAGTTTACAAGGAATCAGATTAAAACCACTGAGTTACACTACGAAAGTCGACTAGGTGTAACAAGTGCACAATTGAGATACTCTAATAACACAGCCACCCTAATAGAATGTTCAGTTATTTAATGACACATTCTAGATCTATTGGAACATTCGCCTACAATCAAATCACCATGTAGGTTCAGTTACAAACAAGTCACCATGTAGAAAGTTCAACTACAAAGAAGTCACCCTGTAGAGAGTTCAGTTACAAACAAGTCACCTGTAGAGAGTTTAACTACAAGCAAGTCACCTTGAAGAGTGTTCAGCAATAAACAAGTCACCCTGTAAACTTCAGCTACAAAAAAATCTCAAATAAGTCACCTCAGTTACAAATAAGTTGCCCTGTAGAGAGTTCAAAACAATTCACCCTGTAGAGAGTCCAGCTACAAACAAAATCACCCTGTAGAGAGTTCAGCAACAAACAAGTCACCCTGTAGACATCAACTACAAAGAAATCACCCTGTAGAGAGTCACTACAAAAATACAAACAAGTGCCCCTATAGAGAGTTCAGCCACCCTGTGGAATGTTCAGTCACCTTGTATTAAAACATGCATAAAGTCTCTAGCACGCATCTTTTACCTAATGCATTTCAATGTGCTTTATCTCAATAACAGAATTAGTTAGGTTTTGCCTAGCGGGTCACAAATACAGGATACATATGTGACTTGAATGACTCCTGCTTTTTAAAATAATAATAATGTAAGAAGAAGCTAGACAAAACAATAGATAATTAACACTATTTTAATATAATATAAACACCTGTATGCTATACTAAGTCAGTGCTGTAGTTTGTAAAGAAAGAGATTAGACTGTTTTATTGTGAATGCGAGCATTGTTACTGTTTTGGGTACTAGGTAGCTTATACTGGCATAGTCAGAGGATTCCGATATTTTGAAGGAAGTAGTCTATCCACGGGACCAGCCAGAAGCGGTTGACATTGGTGAATTGTTACCAGCAACTGAAAGTCGTGGTACTGTGGCATAATATTGAATTAACGGTACCCCATAAGGTGGTGAGGTTGTACAATAGAACTGCTGTTTTGTTTATTCATTTTCTAGAATGTCGCAGTCACTTGATTCCAGCCACAAGATAAATGGATTGGCAGAATCATGCCCTCTGGCTTTGATCCATCCTGATCAGTTCTCAGGAGAGGAAGATCTGAGTGAGTGTGTTGTAAATTTTGATAATGTATCTGTGATCAATGGATGGGGTAACAACGAAAAAATCGAGTTGCTGAAAGTTCGAATGATTGGAAAAGCACGTGCAGTGCTCATGAGACTAACTGAACAAAAACCATTGATGATGTATCAGCAAGCCATTGAAGCTCTTCAGCAAAGATTTGATCCCCGTGTAAAAGGGAATTGTACAAAAGACTGTTAGAGAGTAAGAGAAGATGTGCAGATGAAAACTGGGCCGACTTTGGGGATGCACTGCTGTTACTAGTTGACAAGGTCTACCCGGACCTTCAGGAGAAAGTGCGAGATATGATAGACCTGAACAAATATTTGGAACAACTGGTAGACCCACAGATTGCACTCACCATTAGGCAACAACATCCAAGGATTGTAGAGGAAGCAGTGTTGACAACCATTGAGCTAGAAACCTACCTCCCATGTAATGACCACAACACGCATATGTAACTCAGCCGGACAACCAGCTGAGAGCAACTTTTGATCAGCAATTAAGTGATGCAATCGGAACTCTTCTTGGTCACATTGAGGTGTTAGAAAGCATTATTAAGCTAAGAAATAATGTGAAGGAAGGTCATTATAATAGCAGACATTATCCAAAGCAGGTGACATGTCACCAGTGTGGTCAGGTTGGGCATTATGCAAGGGGGTGTGCTATTAAGCATGCAAGTCCTCATGAAAACAAACCAACGGATAGTACAGAACAAGATGTTAGAGTTGTAAGCAGTGACATTAACACAATCACTATCAACTGTGTGTCCAATTAATCATTAAAAAGTGTGCATAAAAGGAGTCTGGGTATCCTTTTTAGTAGATACAGGTGCAGCTGTTTCTTTCATTGATGGTAGAGTATGGATAGTATGAATAATAATACTGTGAAATTGAACGCATCATGTGGGTGTAGATGGTGTCCCTTTACAGGTACGTGGATCTGCCATAATTATGACTAACAACTGATCAAAATTTTATTGTGGTTGATGCATTAACATCTCAAGGGGTCCTCAGGATGGATTTCCTAGAGTCAAATCACTGTATTCATGACCTAGCAGAAGGAAAACTATCTACAGGTGGCCATAGCATACCACTGGATCCCCGTTGTGTTGGCATGCAGGTCTCTGCATACACAGAGATAACTGCAGAAGAGACCTTCACCATTGCGCCTGTCAGTGAAATGGAGATAATGGGAAATGTGAATATGGATTGCACAGGTACATGGCTGGTAGAGGACCGAGTATTTAAAAATCCTCCAATACTGGTTGCAAGAGCAGTTGTGTCGCCACAGAAAGGCAGATTTCCAAATAGGGTGCTTAACCTGACCTTGGAACCCATCACAGTTTACAAGGACACTAGAATTGCCACAGGAGAGTCAATGGAACATAATATAGAAGCCATCAATGCACTTACTGAGAGTTCAAGCTGCTCATTCCTGCAACAGGATGACCAAAGTATTGTAAAACAACTGATGGAAGCTATACCAGCTAACTTGACTGAGCATCAACAGAGTCAAGTCCATGCACTTCTGGTATAATACGCACATATTTTTGCTAGCAACTCCAATGATTTAGGCTATATGAATATGCTTACTCACCAAATAGAGACCACAGATGTTCCTGTACAGCAGGGTATTCGGCGAGTTCCACAACCACAGAAGGAAGCTGTTAAGAAGCCACTAAAAGAGCTGAGGGAGAAAGCCATAATCTCACCATCAAAGAGCCCCGGGCATCTCCAATTGTCCTGGTATCTATGAAAGATGGGTCCATATGTTTCTGCATAGAGTCTATGAGTTAACTTGGAAAGATGCATACCCTATACCTAGGATAGACGACACTTTGGATACATTGGCTGGGGAAGGTGGTTCCCCACAACAGGTTTGAAGAGCGGCTACTGGCAGGTGGAGGTGCATGGATATGATAAGGACAAGACTGCATTTTGCACTCACGAAGGACTATTTCAGTTTAATGTACTGCCATTTGCCTTATGTAATGCACCTGCCAACTTCCAGAGGCTGATGGACATGGTTTTGAAGGGACTTTTGTGGCAGAGCTGCTTAGTTTATATCAATGATATAATCATTGTTGGTAAAACTTTTGAGCAGCATCTCAGCAATGTCGCCCAGGTATTTGAATGCCTTGAGAATGCAGGGTTGAAACTCCAGCCACATAAGTGCCACCTGTTGGAATCCAAAATACGCTTCCTTGGACATGTTGTGTCTACTCAGGGAGTATCTCCTGACCCTGAAAAGTCTGATATAGTAAAGCAGTGGCCTACTCTAACTTCAGCGAAAGAGGTGCAACAGTTCTTAGGGTTAGCAAGCTAGTTTGTGAAAAAATTTTCATCCACTACACAAACTTACAGAAAAGCATTCTGTGTTTCACTGACCCCCACATTGCCAAGAAGCCTTTGACAGCTTAAAACCTCAGTTAGTTTCAGCTCCCATTCTTGCTTTACCAGACTGATCAAAATCATTCATACTGGATACTGATGCTAGTGACACGGGAATAAGGGCCATCCTGGTACAAATCTGCGATAATGTAAGAGTGTGTAATTACTTATGCCAGTAGAACGTTGACAAAGTCAGAACAAAATTATTGTGTTACAAAGAAAAAATTGCTGGCTGTTATTATGTTTTTAGATCACTTTTGACCATATCTCTAGGGGAAACCTTTTACAATTCGCATGGATCATGTGCTCTCACATGGATTCAAAAGTTCAAGCAGCCAGAAGGACAGATTGCTCATTGGCTCCAAAGTTACAGGAGTATCAGTTCACCATGGTCCATTGAAGTGGTAGGCAACATAATAACACTGACTCTATGTCAAGAGTGCCATGTAGGCCTCAGGGAATTATGCTCAAAATTTTCATATTATTCTATTCCAAATTTCTCCACACAAATTATCATTATGCTCTTATTATTCCCAAAATGTACTCAATATTCTCAAAATTATTCCCAATTTTTATAAAAAAATGTTCAACCTTTGCAATTTATAATGTTTAGCAGGATTTTGGTACAGTAATTATGTAGTTCTATTAGACAGGAACGTTAGCTATTAGCTGCTTACACCCCGTTCACACTATCCCGGGTTAGCCAGAGTGTTTTCAACTTGGGTTACTGAACTCGGGTTGGTACTTGTTCACACTACTGCATCTGACACGAGCTAGATAGTGCGAGCGCCAAATAATAATTAGCTAAGAGAAGCACACGAGCTTTTGATTATTTAGGTGCATAACAAAAAGGCACTAGAATTGCAGCAAAGAAATATAGAACCAGCTGAAATAAGCCATACAATGTTAGAGACACCATGTTTAAGCTAGTGGATGCTCCTTTCTCCAGGATTATTAATGCGTCATTCGAGCATAATTGTCACAAAGTCTATAGAACTATGGTACGTCGTAGCCATTTTGAAGGACAGTTTTAGAGCATAGAATATACTCGCTGCGTGGCCAACAGGAGCAAGTTATATTGTTAACCTAAGTTGGCCAGCTCGGAATGCGTTCACACTGTACACTATCCCGAGCCAACTCGGGGCCAACCCATGCCAACCCACCTCTCCTTGTTGTGCCATGCTGGACCCGGTTCAGCATGGCTCAATTGATTCACACTGCAGTTTGTTTCGAGCCGTGCCGTGCTCTACGTGGGTTAGAGGGTAGTGTGAATGGGGTGTAAGATGCTTAGTCACAGTTGCAATACAGTAAAAATTATTTCACTGACTGTTCTATTAGAGTATCTCGATCTCAACTTACTTGAAAATGCCCGATTATGCTCTTAAATCACTTCAAAATGCCAGAATAATTCCCTATTCATTTATCCCATCATTATGCTCAAAATTATGCAGGCATACTTCCCTGACCCCTAGTGCCATGCTGTCAGTGTGGAATGTTTCCCAATGAGAATTGCTTACCAATTAATGCGGTGACATTGCCAAAACTGTCCTTAATGCACATACTCCAAGTGAAATGCGTGCATCACAACTGGATGATCCAATCATTGGACCAATCCTTCAATGTAAGGAAAGGGGTCAGCCTCCTCAAGTTTCTCCAGCAGATATCTTCCCACACCAACGACTTGCTCAGTTATGGGACCAGCTTACTGTTAGAGAAGGTGTGCTCTACCACTTGTTTGCTGGACCAGATGATACTACTAATCATCTTCAACTAGTCGTCCCATCCAAATTCCATTCATGTGTGTTTGATGCATTACATGGAGGAGTTGTAGGAGGTGACTTGGGGCATGAGAAAATCTTTAGTCGGGTCCAGGAAAGATTCTACTGGCCTGGCTACTGGAATGACACATGAGATTGGTGTCTCACTTGCCAAGAATGCTCCACCCACAAGTCCTTGACTCATTCCAGGAGAGTTCCTTTAGGTACTATACAAGCAGGTTACCCAATCCAAATTATGGCTGCTAATTTACTTGGCCAATGCCAGAGAATGATAAGAAAAATTCATTATTATGGTTGTGGGGGATTACTTCACAAGGTGGATGGAGGCTACTCCAATCCCCAATCAGGAAGCATCTACATAGCTGACCACCTAGTCAATGAAGTTTTTATAAGACTCTCAGTTTCTGAGCAGCTGTATTCAGACCAAGCTCCACAATTTGAATCTCAACTCATCAGAGAAGTTTGCAAATTGCTTCACATAAGAAAAACAAGGACCACACCCTACCATCCACAGTATGATGGCATGGTAGAACGTTTTAACAGAACTCTGTTGAACATGCTAGCAACACATTGCAAAGACCATCCATGAGATTGGGAGCAGCTCATTCACAAAGTGTGCATGGCTTACAACAGTATCTACCACAAGGTATATGCCTTTCTACCTCATGTTTGGACAACAGGTTCATTTACCAGCAGATATAATGTGTGGCAGTGCTCCAACAGACTCACAGTTACCCAGTGTATATGCAGTCTCTTTGCAGAAACAGTTGGTATCAGCATATGATACAGTGTGGCAGATGTTTAAAGTACAACACAAACATCAGAAAGAGCATTATGACAAGAAGATCCATGGTGATCCTTACGATATGAGAGATTGGGTGTGGTTGCTAAACCCCAGAGTGCCAACGAATAGTACTAAGAAACTGTTTTATCCCTGGCAAGGACCATACAAAGGTATGAAAAAGGTGTCGGAATGTACATATTGAATTCAATCTCTTAGGAGAGGAAGAAGATGACAAGTAGTGCACTTCAATCGTTTAAGACCCTGTCCAAAGAATATATGACTCAATGAAGACCTTCAGGGCAAACAAGATCAAGATGGTGATAATGAAAACACACATACTGAAACAGGCCTAGGCAGTCAAAGGCATGTCACTTAACTATAAATAGTGAACAATGATGATAATGAAACTGTACAGTTACCAAATCTACCAAAACCACACTTTTTGGGGTACCAGGTGTGGTTACTACTGTTTGGGGTACCAGGTAGCTTATAATAATTGTTGAAAACCTGACACAATTGTGCAAGCCGAAATTTACAGTATAAAGCATTGAATACAACGGTGAAATATTTGCATATTATTGAAAAAATTCCGTAAAATTTTTGAATGCCTTTTTCTTAGTGAAGGAAGGTACTAACAATAATATAATCTTATTCGCTTACTCAAGAGAACTTGGAAATCTTTGTTTGGTGGCAGTAGACCCAATGATATGCACATTATGAGCATTTGTTTACATAATGTTGAATCGATAGTATGCGATTGATTTTTCTTCATGAATATTGCTTTTGTATGCTGTGAAGAAAGGTGATAAAAGGATAAACTTACCCAGTAATTGATTCCCCTATCCATGGTGAACATACTGAACTGAAAGTTGGTTCAATAAGCCAGACTCACTATTGAATCGACAGTAAAACTTAGACAAAAAAGGGTCACTAAACAAAAAAAAAACACAAAACTCAGCTGGGGCTCGAACCAGGACTACTGGAACTGTAGGCAGTGTGCTACCTACTGTGCTACCACTGCTAGCTACCTGCTACCACTTTTCTACCTTAAAAATGTTACTCATGTAGTAGTCTCACTATATATAGTAAGAAGAACGTAACCTAAAGGTGAAGAAAAAACCAAAGTTGAACCTAACCCTAACGCTAATGCTACTTTTTGCGTCCCCTATAGTTGAATGCTTGGGGAAGCTACTAGATGTGTCCCCTAAAGTCAAATGCTCGAAGCAATTACTAGACACGAAAATAAAAACCTTTCACCACTTCCTTATAAATATGTAATAAACAGGAATTTGAAAAATGTGCAATTGTGTCGGACTTTCACAGATCTGGTCACTTATAGTCTATACAAACATGTTAGTGAACCATGAGGCCATGTTTGGGCTACCCATAAATCAACACCCCTGCAGCAATGGAAAAAAGGGACACAAAGGAGTCTTGCACAAATGTTTATCCATATGCATGCATTACTTTGAATGTTGCAGTAAGTAAAAAGTAGCTATATCTCAGGTCTTTAGCAATGCTGAAAAGTGAGGAGATCATTAACCTACAGTTGAAGGTACAATTCTGTAAGTAGTTACTATACCCAGCCATTGTATAGCTAAACACATTCAAATATATACAGAGTTTCTGAAAATTTTAAGTGCATCATAGCATGCAGGTTTTGCCTCTGACAGTCACAATTTTAATAATGACATATATCCTAATTAACAACACTGAAATTGACACTAAAATATCATTAATCACCTTGAAGGCCACACCTGTTTTGGAGCTTTGGGCTTGCTGAGCGCTCTACCAACATATCATAATTAAGCCTGATTATGCTCAAAATTGTACCTACTATTCTTTCCAAAATTTTCCAAAAATTTCTTACATTATTCTTTTATATCTATCGTATTATTCCATAATAATGCTCACTTAGTTTCTGTAGCTAGTTGCTTGGTTTTCAAGATGCTGATATAAGTAGTTTTGCCAGAATTAAATAATAGCCATAACTGAAGTATTCCTGCATCATTTTTGCTATAAGTAGTTAGAATATCTATCTGCAGTAATAATTCAAGAGTATAGAATTATTAAATGTAGTTATAGCTACATGCTAAGTTTGGTACATAATGATATCAATATGTTCAAAGACTTGAAGAAGATGCAATGGTATAAGATGCACAAGCTTCAGAATTGTAGATAATCATGCACATAAATCCCTGATGCTGGCTGCAGGCCATTAAACATGAAACAATCTGATTGCTGTATTAGAGCATTTGAGCGTTCTATTAGAGTATATCAACAGGTCTCAGCCCTTTTCCAGCCAGCACTCATATAGTAATGTCAGCTATATATCATTCTTAGTAGTTTAACATGTTCTTCTAACTAATAAAGAAGAGACATGCCCCTTAATTCCATCAATTATTCCTGTGGATGTCCGATAATTCTAAAATTATTCCTGTAACCATCCTATAATTCCGGAATTATTCCTATGAAATTGGTGACTTATTATTCTCAAAATTCTGTCAGCATAATAGGTGCAGGCCTAACCATAATCATCCCTTGTAGCAAATATATGATTTTTGCATCATGACCAATTTTCCATATACTCCCAATAAGCATTTTACAATGTTGACAATAAAATTGAATACATTGGTGTTATATGTAAATCTTGGATGCACACTATAACAATTTGGTAATGCATTATATACTAGTTAAAGCACAGCAGTGAATGCAGTAAGAAAATCTAACATGAAGCCATGGTCAAGAGATGATATAGCACTAAGTAACGCTGTGTGCTACAATTTGGTTTCCAAAACACACCAGAGTGTTATATTTCTGCAGTACATAAGCATTCACAGTGATTTAGTACATTATGTTGGAGCTGAAATCACAAAAATTTACACTTTATCATAACTCCATACAATAAAGTTGCTACTACTTCTTAAGATTCAATAATCTACTCACCATCATCATCCACTATAGTAACTGTAGCCTGACCATCACCATCACGAGTGACACCATCAGGTAGTGTACCACGCATGATAGTGAGAATGAAGTCTTCATCATTCTCCAATATGTTATCATCATTTATTGAAACATTGAATGAAGCCATAGTAATTCCAACAGTGAATGTGACACTGTATGGTCCAGAATCATAATCAACACCTCCTGTAACATTATTACTACTATTAACATTTTGTGATGATGTTACTTCACTCACTAGTGGCAGTATTCTGATTATCTCTAACTTGTACAGTAATATCAGTTGATGATGGGTTACTGAGAACTAGTACAGGTTGTGCTGGTCCAGCATCTTCATTAAAATTGTATGTTAGTTGATTGAAGGAGACAGTGATAGCTAAGCGATGTAAACGAGGATCAACAATCATCATGCACAATAAGTATAACATCACTGTTGTACTGCAAACTCTGTAAATTCAGAAATATGAATGTCATACGAAAATTGCCACAGGAGTTATCCAAAATGATCATTTTGGATGGGACAATTTTGTATGACATTCATATTTTGAATTTACAGTGAAAGTGCATGTACTATGTAGCATAACAAAAAATAGCTGAATGGCTGAAAGCATTCTGGTGTTCAATGCTAGCCTAAGTTAAACTGATAGTCAACAATAAAATTTTATGGACCAGACCAGTTCCTTAAGCACATTTGGCAATACACATGTTCTATTAAAACCACAGAAAATTCCAGAGACTATGGCAGTAGTAAAAGCTCCAAACAGTTAACTATGTAGTTCACACCTGATTCTCACAACATCACTTAAAATGTTGTTATTAATACCATAATGGATTCTAAGCTTAAGGTTTTTATTGATTTGATTGATTTATTTGATTTTGATTTTGATTTTTTCTTTAAACTCATGATGTTCGACATAGCCATTCTTCCAGGTCAGAGTACACTGAGACACATACAAATACACAAGTACAAAACTGAAAAACATACAAGACATGACACATACAAAACAATACATTTAAATAATACAAACAAATCTCAAACAGTTTGGTAGTTGTGTTTAGTGGAGTACTCCCCTAAAATTTAGAGGTCCAACAAACCATTACCATTACAAATCATCAAGAAACATTATGTGATTAAAAGCTTCTTTACAACAGAGTTTTAGCCTAACTAACATAAAATATAGTGTTAAAACAGAAATAATATTGAATTTTAAAAAAGGTGCCAAAACCCAGTCTGCTTGCCTGCCTTCAATCTGCCTGCCTCACAGCCTGACCACATTCACACGGCTGCTGCATTGACATATGACTGCCTGCCTTTCCTTTTAATCTTCAGTTATGCTGCTTGTCATCTTCTTAGCACAATGACTATGCCCCCAGCAATCTATCTATTAGTGGTGCGCGATATAGGATATTTTCCTATCATGATTATTGCACACAACATAATCACGATACGATATATATCACGATATACAACTCATCACTCAGCTAGCATATTTACACTGATGACACTTGTAGCAGTGATGTACTAGAAGTACAATACAACATGGTACATGACTAGCATACAACATTGTAAGTTCTTTTATCAAAAAAAAAGTACAGTGCACAATGACATCCTGGGTACATTTTTCTCTAATTGTAGCTACAATCTATACCTAGGCTCACATCATGATATACAGATTCTATATCATATCACGATATAAAAGAATTTATTACAATATTTTGATATATGTGACCAGATTTTACAAAACCAATCCAAATCGCACATCAGGCAAAATGAAACTAACACCTCCAGTGGATAGCTACACTATTGTACTAGTAGTTTTGACACTCAGTACCACTCAAGCCACTCGAGGCTGGTTTCAACAGACGTCTTTTCTGTGTAGTGTGTAGAGCTCGAGTGGCGGTTTTAGGCCTTGTGAAGGACCTGACTTGGCAAGAACCAGTGGTTTACTGGTGGACTGCCTGACAATGTTGGCCAGACTTTTTTCTGTGGATTTCGCTACATATCAGCCACTACGGAGCCAGCACACCCCTGTAATCTCGTCTCTGGACTCCAATCATAGTCTGCCTTCATTTTGAGGTCTAACCCTTGCCCACCCTGCCACCCCCCACCCTTTTGTGAGCACTCATGATGCTACTTCGCTCGTTCAACTGCTCAGATTTTCTATCTTATTTGGTGGGAAACTCTACAAGCAGCTACAAGTACTGGAAGTGGCCTGAAAGGTAATGGATTGATGCATCTTTTGTGTAAATTTCATACGTGTGCTTCCTATCCTTTGAGAGTTTTGCTGGCTTGAATTCTTTAAACTCGTTTATCTCGAAACTTCTAATGTGCGACTTGGATCGTTTTTCCAAAATCCAGTCACATATATCATGTATCGCTTATCACTACTATCCATGCTAAATGAGCACAGCTGTGGTGGAGATAAAAAATGCCATACTGTGGTATTTAACTGATGTATTATGACAAACTGTGGTATATACCATGCTTTGTGGCTACGTTTACCATATATGGAAGCATTTTGTGAACTCCTTACCTAAATGGTAAACAAATATCTAATAGCAAGCACCTAAATCAACCAAAAATATTTTACCTAAGCTGCTGAGTATATGGTTGATGAACTCTTGTATCCTTCATGAATAACTCATTAATCATGAGCAGATGGGCGTGGCATCACTAAATACTCTGAAACACCTGATGCATCAATGATTTCTACTTTTTGATCTTTAACAGGTACTGTTTTATAATAAATTACTATATATAATCATTTTACCTACTGAGGTCAGTGAGGTGTGGGGCCATGACTACTTGGAAATATACATGTTCTTGTGAGTTTTGTGTGTACTTTTGTCATCTCCCTATTAGCCATGTTATAACATATAATAACCAAGCACCAAAGCCATGACTACCTTCATTTATAGAGATCAAACACATGGGGTAATGGTAAAACCAGGAACGAAGAAATAGGAAATAGGGGATGAGAAATGGAGAAATGGGTGGAAATGAAATTCCTTTGCAGCAGAACACTCTTCATTTGTAATTGAAGGGTTAGCAGATCACAGATTATCTCACGACTTTGGTGGCTGAAGTAGCAGTGACTGCTGCATTAGAGTATTTTCAACTCAATTGCTAAAAATCATAAGATAAGTATACAACTGTACTAACAGAATGGCAATTGTAAAATGTCTTGGTAAAATATCAAATCTACCAATTAGATAAAGTCCAGAGGAGTGCAGTCTATTTCATTATGAATGACTTTTCTCGATTCAGCAACATGCTGGACCACCTATCTATCCTGGCCAACTTTAAAACAAAAGAAGAAATGTCTTAAACTACTTACTGTATGCTCTTTAAATTGATTCATGGTCTTGTTAAAGTCTCATCAATTACTTAAAGTCCCTTAACCTCATGTACTTGTGGTCACTCTCGTCATTATGCTATCAGTCCACCAATTAAAACTGAAACATATTTACAATCTTTCTTGCTTTTAGCAGTAATGATCTACCTCAATCACTAATGATGTTGATGATTTTATGCAAGAACTTGAACTCTACTTATATCCCTCGCACCCCCTGTATGATTATCTGTACTTGTAAACTTTTTTAGACAGTAATTATAATAAAAGTCAAATTTCTGTTGGTGGATAATGCATATTACCCTGGGTGGTATCCTTGGTGGTATCAGTGGCTTAAGTTGAAGTGAGTGCTCTATCACAGTATGATCAGAGTATTATTACAAGTTTAACATCATTACGAGCTTTAAATAATACATTGGCACACATGCCAGCTTGGATTTAAGCCTTAACGTCATAATAGTCGTAGTGCATTTGCTAGCTGACTGAATTATAATTTAGCCACTGATACCGCTAGGATGATCTGCATTACTATGATCCACCATCAGAAATTTGAACCAAGACATTACACAATTGCTATTCTGTTAGTACACTTATTATACTTATGAGTTTTTTGCAATTGAGTTGCAAAACACTCTAATACAGCAGTCACTACTACTTCGGCCACAAAAATTGTGAGAAAATTTGTGCTCTGCTAGCTACCCCTTCAATTACAAATGAAGAGTGTTTTTCAGCAAAGGAATTCAATTTTCACCAATTTCTCATTTCCCATTTCCTATTTCTCTGTTCCTGGTTTTACCATAACCCAAACACATGCTCCATTAATAGCAAAATTAATGGAGGCATAGCATACACATACCCTATAATGATCTAGTTGTGATTGAGCAGAGCTACTGGTCTGGCTGCACTTATAATGGATAGCATGGTGATAGCAAAGTGAAAACAATAGAAATAGTTTCTATATGACAACCACATCGCATAGAAATGTATACCAGACAGGCTCACTCTAGCTACTCTAATAAAGCAGTCGCCACAATACAACAGTCATGTATGTCATACAGTACAGTAGTACAGTATATTAGGGATCATGGAGGATAGCACCAAAAATAATGACCGGAAAGCAGCCTTACAAAAGCTTCATGGTGCTTTGGCAGTATAGGTTAGGTAGAAACAAGCCCAAAAGTGTCTCCGGAATGGCCAAAAAAATGCTTCAGATGGGTTGCTATGGAATTTTAAAAACCTTTGATTCTATGGAATTTTCTGCTAAGTGACTGACTGATTAACTAACTAATGCCTTCAGAAAAGTGTAACTTAATAATGGCTAAGGCTACAGTCTAAATTTTTTCACTGTTCAATGTTTTTTCAGTCTGGCAGATGCCTTTTGGCATACTGCAGTATGAACAATGCACACATTATCAACTTACCTCTGTCCTCCTAAGTGTCCCATTACTTTTTGCTGACAGTTTAAGGTGCCGATTCACTGTAGTACAATGGTTCTCCTATGTTTGTATATGGAAATCGTCCATATTTTTTCATGGTAACTGAATTGCCGCAGAGGTGTTTCTCCTATGTAATGGGGTGAGCATGGCTAAAAGCAAAGCATTATGGCCCCTTCACTTTCAAGTCAGTAATAAAGTTGGGGTGCATAAATCGTTCGTATTTTTTTGTGGTAACTGGATTGATTTCAGAAGTGTTTTTCCAACTGTTCTTTGTTTGTTGTACTATGTAATGGGCTGAACATAGCTGAAAACAAAGCATTATGGCCACTTCACTTTTAAGTCAGTAATTAATAGTTGGGGTGCATTCAGAGGAAACATTAACTCTGGTGCTATTCTTTCTTTTGATGCAGGTATGCGTGGGTTCACCAGTTATAATAATGTTACAAAATAAGTATACAAGCAAGTATAAGGACAATTTAGGAATTTTAAGTTCAAATAGGGATCATAGAAAAAAGTGAAACAAGGGATGTTGCCTATACTTGCAGATATGCTAGTGGATGTTTAATCCTATAACCCACGACTGTAATTAGGGAATTAAACATCTACTAGTATATCTTCAGGTGTAGGCAACCAGCCTACAATCCCTAATCAAACTTAAAATTCCTAACTTTTCCTTATACTTGTTCTAATAAAACAGTAACCTTAATATAACAATCATTTACCATATTCTAATAGAACAGTCACACATGTATGCTAATCTAAAACTGAATTAAGGATCCAAGCAATAAAAGTAGTGAAACAAGAAATGAATGGTAGTATTACAACATGGCTTGGTGGAAAAATCCCTACTTTAGTATTGACTGTGATAACATACCAAGTGAAATGTATATAATAGACTTAAAACTACCTAACTATATCAACTACAATCCAGGAATTACTAGAGGCCATGATTACAAACTTACTGTACCCTTTACATGGATTGATCCATACAAGTTTAGCTTTTTCCCAGCCACCATTGCATTATGGAACAAATTACCAACTGAAATAGTTAACGCTACTTCAATTGACTCTTTTACTTACTTAATATTAATTAATTTTGTACATATATTGCACTTACATACTCGCTTGCGAGGTTTTGCAATTATAATAATAATAATAATAATAATAGTATAGGGACACAGAGTATTGTTAATATACAATCATTCATATCTCTTGTTTTACTACTTTTAATTACTTTGATATTTTAAATTACTATTATTTTTAATTAAGTATGCATGTTGGTCAACAATATGTCAACATTTCAGCTTCAATATTTATCAGTTGCCTTAAGTGCAAACCTGTCATTAGCTAATTTAATGAACAACATTATATCTCATTTGCTTAACACCAACTAAATGGAATGTACTAAATCTGCTATGAATGTCAAACCACACCATGAAGCAATTAAACTTATTCCTATATAAGGATGAAACACTCCAATAAAATTTAGTAAAATAAGTTACATTCCAAATCACTCACCATCATCATTTACAATAGTCACTATAGCACTACCAGGATCACCAACTCTAAAATTATTCAGTATTGATGATGAATCAATAGTGAGAGTAAAGTCCTCATTAGCCTCTAATGTATTATCATTAATAATGCTAACATTAAATGAAACACTGGTCTCTCCAGCAGTGAACATGACCATGTATGGTCCAGAATAGAAATCTTCACCTCCTGTAATGCAAGAATAACACTGATTAACTGTATACAAACAAATCAAATTTATATAAAGATTAGCCATAATAACAATGTTAGCTACACACACAAAATCTTCACTGAGGTGGTATGTGTTTCAAGAGTATTAACAATAATTGAAAAATTGGCTATAGCATAATTCATATACAAACACTGTCTATATTTCCATCTGTGTTTTTGTGTTGGAACTACTAGTCCAAAAATTTTACTTAGGCTTAATGAAAACAGATCACAGGCCTAATACTGAATAGCATTGGAGTCAATGATTTGTTGCCCATTTTGCCTTGGTATAAGGAGTTTATTGTATTTGTTGTTTTAATACTGACTGAAGAAAAAGTTAGTATAGGCAGTACTGGAACACTATTTTTTGCTGTTCTATACTCCTCAGATGTACACATTCAATTGAGCTGCACATGTTGTTTGTACAACTGTATGACCATGTCACAACACGTTCCTCACCAGTAGCTGTCCCATCAGTACTCAACACTTGAACAGTAATATCAGTTGATGATGGGTTACTGAGAACTAGTACAGGTTGTGCTGGTCCATTATTCTCATCATAACTGTATGTTGACTGTTCAAAGGAGATGGTGCAAACTATATAATCAACAGAAACATATTATACATGTAAAATGCTGTGTCACTATTTTGAACATTACTAAAGTAAGATTATGTGCTATATATTACAAAAGTTGCTTACCCTCATTATTCACTACAGTCATTGTAGTATTACCAGGATCAGCCACTCCAACATTATTAGGTAGTGAGGATGAGTCAATAGTGAGAGTGAAGGTCTTATTTCCTTCACATATCATTTCATCTCTTATTGGAACATTAAATGGCATACTGGTCACTTCAGCAGGAAATGTGACAGTGTATAGTCTAGAATTATAATCATCACCTCCTGTATTATAGTAATGGTAGAAACTATTTAGTGATGTATCTGTATGCTCTACTCACCAGTAGCTGTTCTCTCAGTGCTAAAAACTTGAATAGTGATAGGAAATGATGCTATATTACTAAGAACTAGTACAGGTTGTGATGGTCCAGCATCTTCATTAACATTGTATGTTGACTGGTTAAATCGTACAGTAACAGCTGTAGTAAAATATATTACTTACCTAACATTTGTTTTGTGGCAATAATTATAAATGTAAATATTAAATATAAAGTTTAATCTTGAAAATATAATCTACACAAAAACAGCCAAGCTGTGAAAAAATGGTGTGGCCTTAAAAAGTCTGGGTGAAAAAAGTTGTGAAATCAAAGGTGGCGGCCAAGAAATGGCTACAGTGATGTTAATGTTAATAAATTTTAACAATGCACACAGCCATTATTTAAAAATTTTTAACATTAACATCATTGTAGCCATTTCTTGGCCACCACCTTTGATTTCACAACTTTTTTCACCCAGGCTTTTTAAGGCCGCACCATTTTTTCACAGCTTGGCTGTTTTTGTGTGGATTTCACATCTTTTTGTACTTTATAAGAAAACCAGCCTATGGCTGACTTTGAGGTTTGTTTTTTATTCACATTTCTTCTTTTCTATGTAGATATAACGATGATTATTGAAGACAGACTTATAAATGTATTTCATTGCATGATTTAAATCAATATTTGATAATATTATTGTATTACTCTAATAGAGTGCACATATTTTTGAGGACTTCTAATAGAACATACATAGAATGCTCTAGAACAACCTGTGCCAAAAACAGCCCAGCTGTAAAAAAAAGCGAGGCCAAGAATGCACAAGTACATGTTCATGGAGTAACTACAACCAAAAGACATGATATCAAAATCTGGCCAAGAAAGCATTTACAGTATAGGCACTTTTATGCATTCATTTTCTGTATGCTTCACATTATCACATCCAGCTAGCTGTACATGTGTGCTTGCAATATAAACAATACTACTGAGATGATAAAAGATGATTACACTGCATTGTTACCAAAATTAAAAATTTACAATTGGTTTCTACTTGGCCATCTTTTTTAATATACAGTGCAAAAAGATGGCCAAGTAGAAACCAATTGAAAATTTTTAGTTAAATTAATTTTGGTAACAATGGAGTGTAATCATCTTTTATCATCTCAGTAGTATTGTTTATATTGCAAGCACACATGTACAGCTAGTTGGATGTGATAATGTGAAGCATACAGAAAATGAATGCATAAAAGTGCCTATACTGTAAATGCTTTCTTGGCCAGATTTTGATATCATGTCTTTTGGTTACTCCATGAACATGTACTTGTGCATTCTTGGCCTCGCCTTTTTTTACAGCTGGGCTGTTTTAGGCACAGGATATCACTACTTTTTGTTGAATGGAGAGCATACAGTTACTGAAGATTAGCTATTATATTACATAGGATACACTGCATGCATGCATGCATAATAACAGCTTCAGTATGAGATTAGCTAGTTAAATCAGTAGCAAAAGCTTCAAGTTCAGTGTTTAGAAGCACTACTAAAAGTGACTTGCTAAGAGAAAACTCATTTAAACCGTTCAAATTTCCCTCAAGAACTCACGTGATATTTTGCGTGATGTTCACGTGAAAATAAGAACCGGGGATAGTGTGAGGGATAGTGACAAAGTTGAGGCTACCATCTTAATGTTTCTTCCTGAAGCGGTGGATTGGTGATATAACTATAGTCTGTGTGCGTAACAAGTGGAGGCAAATCAGCTGCGAGTTGTTGCTGAATGGCGAGACTAGCTGAATGTATGCCTCGGAATGGACTTGACATGAAGGCGCTGAATGCATCACACTATTATTCCCCCAGTGAATTTCCGAGTAAGTTCGTGTATAAGTCATTGTAAACGGATATATAACTACCGTCGTAATCAGTTTTAGACAGGAATCCCCCATGGGCCACACCATAGTAGCTTCCTAGGATTATATGTATATGCTTTTCGGTAGGCCAGATTCTTGTAGCTGGCTTGTTCTAGCAGCTGTGTGGGTCAGACCGCGAACAAGTTGAGCTGAAGCCTAGTGAGAAAACAGCTAAAAATGAAAGACTTTTCTCTACATTTCAACCAACCAGATGGTTGGTGAGCAGACAAATGCTTCCATCAACAATTCAAGACTATACACTTTTATGGCTTCCTCTAATGTATGATGAAATCTTTGGCTATAAATAATGTGCCAGGCATTTGAATGATTAGCAAGTAAGTCAATACTACAAAACTAATAAGTTAATATTTTTGAGGGCTCAGCTCAATGCGTACATACAGTATACCATAATTACTATGCATCGATTGATTGATGTGATAATAATATAAGCAGATCTGAGACAACCATGGACCCTACTATATAGTAACTGGGCAGATATATAGAGTTATGTATAGATATAATTGTTGAGTGTTGTAGTTTGCCAATGGTCAAAGCTAAATTAACCATTTTAGATAGCTTTTTGTGATGTTGAAGGTGTTAGGCAAACTCCAGTTAGGGGCAGGCAATAAAAGATTATTTTTCAAAACAGGAGAGGAACATACTTAGGCCTGCAAGGTACAGGCTTAATCTACTTACCCCAGTAGATGCACCATATTATATATAATGCACATATCAACATATTTCCCTACTAACCCCCCCCCCCCCTTTGGGCATATATAGGGCTATAGTGGGCACAACCGAATGTTAAATACCCCATGGTAGGACAAACCTATTGTGTTAAATCCCCACCCTTGGCTCCAGTTGCAACGTGGGGGATTTGACAGCATAGAAAAAATACTTGGGTGCTTAATGAATGATTGTCAAATGTCCCATAGTAAAGCAGCAGTTTCATGTCAATTCGCCTTGTAAAGCCCCACTTACATCCAAGGGGAGTGGTAGGGTAACACATTGGTAGGTGCATAATGGGTTTGCATCATAAACCTTGTGTTGAAATTTAGTCTGTCTTGCTTTTTTCAGCTAATGTGCTTATCCTCAAACAATCAGGACTGGAAAAACTACAAATTGTCTTCTACTTTTATCTATCAACTATCCAATCACTGCTAGTTTATTACAATTTCCTTTGCTGTTGTAACTTGATTACCATTATGCTATAACCATTAGTCCCTCCTAGTTTATATGTCTCCTAGCTACAAATATTGTTATGTCAACAATGTAGGTGAGAACCACAAAAGAAGTCAAGTAATCTACTCCAAAATTGGTCATCAATTGCTGCAGTATGCTGAATACATCTTGGGAATGACGATGTTGGATGCTCACTTTAACAATAATCATAATAGTGGAAGAAAGTGTTTGCTGACATGTTAGCCTGACTATGGTTACACGTTTTTAGTTAGCTGTGCCTTACCATACTGTATCCCTTTCTGTATATGCAGGGTGGATACTGATGTTGTGACTGTTGGCGGGTGAGTTTATGGTCAATGGACAAATCACGCAAATGGTGAAGAAAAAATAATATGCGGTATCAAGACCCCACTACTATATTATGAACTCTTGGTGGTACTTCATAGCCAAACACTAGTGTATCTGGCTTCTTGTGCTATTGTAGTCTTTTTTTTATGGGATTATCATAATGTAAATGTTTACTATTACAATATATCATGCTATCATTAAAGAGTTTCTATAATTGTGGGTGGTTGCATGAGGGTCTACGAAGTGCTGTGACTGAAAGGTGATACGCTGGTGCTGCATGGCTTTTTAAGTCAACACTGAAGTTTCACAGGCACTGAAGAACTGGGGTGGAATTAGAGACGTGCACGGGTAATGTAGCAGTAAATTACTTCAACTGTATCACTACAGCGGGTATGAAACAGCTGGCTATAGCTAGCTATGTACGGCCCTGCATGGGCTGGAGTCAGGTCACGCCGACGAGTCAGTGGAGGCATACCATAGCAAAATTAAAACAAATCAGTGACTGCTCACAATTAAACCAAGAGTTGACAGCACAGTGTCTATCAAATCGGCCAGCTCACTATGGCTACTGACCATACCCACTTCAACACTGTTTGGGTTTGGGAAATGAGGCGGGCGCCCACACCTCGACATCATGGTGGCAAGTTTGAATCTTCAAAGAGCACAAAAGCGATCTCATAAGCTAACAAACAACTTTTAGCGAAACTAAATGTACAGATACATTGTGTAAAAAGCCCCTAATAGCCGCAGCCTTTTTACAATATGACTTCATGGTTGAAAGAAAATCGCTTCAATGGGATGCGATGACAAAGAAAATGAAAAAAAGAACGATGCACATTTGAATAAATAATTTAATTAACGCATGGTAAGTGGGTGGGCGATAGAGCAAACTACTCCAACAATTCGCCTGACTTTTCATGTGGTAGTTACTCATTATACAAAAGTTACATGCCCCTGGTTTCGAGGTGGAATATTTTAGTAAGCCTGAGATTTCGCCATGCGGATTTTAAAAGATTGTGTAATAGATCCCTCATGTAAATGATTCACAGTAGTGGTCGCATGTTTATTAATTTTGTGGGCGCGCGCTTTGTGCTTCTTGGCCTCGCGACTCACTACCGTGAGTCTTGATCTGGTACCTCTATTGGTAGATCTATGAAATTACAAACATTTGATTATAAGCAGATTTCAACTCGAAATTTCATTTATAAAGCAGAAAGTAAGTGAGGTGATCAGCCAAGGTAGCAGTGGTTCAATGGTTAAGGATGCAGGTGTTAGGTATGGAGGTCCCTGGTTCGAACTCTGGTAGGTTTTTATCGACATTTTTTGCACACCTTTTTACCTCACGGTGACTGCTCTATTAGAGTATCTTGATCCCACAATTTTACACTTGCTTAGGTTTTGCTTTATATAATAACTTTGTCACTGTAACTCTATTGCTATTGAAACTATCAAAAGGCATTGCTATGATGATCAGCCTATCTACGCACCAATTTTCAAGTTATTTCTACACTTGGTGTACTACACTTGGTGTACCCTGTAGCCGTGACAGAGGTTAGATTTTATTGCGTGAATAAACGCTCATAACTCCTTGAACATTACTCAGATTCACAACAAGCTTGGTACGTGAATCCACCATTACACGCTCTTCATTTGTGCCAAAGATCGAGGCAATCGAATTATACATTTGCATTTTATAGCAATTTTTGCAAAGTGTGCGAAAAGAAATCGAAGCCCCCGTAGCCTCCATAGGACATAAGAAGAAGAAAAGAACGAAGAAATTAAAACAAAATTTTGAACACCCATATCTCGCAAATGGGTAATGCGAATTTAATCAAATTTGCTGTGTGGCGTACCCTACTTGGGGGACAGCTATAATGCAAAACTGGTGTGCTTTGGAGAAGGGGCCATGGAGCTATGCACGCATGAAAAGGCTGTTTTCATTCTTCCTGTAAATATACTCACGGTATGGTCGCCGACTCTCTTGGCCACATGACACACTACCGTGTGTTTTGATATGTATAAATATACTTCGTAAAACTTGGAAAACTTGTATATATAGAATACAGTTGAAAAACAGTTTGAATTGATTCCTCCAATTACTTATGCATGTGCATAACACACACTTTGTTGTTATACAAATTTTTATATAATGAACGTTTCTCAATAGGCCAATGGTATATAACTATCCGCACAGAAACAGCCAAGCTGTGAGAAAGTGGTGCGGCCTTAAAAAGCCTGGGTGAAAAAAGTTGTGAAATCAAAGGTGGCGGCCACCAAATGGCTGCAATGATGTTAATAGTAATAAATTTTAACAATGTACAGCCATTATTAAATTGTATTAGCATTAACATCATTGCAGCCATTTGTTGGCTGCCACCTTTGATTTTACAACTTTTTTCACCCAGGCTTTTTAAGGCCACACCTTTTTTCACAGCTTGGCTGTTTTTGTGCGGATATCACTTTTTTGTAATTGCAAGTTCCAAAGCTAGTCTATGGTTGACCTTCATAATTCCTTTTAACTTTTTCCCCTTTACTACAGGAATCATCAAAGACTGCATGGCATTATGAAGAACTGAAATAGATGAATTTACTATCCTGCTTGTCACAATTTTGGACAGTTAATTAATCCTTGCTACAGATTATTATTTAACTAGTATTATTATTATAATTATTTTAAACTACTATATAGCTTAGTTACAAAAGTGGTTGAACTCTCTACTGGGTGGATTACTTGTTTGTAGCTGAATTCTCTACCAAGTGACTAGCTTATAGCTGAATTTTCTACAGGGTGATTGCTTGTAGCTGACTCTCCACAAGGTGATTCGTTTGTAGCTGGGGTGACTAGATTGTAGCTGAACTCTCTACTGGGTAGCCTGTTTGTAGAGGAACTCTCTAAAGGCAACTTGTTTGTAGCTATATGCTCTACTGGGTGACTTTTTTGTAGATGAAATCCCTACCGGGTGATTTGTTTGTAGCTGAACTCTCTGGAGGGCGATTTGTTTGTATATAACTGAACTTCATACAGGGTGATTTATTTGTAGCTGAACTCTTCACAGGGTGATTTGTTTGCAGCTGATCTCTCTACATGATGGCTTGTTTGAAGCTAAATTCTCCACAAGGTGATTTGTTTTTAGGTAAATTCTCTGTAGGTTGATTTGTTTGTAGGTTTGTTTGTAGCTGAACTCTACTGAGTACCTTGTTCATAACTGAACTCTCTACAGGTGATTTGTTTGTAGCTGAAGTCTCTACTGGGTGACTTGCTTTTAAGTAAACTTTCTACTGGATGATTCGTTTATAGCTAAACTCTCGACATGGTGACTTATTTGTCCCTACGGCATGGGTGTCTTGTTCATAACTGAGATATATGTTGGGTGATTTACTTGTAGCTGAACGTTCGACACAGTGATTTGTTTGTAGATGAATTCTCTACAGCATAACCTTTTGTAGCTGCACTCTCTAATCTCGAGAAGGGTGATTTTGTTATAGCTAAACTCTCCCAGTGATTTGTTGGTAGCTGAATTCTCTACAGGTGATTTGTTTGTAGATGAGTTCTCTACTCGACGACTTGCTTGTAAGTGAACTTTCTAAAGGATGGTTTGTTTTTAGCTGAACTCCCTCCTGGGTGACTTGTTTATAGCTGAACTTTCTACAAGGTCACAGTGATTTGTTCGTAGATGAATTCTCTACAGGGTAATTAGTTTGTAGCTGAACTTTCTACAGGGTGGCTTGTTTGTAGATAACTCTCTAGATGGTGACCTATATGTAGCTGTACTCTCTACTAGGTGACTTTTTGTAGCTGAACTCTGGTTTGTTTATAGTAGGAATACCACGACATAGAATTTTTTTGTCACATGTTATAGAGGTTTATGTCACGACATGTTGTATGTCACGACAAAGGCAAATCCAGACTTATGGAAAGGAGGGGTCAAAATGAACTCGGGCACTACATTGTCTCTGGGTTGGTATGGTGAGACCAAAAAAAAGAAAGTACATAAAAATCCTTGAATAGCTCACTACACACTGCTCTAATACTGTGACTGCTTTATTAGAGCGACTGCTCTATTATAGTATCTCAATCTTGGTATACTAAAAATTTTTGGAGGGGGGTCAATAGCCCCCCTTGTGTTTCTTAGCAGTAAACTAAAGGATACGTGAGTTATGGGCATTTATTTACATCATGTCAAAGCAATCGTATGATGATCGATCTTTCTTCACTGATTTTGTTTCTGTATGTAGTGAAGAAAGGTGATAGAAGAAACACCTTATCCAGTAATGGATTTCTCTATTCATGGAAAACATGATGGCACAAGTTGCAATTCTGTGCTGCATTGCATTTGTAAATTACAGACATTTTTTGTAAATGCCTGTAATTTATTTTCCCAATACTTGCTACGTTGTAGGGCTATTACTCCAAAAAGTTGTTGGCATACAAGGCTGAAATGTGGCCAGAGCATACACTTGGCCAAGTAGATTATAAATAGTCAATAATAAAGAATTTAAAAAAGTGCCATCATGTTGGGTTTTTGCAGATTCGGTCACATATCCCCCTCTAGAGAGTTCAGCTACAAACAAGTTACCTGTAGAGAGTTCAACTATAAACTAGGGATTCCACGATAGTCATGACATATGACATGTCGTGACATAAAGCTCCGTGATATATGATATGACATAGGCTTCTGTATGTCGTGACATAAATATCTCCTACACTTTTCCATTCATTTTGATCAAATTGGTGCAACAAATATAACAAATAAATATTAGCAATGTTGGTTGTTGGTGTCATAGTTAATATTGCTGATGTTTAAGTTGATATTTTTGCATGTTTGAATCAAAATAGCTATACAGTTTCATAAGTAACAGCTTCAGTTTTGAAACTTTAATTATGTTGTGACACAGGGGCAGATACAGGGGGAGGGGGGTTAAATGCGCTTAAGCCTATATATAGGCAAATACACATAGGTTTTAAAAAGTGCTATATATAACTTTCGAAGCATACCTCCTATGGCTACATAATTTACTTCATTCTACTCATACTGTAAAAGTGCTACAATGATACCTAGAGTTTCCCCTTTGTGCTAAAGCATGATGCCAGAACTCGCCATGTAATCAACTTTTCATAAACATGCAAAACCTTTACATACCTTTATAAAATGATCCATAACTTGATGGTAGTTGTTCCAATCGGCTTCCAATAAGGTTTGTTTGCTTCGCCTTTAAATTTCGCATTAGGTCATACAAAGTTCATGTAATTACATCCACAATCAAAGTTAAACAAGTGGTGAGAAGCTTGATTGATGAATAACACTAATTGCTGTTGTTTTTCGCTTCATAATAAGTCTCCATTGTTACAGTGTTATTTAACTCTCCCCAAGTAGCCCGTGAATATACTTTTGATCAACGTGTAGTGTTATACTAAAGGAGTTGAGCTACCCTACCTAATGTTGCCATGTATGTGTGAAATGTGTCAACATACATCCCCAAAAGTTTCATGTGCATTTAAGGGTTAAAAATTTTACAATTTTTTTTTAATTTATGCAAATATTTTACCCATTGCAATCAATAGCCTATACTGAAAATTTAAGCTTGCGTCATCATGTCGAGTTTTCGCAGATCCAGTCACATATATTTGTAACTGAACACCCTACAAGGTATTTGTAGTTGAACTCTCTACAGAGTGAACTTTTGTAGCTGAACTCTCTACTGTATGACTTGTTTGTAGCTGAACCCTCTACAGATAACTTGTTTGTAGCTGAATTCTCTACTGGATGACTTGCTTGTAGTTGAAGAATGGCTTGTTTGCAGCTGAACTTTCCACAGGGTGATTGCTTATAGCTGAACTCTCTACCGCTAACTTATTTCTAGCTGAATTCTCTACAAATCTACAGGGTGGCTTATTTGTAGCTGAACTCTCCACACAGAGATTCGTTCGTAGCTGAACTCTCTACAGGGTGATTTGCTTGTAGGTGAACTCTCTACTGGATTATTTGTTTGTAGTCTCTATGAGTGAATTGTTTGTAGCTGAATTCTCTAACAGGTGACTAGTTTGCAGCTAAACTTTGCAGGGTGAATTGTTTGTAACTGAACTCTCTACAGGGTGATTCGTTTGTAGCTGAACACTCTACAGGGTGATTTGTTTGTAGCTGAACTCTCCACAGGTGATTTGTTTGTGAGTGAACTCTACTGGCTGAACTACTCTCTACAGGTGACTTGTTTCCAGCTGAAGTCTCTACTATGTGACTTGTTTCTAGCTGAATTCTCTACTGAGTGACTAGCTTGTAGCTGAACTCACTTGTTTGTAACTGAACTCTCTACTAGGTGACCTGTTTGTAGGTGAACTCTACAGGTTACTTCTTTCTGGTTGATCTCTCTAAAGGATGGCTTGTTAGTAGCTGAACTCTCCAAAGGTTGATTTGTTTGTATAGTGCGAGACATTGTAAACTTCCAAAAATGACACACTTGTTTCATAACTTTAGTTCAAAGAAACATAAAGCCACCAAATTTGGAACAGGTGTTCTGTACACAAAAATTCCAATTCTCTCTACTGTTAGAGCACCAAGTGTATGCTTCATGAGAAAATCATGTTTTAAACTTTTTGAAAGTTTGGGTGTGTCTGCCAACTATTTACTAAAACTCAAACTAGCTATAGTTGAAACAAAAATTTCCACTGCAAAACGTTTGCAATTTTATCCTTAGAAACATGATATAGCAGCATTTTTGAAAGCATGGGTTGTAAAAAATCTGGTGAACCATTATAAGTATGGCTTATGCTATAAACAGTGTACATATTATATTGTAAAACTTCCACTGTAACAGAATTTAAAAATTCTAAAGTTAACAATTTTAAAATTCCAAAGTTAACTATACTAAACAAAAAACTAGAGTATAAAACACTGCCAACGCAATTATAAATTCATTAGTATTGTACAGCTGCTCCTAATTTGGGGCATCAAAAAGTGCTTTTTATGCATTACCTAACGAGTACATCATAGTACTAAAAAGATATTTTGAATAATATCTTGAATATTTTCCCTACATTTTCAAGTTTTGGAAGTTTATAATGTCTTGCACTATAGCTGAATTCTCTATTGGGTATAGTTGTACCTGAACTCTCTACAAAGCTACTTCTTTGTAGCTGAACTCTCCAAATGGTGATTTGTTTGCAGCTGAGCTCTCTACTGGGGGACCTGAACTCTCTACAGGTGACTTATTTCTAGCTTATCTCTCTATTATATGGTGGCTTTTTGTAACTGAATTCTCCACAAGATAATTTTTTGCAGCTGAACTCTCTACTGGGAGACCTGTTTGTAGCTGAGCTCTCTACAGGTTACTTGCTTCTACCTGATTTTTCTACTATATGGTGACTTTTTGTAGCTGAACTCTCCACAGGGCAATTTTATTGCAGCTGAATTAACTCTCTACTGGGGGACCAGTTTGTAACTGAATTCTCTGCAGGTTACTTGTTTCTAGCTGATCACTCTATAGCGTGGCTTTTTGTAGCTAAACTCTCCACAGTGGTTTGCTTGTGGCTGATCTCTCTACAGAGTGGCTTTTTGTAGCTGAATACTCCACAGGCTGCTTTGTTTGTAGTTGAGCTCTCTACTGGGTAGCTGGACTATCTACTGGGTAACTTGTTTTACCTGAACTCTCTACTTGGTGACTTGTTGCATAGTTGAACTACACAGTGACTTGTTATGTAGCTAAACGCTCTAATAGAGTGACTCTAATAAGTGACTGTACTATTAGAGTATCTTGATCACGCACTTACTACACGTAGTTGGATTTTATTTTATAACTCAGTATCTTTTACTCCAATTCTTCTATACTACTGTGAGTACTTTTTATGATGATTATTCCATCTACATACTGATTTTCAGCCCAGTTTTCATAGCAGTTTGCCTAGTAGGTGTGAAAACTAATAATTTTTTTCATTCATGAAACTCAAGATGAAACTTGATCGTGCAATTGTAACACAGGTTGTCATATCTCCATGGTCTTTATATCAATTCCTTTTAAACCACAAGGAGGCATTCCATCTACACAGCGATTTTCAGCTCATTCCTTGAAGGGGTTTACCCTGTGGGCATGACAAAAGTTTGATCTTATTTCACATGAATAATCAGTCATAACTCTGTGAATGTTTATTGAATTCCTACCAAACTTGGTACTGAGATTTGGTTTAATGAACCCTTAAGTGCACCAAATTTCAGCTTGATTGGAGTGCGCATTTGTATGTTATGTCAGATTTTGCAAGTGTGCAAAAAGAAAAAAATAACAGAAAAACCAAACCTTTGGCCACTTGTATCTCGGAAATAATTGGGGAAATTTTCTTCAAATTTCATATGCAGACTCCCCTACCTGGCAGGCACTTCTGTAGCAATTTGGTTACAATTGGATAAGAAATTACAGAGCTACATATGCATGAAAATCATGTTTTCTTTCTTCCTATCAATATGCTCAGAGTGTTGCATGCTGGCTTCTTGGCCGCACAACACACTACCATGTGTCTTGATCAATAGATACTGCGGTATGCAATGAAGATTGTAACATACTGTTTGCAAAGCAAGTTGATGTTAATATGCACATCACATCCTAAAGCATTTTTGTTGAGATGCCTAAGCAAAATGAGGTTGCTGCTACAGAGTCTGTAGTCTCACATAGCCAGTCCTTATTTCTCCACACAGTGCTTATTGATTGGAAACTATAAGCGCATGCTCCAAAAGGGTCTTGGGACTCTACAATAGAAACATTCTGCTGGCAAACCATCTCTGGGTAAGTGAGCATTGACTGGCCCTAAACCACTTTCAGAAGAGGTGTGGATGACCACAGTTGGCTTCATCCTCAGCTATAGGCAAGGCTTCAGCCTGTTCAAACCCTACAACCAAGGTAAGAGAGCTATTAAAATTTGCTTGCAATGAGTGCAATCATGTCTGAGATGTGCCATACGAAAATACAGAGTCTCGCATCCAGATAGTGGGCTCGTGGCATAGCTACATAATAATACTACTAATACCTTAATTGCCTTACCAGCTACATCTGTCGTTTTCTCTGCGAGCTGTCTGGAGGCAAGACTGCATATTCACGTGGCAAATCAGCTCACAACTCAGACATGATTACACTAATCACTCTAATCACCCCCACTAATCACTAATCACTCTTTTCTAATCCAGTTGTCCAGCATGTGCTATGTTTGTGCTGGGGGTGGTAGGCAAGGGCAGTCCATCCAGCTCACTACAAGCAAATTTAATAGCGTTCTTACCTTGGTTGTAGTGTTTGCCTATAGTTGAGGATGAAGCCAACTGTGGTCATCCACACCTCTTCTGAAAGTAGTTCAAGGTCAATTGATACTCACCTACCCAGAGTTGGTTTGCCAGCAGAACTTTTCTACTGTAGAGTCTCCAGACCCTTTTGGAGCAGTCGCTTATAATTTCTAATTGATAAGCACTGTGCAGAGAAATAGGGTCTGGCTATGCAAGACTACAAGGTCTGAAGGTGTACCGTACAGTACTTTAAAACCATAACTACAGCTCATTGTTGAGCCTCACAGCTCCTCTTATCATACAAGGCTACGTGGACATGAATGCTAGGCCTGGGAGATAATTTAGGTTACAAGATCTATCGGTAGCGAATTTACTTATCTAAATCTTCGTCATCTATGTAAGTTAACCACAGTCAGACAAAAACGTTGTGGAAAGGTGTCAAACTATTTGAAAAGTGATAAAATTTCTGACTTGACATCCACTACTTGACTTTATGTCAACAAATATGTAAAATTGTGTTATTGTGTTTACAAAACTTCTCACATTATTATCGAGATAAGATCAATTATCAAGATAAAATAGTTGTCACTTATCAAATACAAGTTTTACAACCCTAATTAATACAGAAATTGTATAGTAAATCTTACCTCATTACTTTCTTAGAGATGTTTTATTTCCAGCTTGTTGGCACATACAATAAACACATGCCATCAAGTATATCACTTGATTCACTATTGCATGATATGATGCTTATGTGGAATGGGCTCTGTACTACATAGTGGAACATATAAGTAAAACATTTTTACCTGATTTGTAAGCACATTGCCTGAGGGCTACATACTAACCATTATTTTATTTGAACAACTGTTGAGCTCTAAGTGGAAATATAACACTCCCATAGCATGGTGAATCAACAGCTTCTGCTTAAAAAAGTATTGTAATGATGACTGACTTGAACACATGCAGTTGAACAAAAGTGTGTACAAATTAGATGCAAACCAGGGACAGATCCAGACCTTTTAAAAGGGAAGTTCCTCCCTATGAACAGGAGAACACGATGATTCCCAGGATTTATCCATTGGAGCGTTAATTCCCTGAACATTGAAGTGATAAAAACTTATGCAAATTTTTTTCTGGAGTTTGCATTTTTTACCCATTGTTTTTAAATGTGTTTTATTACAAAATCGATATTGTGCATAGATTGATGATGGTTTTCCCAAATTCACAAACATAATATGTACGTAGTTTGTTCGAATAGCACTTCCTTAGCAGCAATTTAATTACAAAATCACAAATAAATGAATTAATGAAATTACAATAATTAATTTGTGTAAATATATGATAATTTAGTACATGCATTTTACCAAGAACATTGTGTCAACCTCACACTAATTGCAACAAAAGCAAACGCAATAGATTTAGTTTCCATATTATGTTCTAAATGACAGAAAAAAAAGTCCTAAGGAATCGTCATGGGGGAAAAGTGCGAAAATCATTGAAATAAAAACCCACTTATTTGCTCCTTACTGGTTTGAGGTTTTTACAGTGTTTATAGTCATATCTCAGCTAGGATACTACTTATATCAAAACTTATTATACCATTAAAAAGCTCTCGCAAAGACAAATCTTTTGGGACTAAAATTATCACCTTAGGACAATGTGTTAATGAGTTATAATTAAATATATCCTGGATTTGCTTACTCTTTGTACATGTACATGTTTTGCAACTGTAACTACTGTAGTAATGCCTTTATGCATGCTACAGAGTTTTATAATGAGGTTGAGAGTTTTCAACCAGCAGGAAAAAGGATATGTTGTGGATGCGCAAATTATCACATCTACCAATGAGAATGATCAGGCCCAACATTGTATGGTATATAAGGCAGAGTAGTTGTAGTGGTTTTTTAATGCTGGTGATAGCATGAGAAGAGTACTTACTAACTAACTGAACAAGCCAGGGCAAACTTTGTCAATCTTGACATTAGGTGCTGAAACCTGGGAATGAACCAGGGACCTTTAGATAAAAGTAAGTTGATTATTCAGTATTCCAGTTCACTCAAATATTCTCAATTCTTCTTCCAGGGATGCACAACCTGTATTGTGCACCATCTACAAGACTTCTACAGACACAGGTGTCCCATCTTCTACTCTAACAACAAAGGGTAGTTCAACCACTAACCAGGTCAGTATTTCCAGGAATGACAGCATTTGTACTATGCCTGGGGAAGTAGTACATCAGCAATGTTGCCGCAAATACTGCAATCCACATCAAATAGCAAACGACACCAACCAAAAGGAGCCAATGCCAAGCACATCAAGCAATGGCAGGCCTGTATGTTTGTCATCTAAGGAGAGATTTTTGGTCATCTTTGGTCATCTTCGGAGGGATTCAGGTTGATCCACTGCTCCTCTTTCAGATCAGAGACTTACTACTGTCATGTAATCATCAGATGATCTGGAGTTAGCCTTCAAACATGAGCTGTGTAGAAGTTAGCCAGCACTTGCTGATGCAATATAGAAGATTTGTGAAAGTGGTGTCCTAGCAGATATCCCAAATGATGGCATTCAGTATATCCTGGATGGAGGAACACTTCTACAATGCATCCCATGCATGATCTCGTGGTTCTACATAAGGAGATATCTGACACCAGTACACAGAATGTGTAGCAAGAAAGTACAAGGATTCCATAGTTGTATTTGATAGCTATTAAAATATGAACACAAAAGATATGACACATCAGAGGCAGCCAAAAGGAAAGGTTGGTGAAACTGTGACATTTGCTGCTAACATGACCACCACAATGAAGAAGGACCAGTTAGGTCCAACCGAACAAATGAGCAGCAATTTATTTTCATGCTGACTACAAAAGTAACTACAAAACTTACCATGCACCAGGAGATGCTGATCTTTTGATTGTTCAGATGGTGTTCAATTTGCTACCACCAGTACCACTGTGCTAGTTGGTAAAGACACTGACCTCATTGTTCTGCTCTGCTACCACACAAGTCTCGACTACCATGACACCTTCTTTTGTCTTGAGCCAAAGAAAAACACAAAAATAGCTTCATGTCTGGAACATCAGAGCCGCAAAAGAAAAGCTTGGTCAAGACATCTGTAACAACATCCTCTTCATCCATGCTATTCTTGGGAACATCACGTCTCTATGGGATTGGAAAAAAAGACATCCCTTAGCAAATTCAAAGCAAGCATATATGTTGCATGAGCAAGCAAGGTGTTCCATTCTGATTCAGCCTCCACACATGATGTGATAGATGCAGACATGATGTGATAGATGCAGACATGATGTGATAGATGCAGGAGAGAAAGCTCTAGCACTAGTCTACAATGGAATGTTAACTGACACACTAGATTCCCTCTGACATAAATGGTTCTCTGAAAAGGTGGCTTCAAAAACATCCCACAATCCTTATCACCAATTTCAGCAGCAGCAAAGTACCACATCCTTCAAACGTACCTTCAAGTTCAAGAATGAAAAGGATCAGCTATAGAACTTCATCCTAGAGACTGGGGATGGCAAGAGTGTGAAGATGGGTTTGTGCCCCTTCAACCATCGCTACCTCCTGGTCCTGAGCATCTGCTACGGGTGATCAGATGCCTCTGCCAGACTGACTGCAGTACACTAAGATATTTGTGCAAGAAGCACAATGAGTGCACTCCCACTTGTGGTAACTGCAAGGGAACTGGCTACACAAACATATCTCATGACAATGGTAGTGACACACTTGAGTAGTCATACAAGGGCATTTGCTACAGTCTCTTTGATAGCACTGTATATTATTAATTATATTTGATTATAACTCATTAACACATTGTCCTAAGCTGATAATTTTAGTACCAAACGATTCGTCTTTGCAAGAGCTTTTTAATGGTATAATAAGTTTTGATATAAGTAGTATCCTAGCTGAGATATGACTATGAACATTGTAAAAACATCAAACCGCTATGGAGCAAAATAGTGGATTTTTATTTCAGTGATTTTCACACTGTTCCCCCATGAGGATTCCTTAGGACTTTTTTCTGTCATTGAGGACATAATAAGGAAACAAAATCTGTTGAGTTTGCTTTTGTTGCAATTAGTGTCAGGTTGACTCACATAATGACTGTACTATGCAATTCTGCATGCTTTGCTATAAAACAAAAATAGCATAGTATATAACATTAATTTATACACTGTTGAGGCTATAGTTAGCTGTATGCGCCTGGCTTTTAGAAGGTTCTGTTGTTGCTAATTTGTAGAGCTGTAACTCAGAAGTTATTGGCATAAGAGGCTGATACTTTGCCAAAGCCTACTTGGCATTGTAGCAATAAGGGGAAATTCCCTTTTTGGCATGCCTAAGTAAACTATAAATATTCAATAATTAAAAATTCCAAAAAAAGCAGACGCATGCAGGCACAATTATAAATATTGTTTTATTTTACATATTTTGCCACTTATAGGTGATAATCATTACTGAGGAGGAATTATTTGTTGGTCACTAATTTTAATATAATTAACTCTGTAGCTTAATGTGATGACTCCCATAGTTAATGACATCAATATGCTATTAATGTTCTGACTATGTGAAATGTAATGATACAAAATTGTGCTATAATTACTTTGTTTACAATCACATTATCTCTAATCCACCCATGTAAAAAGCTATAAATCTTATTTGTATTGAATGTTGTAAATTGGATATGTCAAAACCAAACCCACCACAGTTAAACATTTCCTGTCACAGATTAACCAGACTTTGATTGAAGCACTTTTAAAAGTGCTGTGTTTTAGAAGTGTACATTTTTAAGGTTCGTTAAAATGCACAACAGTATACAGAAATCAACAAATTTCAATATATAAAATTACACGTACATAATTATCAAACAGTACAGTAGTACCGTTCAGGTAGGGATCGTGGTGAAAATTTTGTATGCCGCCCAAATTTCACCTTTAAAAATCATCCTAGAGACATTTCACGTGACGAAAATCACCTTTACAGAGTAATACTAGTCCATATAATATGCAATACAGCATTAAATATAACGAAACATTCACAGGTGGCTGGATACAGAATTTTTAAAAATTGCTAAAACTCTAATTTTAGACTCACTGCCTCACTGCCTTACTCACTGACCACAGTCGCAAAGTTAGAGGCCAAACGAAGCAGCACATGGCCACTATTTTACACCACAATAACAAACTCACCATTGGGATGTGCCTTTTGGGGTTCTGATGAGTGTAGGTTCTCTGTGCCTTGTCATTTCTTTTATCTTCAATCAGGCTGCTTGTCTTCTTCATCCAACGAAACTATATCGAGGCGTTAACTTTCTGTATCAACACTTTCTTTCAGCAACATATATAGATGCCACAGAATTATTTCCGAAATAATTTCAGAGCTGGACTTCAGAAGTGCTTCAGTTCTGGCGCTACTATAAGACTAGATACACCGTATGTGCAAGTCCCTTGGCTGACTCGAGATATACTCTAATACAACAGTCACTCTAATACAACAATCATGTATGATATTCTAATAGAACAGTCACAAGTTATATTGTAGTTAGCTGCACTACAACAAAAGCTAAGCAAACTAGTATTTTAAAAATTGTAAATTGAAGTAGGGATCTATGCAACAAAAAGTAGTAAAACAAGAGATGAATGATGGTGTTACAGTATAGCTCAGTGGGAAAGTCCTTACTTTGGCATTGAGCAAAATATAGCCAATGTGCCAAAGTAGGGACTTTCCCACTGAGCTATGCTGTAATACCATCATTCATCTCTTGTTTTACTACTTTTTATTGCATAGATCCATACTTCATTTTTAAATTTACAATTTTTTAAAATACTAGTTTGTAACTTACAATCATCATTGTCTATAGCTACTGTAGCTTGACTAGTACCACCAACACTAACACCAGTAAGTAGTGAGGATGAGTCAACTTCAATTGTAAATGTTTCACTTCCTTCCAGTATATTATCATCATATATTGTGATGCCAAATGAAGCACCGGTCTGTCCAGCAGGAAAAGTGACAGTGTATAGTCCAGCAGTATAATCAACACCACCTAGAGAGTGATTAGTATATAACATGCACAAAATTAAGGACAACATGTAAAAAGGTCAGTCATAACTAAATCAATGACATTGTCACTGATCACATGTACTCACTTGTGGCATTAACTGCTGTATCTCTAACTTGTACAGTAATATCAGTTGATGATGGGTTACTGAGAACTAGTACTGGTTGTGCTGATCCATCATCTTCACCAACTCTGTATATTGCTCTACTAAATGACACAGTAGGAGCTACAACAAAAAGAACAATAATATTCATTACACTATATACATCAGTTCACTTACAGTCATCATCCAATATTGTTACAGTTAGAGTAGCACTTGACGATAGCGTAACTCTACTAGTTAGTGAGGATGTGTCAATGGTGAGACTAAATGTTTCACTGGCTTCAAATATATTATCATCATTTATTACAACATTAAATGAAGCACTAGTCTGTCCAGCAGTGAATGTGACATTGTATGGCCCAGATTCATAATCAACACCTCCTCCTGTAACATTACCACTACTATTATTGTTGTGATGATGTTACTTCACTCACTAGTGGCAGTATTCTGATTATCTCTAACTTGTACAGTAATACCAGTTGATGATGGGTTGGAGAGACTTGCTGTGAATGTCACTGAACCAATACTCTCACTAAAGCTTACAGTAAATCCCAAAGTAGCAGCTGAAAGTTTGCAAAATTTTAGTCAGTTAAGGTTACAGTATATTTTAAAATGCGTGAGCAAGACAAAGTACAAAATCTGCTTTTACTAAAGTAGGGACAAATAATTTCAACAATTGTGTTGTGGTAGCAATACAACTGTTTGTACTTGTGTGTTTAGCAATGTTTTATTAAACGTGTCACCAAAAAACCAGACTAACAGATCTCTGAATCCTTGCGCTTTTTGTAGTTTCTTTGTGTGAAACATACTTTTAAAGGCTTGTATCTCCATCACTGAGAAGAAACACACCAAAAACACTTCCACAGGACCTAATAAATTTAATATACAGTATCACTATGCCCCGGAAATGTCCATAGAGCCTACAGCTTTTGCTGCATTTAGCAGCAGAAAAACATTGTAGTGACAGCTGAAGTGTGAAGCTGTCTAACCTGTGTTACTACAATATCTTGTGGTGTTCTGTCATTTCAGCTGCCTGAAGCTATACAAAAACAATGAATGTGAAGGGATTCACATTCACATTAAACTTTTTACTCTGCTAGATCGGTTTTATGGCATTCTCAAACATATTGATAGGCATTCAAAATTTTGAATTTTGAATGATTGCCCTTGACTATACTGCAACCTTAAGCTGCACTTGCAACAATATTTAATGATCACCTTATTTGATACTATAGTCTAACACAAGACCAGGGCTGGAGAAAGCAGTCTGGCCAATCAGGCCATAGCCTACCACTTTTTAAGCATTAATTTAAAAAATATATACTCTGAGTCGCTGATAGGCACTGGTCGATTATGCTGGCATGTTGTTGGGAATGATAGATGCCTAAAGCATGGCATGTAAACATTGTGTTAATGCTAGTACTACTTACATCACACTGTTAAATCCTTTCTCATGACAATCAGTCATGGAAAGGAACAATCTACCTAAGGAAATAGTTTCCACAAACACTGTTGCATCCTTCAAGGCAAAGCTTGACAAGTACTGGGACAGTACAGGCCATGGATATGAACAAAGGCTTACAGCCTAATAACATTTTATTGTACTCTTGTACGTGTATCCATTATGTTAATAATAATAATAATAATAAAGATTGAAGCAATCTAATAGAACAGTCACCCTAATAGAGCATTCGGGTAATTACTGATTCATTCAATTATGTACGAGAAACTGGAAGTCATGGACCATTTAACTCAGACAACCATATCTGACAACAGTTCATATTGATACACCTTCCCTAATTCCAGCTCAGAATGAAATTATAGTCAAACACTTTAGCTAGCAAACATGAATGGAAGTGCACATAATTGGATAAAATATTTGAGCACTGCAGCATAGCATCGCAGCATAGCATCAAATGTAACATTGTCTCTCATGATGATACATTTGAGCAGTACCGTATTCATTGATGTGCATGCACTGTACCAAAATACTAATAAATTGTAAAGTAGTATGTTAATAAACCAATAGTGCTGGATAAGACACATTTGGAATTACAACATGACCACATGGATAAACTGACAGAAAGAATAAATATAGCATGTTAACTAGCACATTAATATTGGAATAGTTTATCATTGAGATGTATGTCAATAAATATGTCAGTCACTTACAATCATTATCCAGTATGTTGACAGTAGCACTACCAGGATTACCACGAGTGACACCATCTGGTAATGGACCAGTCATAATAGTAACCATAAAGTCCTCAACATTTTCCAATATATCATCATCATTCATTGGAACACTAACTGAAGCACTGGTGTCTCCAGCAGCGAATGTGACAGTGTATGGTCCAGAATCATAATCAACACCTCCTCCTGTAACATTATTACTACTATTAACATTTTGTGATGATGTTACTTCACTCACTAGTGGCAGTATTCTGATTATCTCTAACTTGTACAGTAATATCAGTTGATGACGGGTTACTGAGTACTAGCCCAAGTTGTACTTGTCCAGCATCTTCATTAACACTGTATGTTGACTGACTGAAGTTGACAGTAATAGCTGGAAGTAGACAATAGATCCTTGTTAACACAATTATTGTCCATAGAAACATTACTAATATATCACTACTGCAACTTTTAATCTGAAAAATTAGCTGTTATTAAAAAATGGTACAGCTTTCAAGTTGTGAAAAGATACAATATCAAATATGTTTACTAAGAAATAGCTGTAGTGCACAACTAGATTAAAATGTAAATGACATTATCATCACTGTAGATATTTCTTGGCTGCTACTTCTGATTTCATGTCTTTGTGCAAAACTTTGGCTTCACCCTATTTCACAACTCAATGGTTTTGGCTGATTATTAGCAAATTCCAAAGCTGTTTGTAGTTGGCTTTGGGGCTTGCTTTAATGTTTATACAAATTCCCCTCTAACATTTCTACTCAATACCTGCATATCTACTCCTAGTTTAAACGTGTATGTAAACCTCATTTAATTAACCATTCAGTTAATTACAAACCCCATGAAATTAACTATTTTAGCTAATTATGTACAATAGCTATAGCTAAATGTACCCATCCAAAAACAGCTTATAGCTGCAAAAAAAGTACGCGTCCAAGTAAAGCAGAGTTAACTGCGACAAAAAGTAATGTCATAATGTGGCTATGTGTGAGGTGTGCAAGTTGTAAAATTAATATTAGCTAATCAGATAATACAATATTATTGTTAAAGTGTTAATGAGAACTACATGATGCTGCTAGTTTTTAAGTGTGTGAGCACTTTCATAAATGCCACACAAATTTGATTCTCAATAAAGCAATGTGTATAGATTCTCTGATAGCAATAAATAGTTTGAGTTTGGCCGCCTTTCCTGTAAAGTAATTTTACAACTTGCACACCTCGCACATGGCCGGATTATGATATCATTACTTTTTGTCGCATTTAACTCTGCTTTACTTGGACGCGCACTTTTTTTACAGCTATAAGCTGTTTTTGGATGGGATTTCAATATTTTTTGTTAGAATAAGCATACACTGTTGATAACAATAGGTGAGTTTCCATGGTTTTGACAGAAACCCCAGGTTACAGTGACAGAACATTAAAATACAATCTTAATTTTAGTGGCATGCAACTGTAGTCAACCAACACCCATTTTAACTAGTAAACCCTTTTGCCTTTCATTTTGTACTGCATTAAAATGATCAAAATACTCTAATAGAGTAGTCACAAAACAGCTGTAACACAGCAATCAATATTACAGCATAGTTACAACTTCTACCTAGCATTGAATTGTATAGTTTAACTTACTAGCTACTTACAGACTTTACAATATAAAAATACAGCACTTGTAGAAATGTGACTGTTCTATTAGAGTGATTGACTGCTCTATTAGAGTATCTCGATCTACTTCAAGCATTGACTAATTCAAGCAGAGAAGCCACACCCCTGCCCATATCAATAGGAGCTCTTGTAAAATGAAATAATAATAGTAGAGAAATGGCAAGCATGTACAGAGACAATAGAGGGGCACGTAATTATGTCCTGTTGTAAATACACGCCTTTAAAATTTATATTACTACTAAATAAGCGCACCAGAATAGGCTGTAGAGACTGTTGTCTCATTACTTGTCTTTTTGTATTGAAGGGATTTAGTGCCACTGAGACACAATTGGTGAGTTTAACTATACATGTATTTGTGTTGCAAAACTTAATTGTAAAAGGCAATTAGCACATACCATGATAAAACATCTCTTGTGATTATTAGACATTGGACCAGGGTAAAAGTTTTACTGCTATATTTAGATGTTGTAGCATTTGTATATCTTAGTATCTTAATAAATAATCTTCCATGATCACTAATCACTAAGGCCACTCCTAAAAATTCATTGTTTCCCATTTCCCGCCCACACACAGATTCTCTTCCCGTATGGTCATTCATTATTGCTGTCAACTGAACATTTTATTCATTGTTTAGGCCATACCTATTTGAAAAGTTGCTGCTCGGACCCAACCAATCCAATTTTGTACAGATTTTAATTAAGAAAAAATATATAGATCACGTGACACCTTTAAAATTGCTGCAAAAGATCGAGATACTCTAATAGAACAGTCAGTTGGTACAATTTTGATCTCAAATATAATGCTAGCTATCTATAAACTTAAAACCAGTGTGTTCCTCACCCCTGATGAAGAAAATCTATGATAGCATCAGTGCAGTGCTCATTGAACTACTAGCTATGTTTATCCGTTTTAAATTAGAAGGGATTTGAGATGTCTGCATACAGCTTTAATGTGACTTACTGATCTATTTTGGCTTGTAACCAGAAATAATAAGTATGTATATATCTAAAAATAATAATATTATAGTTAGTTAGCTTTTTATCTTTTTTTTTACCTACCAACCGACCCATTTTGTTGTAAAACGAATCTGAGCAACAACTTTTCAAATAGGTATGGCCTTATCCTGTGATTGCATAGCAGTAACTAGTTTAGCATTCAGAAAGCCCATTTAGCTAGCTTTGCACTGTTCAGGTTATTAGTTTAAATACCTCTACTGCATTCTTACCTGTTAGTTATGAATTTCGAAAATTAGTGGAAATATCTATAATGAATAATGGATAATGAACCGCCCACTTGCATGTATTTTTGAGGTCAATGAAATGGGAAACAAGGAATTTACTTGGAGTTGCCTAATGGTACAGTCACAGGTAGGGACAAAATTTTCTGACCTAGCATATTAAGGAGGTGGCTACATTTTACAGCCTTAAAATGGTATGAAGCATGCTGTTCTAACTGGCTATAGAGATGGATTTAGTGTGTGACAGTGTATGAGACAGTGAGTGCTGGCAGCAAGGGGGCAGCCAATCTGTTAGAGCACCAAAGGCACTGCTTCAGATGTAGGCAGTTGCCGAAAGTGTAAAAATTTTCACTTTTGGTCCTTATAAGCTCCTGATGAAGAAAGTGATGAAGTTATTTTCCATAGGATACATATTTTCAGGGTATCCATTTCAGTTCTACTATATAGTAGCCAAGCACAAGACGAACATAACACAGCATTCCAGTGGTTTAGTGGTGACCACAACATTGCCTGAGTTAAACTGTGGTAAGATTTGAGACTACCAGAAGCCCTGGAATGCCTTCAACACATGAAATACCAAATATCTAATGCCTGGCTTTCATCCATAGTGGACCTGTCTTGGTGGCCACTTGTACAGAAGGGAAACAGCTGCCACACAGTCTTGCAAGCAAAACAGTTGCCACACCCCTTAATTATCAATTTTTAAAATCTTGAGCAAAATTGTGTGTGCGAGTGAGTGTAATGTTGTGCTTCGGTAGTGCCGTGTATAAGGTAGCCATATCAGATACTGCCTAGCAGTGAGACATAATGAGTATTTAAGTCACAATGCGTTACTTTATCATCCATCTAAGTGCAATCCCTGAATGTGTCATTTTGTGTACAGAACAATCTGCCACAAGAAGTGACCTGAGTAAGGTTTCAGCGTATATCGTTAACCATTAATATTGCTCACCATTGTAACAGTGAAACCTAACTTAGCGGCCACCTCTTTAATAAGATCACCTCGTTATATTGGCTACCTCTAGTAGGTCCCAAATATAGCTAAGCAGTACTTTATGACCTAATTAATAAGGCCACCTTGTTATTCAGGCCAAATTTTTTGGTCCCACAGCTGGCCATATTAATGAAGTTTCACTGTACTTATGTGAATTTTTATTTTTCTTAACTTTTCTTCTTCAGGGTTACTGATGGGCACTATGAAGCATTGTTGATTAGTTCGTGCACAATGTGATGACTTGAAATGCTATAACATATGTAGCATGTCTTGTATGTACATGTTGTAATTAGTGTTGCACCGATATGAAATTTTAGCCGATATTCTGATAACCGATTTATAAGAATGCATTGATGCCGATATCACTAGCCGATCCGATATGATACATAAATAATAAAAAAAAAACTTTAATAACTTTTCATAAACATTACAAACTCACAAACAATGTGTTGTTACAGTTACTCTGGTAGAAAGGTATTAGACTGAATCACTGATAGTTTTTTACATAATGTAAACTACAGGGTAAGTTGCTTGTAAGTAGTACCAACTAGAACAAAATTGTTTTGTATGAACAATAGCTCCTCTGATAATTCTGGCATAATCCTGTTTCGTTTTTCATCATGTAGGTCTCCTGCAACAGAGAACAGTCGCTCGGACGGCACTGAAGTGGCAGGTGCAGACAGGAATTGTCGGGCTAGTTTTGAAAGAATTGGAAATTCTTGACAATGCTGTGACCACCACATAAAAGGGTCACCTGTTTTGAAATCTATTAAAGGCACACTTAAGTACCTATCCACTTCACTAATAGATGTGGGCAGGTCTTATCAGCAACAATTTCAGAAAATACATCTAACAGAATGCTACTTTTTAGTGGGCAAACTCTCTTAGGCCTTGTTGGTCCCTCCATTTCAGTGCTACCTTGCAAACCAGTGTCAAGCTTGGACATTTCTTCCAATAAAATTTCTTTAATTGTTGCTTTAACAATATTACTTGAAAAGAATTTGTCCTTAAACCTAGGGTCAAGGAAAGTAGCAAGAAATAACTGCTTGTTTTCTTCAATTCTGTTAAAACGTAGTTTAAGCGAATGAAGCAGTTCTCTTTTCATAGTGCGAATGCCACTGTCATCAGTGTTTTTTTCAAGTGCTCTGGTAAGTATACGTATGTACGGTATGACGATGGAAATAGCTGCAAGGTCTGCAGATATAGACCTAGTGATCTCTTCCACAGGAGATAAAATTTCAATAACTCTTTTCATGACATCCAACTGGTGAGACGAAAGCTGTTGAACACTGCTATTTTCAGCAGCATATGCTGCTAACGCCATCTTTTGCTCTTGGACTGATGTCAACATGTAAAATGTGGAATTCCATCTTGTTTGGACATCCTGCTTCAATTTATGTTGTGGAATATTGAGGCTTTCTTGAATTCTTTTCAAATTATGAGAAGCAACAGACGAGCGGTGAAAATGCCCAACTATACTCTTGCATATCGCAATGATATCTTTCACTATTTTCTGAGATAGTAAGCCATCATTGATTGCTAACTGAAGAGAATGGGCAAAACACCCAAAATGTGGTAGAGAAGCATCACGTATGGCTTTAGCCATATTACTGGCGTTGTCAGTGATCACTAAATGCACCCTCTGCAATGTTATTTCCCATTTTTCCAGTATGCTGAGTACCTGAGCAGCGATGTACTCTCCAGTGTGGGCTTCAGTAAGGCATTGGGCATTCAAAACAGCAGAAACTCGCTTGAACTGGCTATCAATCCAATGGGCTGTAAGGCTAAGCAATGCCATATCATTCACACTTGAACTCCACGCATCCATTGTAAAGCTCAAGTAACTTTCATCATCACAACTGTTGATCAGCCTCACAACTTCCTCTTTCATTCCAGAGTATATTTTTGGAATAATCGTTTCAGTAAAATATTTCCTACTGGGGCGGATCTAGCAACTTCAAGACTTGCCTGAATCCCACATCCTCTACCATTGAAATTGGCTGGCAGTCAATCGCTACCATCTCACCTATTTTTCGGTGTACTCGTTGTGCCCTCTGGTCATTGATATCCCAGCCCTTACTTCGGTCTTGCACTTCACCTAAAGAAAGTTGTCATTGTAGTTCCCGTTTTCTTGTTTCCATTGGCTGCTTTGGCTCCTTTTCCGTTTCCCTTTCCAGGTATTTTGAGTGGATTTCCGGGTGTCTTTTTACTAAATGGTTTACAAGGTTAGTGTAGTAGTATAAGACTTCGTCGTAGAGCCACCTCTGGGAACTTTCGCTTCACACTCATCACAAATAGCAAACTTGCTGTCCTCATCAACAGTAAAAGAATTCCCAAATAACTAATGTTTTTCTTCCCAAATCACTGCTAGGGTTTACTGCATTGCTAGGGTTGCTTGCGCTCGACCTTATGCTTTCCGCCATTTTCGGGCATTAAAATAGACAATTAATCGGTTACGGCGCTTGCATAAATCACGTGTACTTATATCATATCGGCTAGTGTTGAGTCTTTTGATCCGATACCGATACCGATAAGTATAATTTAAGCTGATACATGGCTTAACCGATAGCCGATCCGATTATCGGTGCAACACTAGTTGTAATGTGTTGTAATGTGTCCACATATCTTAGAAATAAATATAATTGTATTCTCTATAAATATTCAGTTCCATTGTGCCACTGGATCATAAGTGGGTTGAGTATGGATCATCCAGGACATTTGGGTCACATTTTTTTCTGGCCAAGTAGATCTCATCCACTGACAGAATATACAGGATCAGATCATGCGTATAAATTACGGTGGAACTTGTTTATTGCCACCTTCACTCAATAAGCAGGTAGCAGTGTATAAATTCTCAATTTGGAATTGGCTTTTCAAGAGAGGTTGTCTTTCTATACTGGTGACCATTAAGACCGGTTGTACTGATGGAGTGTACATACTAGAGATGCAACAATATCCTCCACTTAGTGTCGTTTGATAGTGATGCAATGGAGACTATGTATTGTTGTATTTAAATACTATACTATTGTATTGCAACTCTAGCACATATTATCTAATCCAAAACAGCCAAGCTGTAAAAAAAGTGTGCGGCCCTCAGAAAGGCTATGGTGAATAAAGATGTGAAATCCAAGGTGGCGGCCAAGAAATGGCTGTGATGGTAGGTTAATGGTAAAAATTTTAATAATGACAATTCAGGTACATTTTGTGAAGCGGCACAAAAATTCACCTGAATTGTCACTATTAAAATTTTTACCATTAACCTACCATTACAGCCATTTCTTGGCTGCCAACTTGGATTTCACATCTTTTTTTCACCATAGCCTTTCTGAGGGCCGCACACTTTTTTTACAGCTTGGCTGTTTTGGATTAGATTTCATTTCTTTTTGTATTTGTATACCCCAAAGCCGGCCTATGGCCAGCTTTGGGACTTTTTAAACCTATGTCTTTTTCTTTACTACAGGAAGAAGAAAAGATGAAGTAGATGTACTTTAAATATTTTATCAGTAAATGTACAAATTATATATATAATACATATGTGACCGGATTTGCGAAAAGGGGTCTTCCACACACATTCAATTTGCCAACTTTGACAATTGATAACTTCAGATTGGAAAGAGCTATTGCCTTGACATTTGGACAGTGGTGAGCACCACTATAGCTGAATACATGGTGAAATGTTTAGGTTAATATGTTACTTGAACACTGAGTTATGGTCTCCAACGTTTACGGAATTGGATGTGTGTGGAAGACCCCTTTTCGCAAATCCGGTCACATATATTGATTACAGAAATCTCCATGGTGGTTTCTTTGTAACTGAACACTCTACAAGGTGACTTCTTCTAATTGCTCTCTCTACAGGGTGAATTGTTTGTAGCTGAACGATCTACAAGGTAACTTCTTCTAGCTGATCTCTCTACAGGGTGATGTGTTTGTAGCTGAATTCTGTACAGGTGATTTGTTTGTAGCTGAGCTCTTTACAGAATGGTTTCTTTGTAGCTGAACTCTCTAAAAGGTAACTTCTTCTAACTGATCTTTCTACAGGGCAATTTGTTTCTGGCAGAATTTTCTACAGGGTGATTTCTTTGCAGCTGAACTCTCTACATGGTGGTTTCTTTGTAGCTGAACTCTCTACAAGGTAATTTCTTCTAGCAGATTTCTCTACAGGGAGATTTGTTTGTAGCTGAACTATCTACAAGGTAACTTCTTATAGCTGATCTCTCTACTGGGTGATTTGTTCGTAGCTGAATTCTGTACAGGTGATTTGTTTGCAGCTGAGCTCTTTACAAAATGGTTTTTTTGTAGCTGAACTCTCTCCAAGGTAACTTCTTCTAACTGCAGGGTGATTTGTTTGTAGCTGAACTATCTACAAGGTAATTTCTTCTAGTAGATCTCTCTACAGGGTGATTTGTTAGTAGCTGAACGATCTACAAGGTAACTTCTTCTAGCTGATTTCTCTACAGGGTGATTTATTTGTAGCTGAATTCTGTACAGGTGATTTGTTTGCAGCTGAGCTCTTTACAGAATGGTTTCTTTGTAGCTGAACTCTCTACAGGGTGATTTGTTTCTAGCTGAAATCCCTACAAGGTAATTTCTTCTAGCTGATCTTTCTACAGGGCAATTTGTTTGTAGCTGAGTTCTCTACAGGGTGTTTGTTTGCAGCTGAATTTTCTACATGGTAGTTTCTTTATAGCTGAACTCTCTACAAGGTGACTTCTTCTAGCTGATCTCTCTACAGGGTGATTTGTTTGTAGCTGAACTCTCTACAAGGTGATACTTCTAGGTGATCTCTCTACAGGATTCCTTGTTTCTAACTGAACTCTCGACAGGGTGATCTGTTCATAGCTGAACTTTCTACTGGGTGATTTGTTTGCAGCTGAACTCTCTAAATGGTGGTTTCTTTGTAGCTGAACTCTCTACAAGGTAATTTCTTCTAGCTGAACTCTCTACAGGGTGACTTGTTTCTAGCTGATCTCTCTACAGGGTGATCCGTTCATAGCTGAACTTTCTACAGGGTGATTTGTTTGCAGCTGAACTCTCTACATGGTAGTTCTCTACATGGTAGTTTCTTTGTAGCTGAACTCTCTACCATGTGACTTCTTCTAGCTGAACTCTCTACAAGGTGACTTGTTTCTAGCTGATCTCTCTACAGGGTGACTTGTTTCTAGCTGAACTCTCTACAGGTGATTTGTTTGTAGCTGAACTCTCTACATGATGGTTTCGTTGTAGCTGAACTCTCTACAAGATAACTTCTTCTAGCTGATCTTTTTACACTGCATATTTGTTTGTAGCTGAGTTCTCTACAGGGTGATTTGTTTGCAGCTGAACTCTCTAAATGGGAGTTTCATTGTAGCTGAACTCTCTACAATGTGACTTCTTCTAGCTGAACTCTCTACAGGGTGACTTTTTTCTAGCTGAACTCTCTACAGGTGATTTGTTTGTAGCTGAACTCTCTACATGGTGGTTTCGTTGTAGCTGAACTCTCTACAAGGTAACTTCTTCTAGCTGATCTTTTTACACTGCATACTTGTTTGTAGCTGAGTTCTCTACAGGGTGATTTGTTTGCAGCTGAACTCTCTACATGGTGGTTTCTTTGTAGCTGAACTTTCTACTAGGTAACTTCTTCTAGCTGATCTTTCTACAGGGTGATTGATTTTTTTTGCAGCTGAACTCTTTACATGGTGGTTGCTTTGTAGCTGAACTCTCTAAAAGGTGACTTCTTCTAGCTAAACTCTCTACAGGGTGATCTTTTTGTAGCTGAACTCTCTAAAAGGTGACTTCTTCTAGCTGAACTCTCTACAGGGTGATCTTTTTGTAGCTGAACTCTCTAAAAGGTGACTTCTTCTAGCTGAACTCTCTACAGGATGATTTGTTTGCAGCTGAACTCTCTACATGATGATTTCTTTGTAGCTGAACTCTCTACAGGGTGATTTTTTTGTAGCTGAAATCCCTACAAGGTAACTTCTTCTAGCTGATCTTTCTACAGGGTGATTTGTTTGTAGCTGAATTCTTTACAGGGTGATTTATTTGCAGCTGAACTCTCTACAAGGTGAATTCTTCTAGCTGAACTCCCTACAGAGTGATTGATTTTTTTGCAGCTGAACTCTCTACATGGTGGTTTCTTTGTAACTGAACTCTCTACAGGGTGATTTGTTTGTAGCTGAACTCTCTACAAGGAAACCTCTTTTAACTGAGCTCTGTACAGGGTGAATTGTTTGTAGCTGAACTATCTACAAGGTAACTTCTTCTAGCTGATCTCTCTACAGGATGATTTGTTTGTAGCTGAACTATCTACAAGATAACTTCTTCTAGCTGATCTCTCTACAGGGTGATTTGTTTGTAGCTGAATTCTGTATAGGTGATTTGTTTGCAGCTGAGCTCTTTACAGAATGGTTTCTTTGTAGCTGAACTCTCTACAAGGTAACTTCTTCTAGCTGATGTATCTACAGGGTCACTAGTTTGTAGCTGAATTCTCTACATAGTGGTTTCTTTGTAACTGAACTATCTACAAGGTGACATCTTCTAGCTGATCTTTCAACAGGGTGATTTGTTTGTAACTGAATTCTCTACAAGAAAACTTCTAACTGATGTCTGAACAGGGTGAATTGTTGTAGCTGAACTCTCTACAGGGTGATTTGTTTGTAGCTGATCTCTATACAGGTTACTTATTTCTAACTGATCTCTTGAATTCTGTTCAGGGTGACTGCTCTATTAGGATGACTGCTCTATTAGAGTATCTCGATCTCGCACTTGCTACACCAAGTTGGATTTCGTGTTATAACTCCGTGGCTTTAAGTCTGATTCTTCTACACCATTGAAGAGCCTTTCTAAGATGATTACTCCATCTGTACAGTGAATTTCAAAGCATTACCCCAAGCGGTTTATCTGGTAGGCGTGGCAAGTATTCGTTTTTTATTAGCTAATCTCGATTGCGTAATTGTTACACACTGTTGGTTTTGTTGTTGTATCTTCCTGGTTTTTAGCTCGATTTCTTTCAAACCACAAAAGGTTTGAGGTTAAATAGTTAACCTATGCACCCACCGATTTTCAACTTCTTCCCATACGCGGTTTACCCTGTAGGCATGACAACATATTGGTGTTATGTTTCGTGCATAATCGCTGATAACTCTTTGCCTGTTTATGGTATTCCAGCCAAAGTTGGTACCGAGATGCGCCTTTATACCCCCGTTCTGTGTGCCAAATTGCAAGGCAATCGGATAACGCGTTCGCGTTGTATAGCAGTTTTTGTAAGTGTGCGAAAAGAGGAAGAAAAATAAGAAGAAAAAAAAACAACAAAGAAACTAAGCCAATTTTTGAAGTCGCATATCTCAGGAATGCCTGAAGCGATTTCGCTCAAATTTGGAATGTGGAGTACTGAAGTTGTACACAGCAAAAGTCGTCTTGTTTCATCAAGGCAGCACAAAGCTATGGAGGTGCGAAAGTTGTGTTTTCTTTCTTCCTGTCAATATACTCACGGGGTTGTGCGCCGGCTTCTTGGGCCGCACGACACACTACCGTGTGTCTTGATAACAGGAATGTTTGTTAAGTGTTTAGACATACTGGAGCCACACCCACCCATCTGGATCCTACAAATGGAGTCATACAAACTTGTTGTTTCATTGTACTTACTTGTTACTCCCATTGTGTTTGGATGACTATACATGCCGTCATGTGAGACTTGCTACCATGGCAGGCCACTGGAGACGATTTTCATAGCAGTTATATCACAGTCATTATTGTACAATTCTTACATTATTGTTGTGAAAACTGTTTGGTATTCATGTGTCCTCTGTATGTTGTAATTACATGTGTGGGGGTGCTATAAAATGCATGGTGACAATTGTAAATTATCAAGTGGTTTTGCACACTTCCCTTTAGGCTAGCTACATGTGCTAATTACTCACAGCTTGTGTCAACAACTGGTAATCACAGTTGTGCTCTGTGTCATTCTTTAAGCCGCACTCTTAGAGAGCAAATTACATGGGGACAACTAAATTCAAATTTCAAATCAAACTGTGGTATGCAGCACCACAGATTATAGTCAGCACACTTCTTTGTGGCTACATGCACTGATTAACCACACACAGCGCCAGTTCATTAATAACCAGTGACCACAGTTGTGCTCTGCGTCATTCTTTAGATTTCGAGTTAAATTCTTACAGAGAGCAAATTACGTGGGGGCGACTAAATTCAAATTTCAAACTAGCCATTCTCGAAACGATGTTTCAATTTCAACAAAACTTTCAGAACAGTTTAAAGACACATTGCCCTACATTCCAAGCGAGTATTGTGGAAAACAACAATATGGGTTTTGTATTTGGCCTCTAGGTCGACTGAGGACGACTGAAACTTCATTTGGTGCTGAAATTATGACTGTATGGTAAAATCTATGATATGAATCTTGAGGCAATTGAGAGAGTACTGAAACGATAGCAGGGTAGTCAATGTTGGAATGCATGCACAAAGGAATGCAAGGCATACACCTGTGGTTGCGTCTAACCACATGCGATAAAAATAATTAAATTAAAAAAAAAAACAAAAAAAAACCAAACATCCACTATGATGTCGACAATCTCGATCACGAAACAGTCGGCATGGATTTGCTTCACTGCTTGTGTGGTAGTTACTAGTGACACAATGAGTTCAACTCTGGAATTTCAGAGGGATAGCGTAAGTGATGGGTGAGTTACAGGAAGACCGAATTTGACAACGTTCGTTCCTGTAAAATCCTCACATGTAGTGGTCGCATCATTTATTCTCTGCAGCGTGCGTTCCTGCTTTACTGGTCACGCAACTCACTACTGTGAGACTTGATTTTATAATCACAAATTATTAAATTTTTTGCTTCATTTGCTTAGGAAGCATAATTCAAACAAACTACTTTAAACTACAATTATGCACACAGACATGTCTTCTCAACTGTTTTATATAGCAAAAATTCTTTTCAGAAAGCCTCAAGGTCCCCTTTCATCTTCATTCGCATAAGTACGGAACATGCCCTCTTTCAACTCAAAGGAATACACTATCTCTGGTAGCCTACAAGGTCAATTGTAAATGTTTCGCTTCTTTCCAGTATATTATCATCATTTGATTGTAATGTCAAATGAAGCACTCATCTGGCCAGCAGGGAAAACGACAGTGTATGGTCCAGCAGTATAATCAGTATCTCCTAAAATGATTAGTATTTAACTTGCACACATTAGGACAACATGTAAAGGTCAGTCATCATCCAATATTGTTGCAGTTAGAGTATCACTTGATGATAGTGTAACTCTACTAGTTAGTGAGGATGTGTCAATGGTGAGACTAAATGTTTCACTGGTTCAAATATATTATCATCATTTATTATAACATTAAATGAAGCACTGGTCTGTCCAAGAGTGAATGTGACATTATATGGTCCAGAGTTGTAATCAACACCTCCTCCTGTAACATTTTGTGATGATGTTACTTCACTCACTAGTGGCAGTATTCTGAGTATTTCTAACTTGTACAGTAATATCAGTTGATGATGGATTGGAGAGACTTGCTGTGAATGTCACCGATCTAATACTCTCATTGAAACTTCTTGACACTTCAGTAAATCCCACAGTAGCAGCTGGAATTTTGTAAAACTTAAGGTGAAATTTTAGTCAGTCAAACTGCACTTGCAGCTATTTCTATTGATCATTTTATGGTCACTACACATATCTATTAGTCTAACCAGAAATGTTATCATGAGATAAACTTGTATGTTGGAAAGTGTTACTAGATATAGTACATTAAAGAGCTAGTAGCATTTAAGTAATATTGTAAATAAATTATTCAAACAATATAACTATATGTTAAAATCTAGTACAACCATGTGAGCTAACCAATTTTATTTCAGTCTCTATATCCCCTTCTTAAGTGTAATCAATTATTTACTTTACATATATGTTAAGGCATAGCCGCGAGTGCTATATGAAAAATAAGGTACGAGACGCGTGGCCGAGATGCTAGCATCTCGGCCGCGCGCGCGCGAAGTACGAGGCGCGCGAAGCCGAGATGCTAATAAAGCACTTGGCTTCGAAGATGCTAATAAAGCACTCGGGATGAGAAGCCGAGATGCTAATAAAGAGATGCGAAGCCGAGATGCGAAGCCGAGATGCGAAGCCGAGATGCTAATAAAGCACTCGGCTTCGAAGCCGAGATGCTAATAAAGCACTCGCGCGAAGCCGAGATGCTAATACTTTATTTTTCATATAGCACTCGCGGCTATGCTTTAAATGATTTATGGAACTTTCTAGTCGTGTAGCTTCACCATACACTAGGACTCGTAATTAACAAGCGTTGCACGAACTATTAGCAGCTTGAACGCACACAAACTAGTTTAACAAAGTAACTCATGTGTATTTCACCATAGTTTGGCATAGTAGACGCTCATCGCGTCTTTCGGCAGGTTTTGCTCGCAACCCACAATCGATTCTATTGTGAGTCACATGGTGAAGTATTTCCGTGATATCTCCAGGACTTGTCCGTTTACATTAACAAACGTAACAGCAACGTTACCTTCTCCCACCCATCATCGAAGCATTTAGGTATGTCTATAAAAGCAATCCAGTGGTGGAACTCGTATTGGCTGGGGTGATTGATCACTCAGCGTGGCGAGGCTATCAGCCTTCACCGGTTTGGGTGATTAGTCGTACTGGCGCAAGCCCTGTAGGCTATTAGCCTACACTAAGGCACGTGGGCAACTGTGCTTTATTGCCCACAAAGAGTGCTTTATTGCACAGCAAAGAGTGCTTTATTGAATGAATAAAGCACTCTTTACGGTGCAATAAAGCACTCTTTGTGGTCGATGAAGCAGTTGGCCGGCTGAGAGTGTACTTTATGAAATTTAAAGCACACTTTTTCCTTTGATCTCACCCACGCAAAGTTCTATAATACTAGTTAAGGCTTGCTGAAGGTCTATAGGACACCTGGTCCTACAGCCTATTTAAAGTTTTACATAAAGTATGATTGAAAAGGTGGAGAAAGGAGAAAAAATCCATGACTGTACCTGGGCAGCCTTGAACCTGCAGCCACCTGATTAACACTTAAATGCTTACAGGAGTCTGCCAGGTGGTCAGGATGTTTTCTCCTTGTCAATTTCATGTATATGTATCTAAAGAGTGACTTATTATCTTAAAGTACCCCATGTGGAACCAAATGGACACAGAGTTGGGCCGTTACTTTAAAAAAATAATATATTACTATTACTTGTTACTGACAGAACAATATCAAGACACACTGTAGTGTGTCGTGCGGCCCAAGAAGCCGGTGCGCCACGCCGTGAGTATATTAACAGGAAGAAAGTAAACGTGATTTTCATACCTTTGTAGCTCTGAGATCCCTTATCCAATTGCAACCAAATTTGCTGCAGAAGTGCCCGCGCGGTAGGGGAGTCCACATACAGAATTTGAAGACAATCGCCCAAGCCATTTCCGAGATACGAACGACCAAAGTTTCGTTGTTTTTTTTTCTACTTCTTTTTGCACACTTTGCAAAATTCGCCATAAAACACGAATTCGTACTCCAATCGGGCTGAACTTTGGTACACTTAAAGGGCTCATTACGGCGGATTTCAGTACTGAGTTTGGTAGAAATCCGATTAACATTCATGGAGTTATGACCGATTATTCGCGTAAAATAAAGTCGAAGGTCTGTCACGCCCACAGGGTAAACCCCTTGAAGGAATGAGCTGAAAAGTGCTATGTAGATGGAGTAACCATCGTAGGAGTGCCTTTTTGTGGTTTTGAAGCAATCCAGATAAAGGCCATGGAGATATGACCCAAAACTCAACCTGTGTCACAATTATGCGATCGATTTTCATGAATAAAAAAACTATTAGTTTTCACAAATACCAGGCAAACCGCTTAGAGCAATGAGTTGAAAATCGGTGTGTAGCTGGAATAATCATCATAGAAAGTCCTTGCAGTAGTACAGAAGAATTGGATTGCAAACCACTGGGTTATGGTTCGAAAGCCAACTACGTGTAGCATATGCGAGATCGAGATACTTTAATAGAACAGTTATCCTAATAGAGCATTCAGCTACATTTATAACTTACTCCATTATAGAATTATATTACATTGCATATTATTCTGTAGGGAGTTCAGATACAAACAGTTAATCTTATACATAATTCAGCTATAAACAAGTCACCCTGTAGAGTGTTCAGCTACAACAAGTTACTCTGTAGAGAATTCAGCTACAAACAAGTCACTGCATGTGTAGAGATTTCAGCTACAAAAGAGTTCATCTACATAAACCAGTTAGCTACCCTATAGAGATCAGCTACAAAAAAGTTATTTTAGCTATATAATGTTCAGCTACAAGTAAGTCACTCTGTAGAGAGTTCAGCTACAAACAAGTCACTCTGTAGTACAAACAAGTCACCACGTAGAGTCCAGCAACCAATCAAAAAAACCACCCTGTAAAGAGTTCAGCTATACAAACTCCATGGAGAGGTAAGCTAAAAACAAAAGAGAGCTCAGCTACAAACTTAATAGATTACACTGTAGATAGCTCAGCTAGAAACATGTCACCCTGTAGAGGAATCAGCTAGAAACAAGTCATCCTGTAGAGAGATCAGCTAGAAGACATCAACTTGTAGTGAGTTCAGCTACAAAGAAACCACAATGTAGAGAGTTCAGCTGCAAATAAATCACATGTAGAAAGTTCAGCTAGGGCTACAGGGTAAGCCAAGTATAGAAATAACTTGAAAATTGGTGTATAGATAGGCTGGTCATTGTAGCAGTGCCTTTTAATAGTTTGAATAGCAATAGAGTTACAGTGACAAAGTTATAAAGCAAAAACTAAGCAAGTGTAAAATCGCGGGATCGAAATGCTCTAATAGAACAGTCACTGCGGGGTAAAAAAGGTGTGCAAAAAATGTCGAAAAAAAACTTACCAGAGTTCGAACCAGGGACCTCCATACCTAACACCTGCATCCTTAACCACTGAACCACTGCTACCTTGGCTGATCATCTCACTTAATTTCCGCTTTATAAATGAAATTTCTAATTGATAATCAAACATTTGTAATTTCATAGATCTACCAATAGAAGTACTAGATTGTTCTATGTATGTTCTATTAGAAGTCCTCAAAAAAAAGTATAATGTGTATTACAATAACAAAAATTATTATCAAATATTGAATTAAATCATGCAATAAAATACATTTATAAGTGTGCATGTCTTCAATAATCATCACTGTATCTACATACTGTAGAAAAGAAGAAATGTGAGTGAAAACAAACCTCAAAGTCAGCCATAGGCTGGTTTTGGGGCCTTATAAAGTACAAAAAGGAGTGAAATCCACACAAAACAGCCAAGCTGTGAAAAAATGGTGCAGCCTTAAAAAGCCAGGGTGAAAAAGTTGTGAAATCAAAGGTGGCGGCCAAAAAATGGCTGCAACGATGTTAATGCTAAAAATTTTTAATAATGGCTGTGTGCATTGTTAAAATTTATTAGCATTAACATCATTGCAGCTATTTCTTGGCCGCCACCTTTGATTTCACAACTTTTTCACCCAGGCTTTTTAAGGCCACACCATTTTTTCACAGCTTGGCTGTTTTGTGTGGATATCTGCAACACTTTCACACCTCAGATCAAAGGAACTGCCTAGGCTACATTTCGTATGCAGCCCAGCTAGCCGGGCTACATACGAAATGTAGCCGGGCTACAACTGGGCACTGATTTACATAGACGTAGATGCCGAAATCGACTGTGGGGATCGAATAATACTCACTTGATTAGGATTCACAACTTGGATTTGCCATGAAAACCACACAGACGAAGAACATTTTGTTATCCTCGCTATCCTACGAGTTGAAAAACGTTGGGCTAAGGTGAAAACTAGTGCTACAGGTTATTCAATCATTTTCGCATGTTTTCGAATACGGACACACCCCCATCACGAAGCTACTACTCTGCATGGAGTAACCACTCTACAAGCAAGCTTACCTGTCTAGGCCTTTAGTTAACTGCGTAGGTTTCCCATAAACGATTCAATAGCACTGATTAAAACATTAAACTCGCGTAACGGAAATTCTCCGTGATATCTCTAGGATATGTCCGTTTATCATAACCGAACGTAACCTAGCTGCTGACCCATAATCAAAAATTTTAGGTATGCATATCGCCCTGTACAGGTTATCAGCCTAATAAGTGTTACATATTAGTTGTAACACAGGCATTCGGGCTTTTCCTGATATGTAAAGCCCGGATGCTTTCTTTGTGAACAGCCCATTTCTGTAGAATACCATACCCCATACCATCCTGCAAATTAAACAGCCACCCTTGTTCCGTTTAGCCCTCCGTCATTTTCTTTTTTAAATCTTCTGTATACTTAATGTTCTTGTTTTGTTAGTATTTATTTTTGTTCTTGTAGTAGTTTTGTTTTACAGGTGTATTTGCTTATGTCATTGTTTTTGTAATTTCTGGTGTGTATGTGCTTTTTGTGGGAAGTACGCCTACAGGCTTGTCCTTTTGTACAACCCGGTCTTTTGACAAAATTGATAATAACATAACATAACATAACATGTATGCCCTCATGCCCGTGTTACAACTATTACATATATATATCATTGGTACATTAATACATCCCGAAAATGGCAATGCTTTAATACACCCAATTGAAAAGGCAACTGTTTTAAATGACCATTTCAAATCTGTATTCACAACTGATGACGACAGCAGTACCATTCCTGACAAAGGTCCTTCATTACATCCATCTCTACCAGCATTTGAAATCACTGAACAAGGAGTTTACAACATTCTAACCAACTGTGATCCATCAAAATCTCCTTGTCCAGACTCCATACATCCACTTGTACTAAAGACAACAGCAGCTGAAATTTCTCCTATGCTTACTCACATATTTAAACAATTGCTAGAAACTGGAACTGTACCATCCCAATGGAAACATGCCTATGTCAGTCCAATATTCAAGAAAGGCCAAAAATCTGACCCAAAAAACTATCGCCCCATCTCATTAACATCAGTAATATGCAAATCAATGGGACACATTATAGTAAGTCAAATAATGAAGCATCTGGAAGATCAAAATATTCTTTCTGACAGACAGTTCGGATTTAGGTCTAAGCACTCTTGTGAGTCACAATTATTTATCACCATCAACGACATTGCCAAACAAATAGACACAAATTTACAAGTTGATGCTGCAATACTAGATTTTTCTAAAGCTTTTGATAAAGTATCTCACTCAAGACTCCTCTACAAACTAAGGCACTACGGAATAAGAGGGAATGTATTACACTGGCTTGAATCCTTTCTTCATGGTCGCACACAGCAAGTTATAGTAGAAGGTTCTAAATCATCCACTTGTGATGTAACATCTGGTGTTCCCCAAGGGTCTGTTCTTGGACCAGTTCTATTCTTGATTTATATCAATGACATCATTGCCAACATCCAAAGTGAGATCCGTCTTTTTGCAGATGATATCCTTATTTACAAAACCATTAAAACACCACAAGACCATAAAATACTTCAAGATGATTTAAACTCACTGACAAGATGGGCAACTGACTGGATGATGGAATTCAACATCTCCAAATGTAAAATTTTACAGATAACAACACACCACAAGAGTACTTTCACATACAAAATGTCCGACATTCCACTGGCTACAGTATTAGAACACAATTACCTTGGAATCCGTCTCCACCACAAATTATCATGGGATCCTCACATCAATTACATCTGTAACAAGGCAAATCGACTCCTTGGATTCTTAAAAAGAAATCTCCACAATGCACCATCAGAAATTAAAGAACACGTCTACAAACAATTGCTCTTACCATCATTAGAATACTGCTCAACCATCTGGGACCCCTATCATCACACTAGTATTAGTAAACTAGAAATGATTCAACACCGCGCTACTTGTTTCGTTTTGAACAACCCCTGGCACAGATCTAACCAAAACCATGATAGCATCACAGACATGTTAACCAGTCTTGAATGGCCTACACTTCAAAACAGAAGAACAATTGCTAGACTCACCTTCCTATTCAAGATTGTCAAGAACTTACTAGCAATACCTGATCATTGCTTACCGTCACCAACTCCAGTGTCCTCCACCCGTGCTCAACATCCTCTCAAGCTAACTTAATTGCAAACAAGAGTTGATATGTACAAATACTCCTTCCTCCCTCGAACAATTATTCAATGGAACTCCCTTCAAATTCCTAACATCGACACAATAGATCTTGAAACATTTAAGAACGCTGTAAGTAATATAATATAATATGTGATTGTAATGCTCATTAGCGTGTTGCCCCTAGTGGGCTTTGCTAATTAACAATAATAATAATAATATCAGTATGTATTAGCTGGCTGCTATGTAGGTTCTTTTCATTTCATTGACAATCAACAAATGTGAGTACTCGAGTGTTAAAAGTGCTTTTATCTCAGTAGTGTATTTACAAGGCAAGAAAACATGGATACTCCAGTGTGAGGAGAGTAAAATGTGAAATCTGGCTCAATTATGGTCCAAGATTTAGTCATAAGTTTAAATGGCAAGAACTGTTTCACCATTTAAATGTGTACTTCAAATATACTCCAAGCATGAAACAATTGGAAACACATGGAGTAGTTTTAAAATCTAAATCTTCAATAGGTGCAGTGTTAGAGCAATTTTAGGAGTGTGCAGATCGAAATACCTTCATTTACTTGACAAGGTGTTTAATTTTAAATGTAATATTACCTAGCTGCCACCTCCTTACAGTGGCCAGTTCTAGGAAATCCCAAACATGGTGGTTACTTTATGAGTTCATTAATAAGTCACTGTTGTGACTAGTTTGTTTGGTGCTTGAGATAGCCCTAGTAATAAATTTTCACTGTACCACCGACAAGAAAGTCCATTGCTGTGTAAGATCTTCCTATACCTCTTTTCTTCACCACAGACAAAGTCAAAATAAATGAAATAAGATTAACAACATGCCAACTTGCTGTTGTGATGCTTGTATTCTTCACATTTCCTTGCAACAAAACAAAGACTTTTACACTCCTCTTCAGTGGGCGAATAGAGATTTTTGTGCTTAGAGCTTGTCTTCACCAAGAACAAACCATTGTAATAACTTATGCATTTTACAAATAATATGCTAGTACTGTATTTATTGTAATAAATGCTTTAGCACATAGCTTGTAATAAAATAAAATAAACAGAGGTACAGGGGAAAGTTCTTTTAGCACTGATTTTTGTTTCACATAAGGTGAGCCAACTTAGTAAAAACACACAAGCATTGTCTTTAGTATTGTGTTGTGGCACAAAACATGTTTAGCATGCACTTTTAGTGGCCATCTGATTACTGTTATCATTGGTTACTCATGAAAAAGATCATATCAAGTGACAGCAAGTATAGAACACTACATAAGATCCCATGTACATACATACATGGAGGCTTTATTTACACTAACTCTATCAAATGTTTGTGGTGGGTCATATATCACATTGTTATCTACATTCCAGCTACCACCTTAAATCTTCATAATTTCCCTAAATAGCAATACATTACTCACTATAAACATCCACTATAGTAACTGTAGATTGACCAGAACCAAGATGTGTAACACGATTTGGTAATGTACCACTCCAAATAGTGAGAGTGAAGTCTTCGTCATCTTCCAGTATATCATCGTCATTTATTGGAACATTAAATGAAGCCATAGTCATACCAGCAGTGAATGTGACAGTGTATGGTCCAGAATCATAATCAACACCTCCTCCTGTAACATTATTACTACTATTAACATTTTGTGATGATGTTACTTCACTCACTAGTGGCAGTATTCTGATTATCTCTAACTTGTACTGTAATATCAGTTGATGATGGGTTACTCAGAACTAGTTGAGGTTGTGCTGGTCCATCATCTTCATTAAAACTATATGTTGTTTCACTGAATCTGACAGTAATGTCTGAAAATAGAATGGGTACTAAATCATATACATAGAACATTTTAGGCAAATATTACACATACATCAATAGTGATGACTGTTTTAAATAACAAGTTTAAGGAAATTGGATTAAAGACTGGTTCAAAAGTAGGTTGCCTACACCTACTTCAGTCATATATGTACCATATAGAGCAATGGCAGTGAACAATAATGGCAAATTTGACAAATTGCACTTACATTTGAAAACGTTTTACCTTCTAAAGTTTACCAAATAGTTGCATAAACAGTATCCCGGTTATTCTAACTTCACCGTCATCTGCGTTGTCATGATCTACAACACCTATCTCATCCAGATAGTTCACTCAATCAAGGATTCCAGGGTAATTTCTAGCTAAAGTTATTGAACTATTACCTATTTCCAAACTGAGTTAACTACACCAGTGAAGTGACCACACAGGTCTGACCGAATCTCCACACATCTATGCTTCTATCCACATGGTTGAACCTGACAGCAATATGAAGTAAGAAAACAAGCTGCTAAAAAGTGGGTAACAGCTTCACTGAGTAAGGAATACCACTGTAAATTCTTCTCAAAACTGACCAGAGCGTTCGCCTGAAAATATATTTCACATTGACTACTATGCACATTAAGTTAACTATACAGAGTTCAGATTGTGGGTAATTTTCATTCTGCAGTTTTACTAAACAAATCATGGCATTTACTTCAATACTTTTAGTGATTATGATAATTTTCATCAATTATTTGCACTCTATTCACCGATGATGTTTTCATCAATGAGCATTTTCAGCAATTCACATAGTTTTATACCACCGACCTACACAGCGTAACTTGTCAACAAAACTGTACATACATGACTGAATTTATTGTGCATTAGATTGTCTGTAGGTGTAAGTGATCTCCCTTGTTTACTACTTTTTTCTATGAGCCCTATTTATGCTTGCTTGTTAAAAACATACTTTGTTACTAGTGAACCAAGGCACACTGCTCAAATCAACTGGCCTGAATACTGACTCCAAAACTCATCATGCACATCAGGACACACAATGGTATGTCATGCAGCCAAGTACAGTCAGTGTGGACACACGACAGACAAGTGTGTATTTAACCAAGAAATCACACTCTTCACAAATCTGCTGTGGAACTGGGCCACCTCCTGTTTAAATATGAACTGAATCCACCTAGCCATCACTTGAATATTGCCTTCAAAAATGTCTTAGTTTTTTTGAATAAATTTTTGTTCATCTTAATATTCTTATAATTGTTATTCTTTTCACACCACATAGAAAAATTGCTATAACTCACACATGCTTTAGTCAATTTACTTTAAATTCAAAGATCATTAAAAACATAATACAGCACATCTATATTTACAGTCCAAATATGTGACCGAATTTGGAATATCACCCATATGGGTGCATTTGACACCAAAAATATTTAATAATCAAATTGCAAACTTTATAGTGTAAATCTACTTGTTGATGGTTTTAAGCTATTCTTAATACTTTAAATTACTTGAAATATTTTTTACAACTGTGCCCTGCTCCTATTAGCAACCAACTAAACATGAAAGTTCTAATTATTTCAAGCGTGCCCATATGAGTAATTTTCCAAAATTCAGTTACATAATTATTATAGTGCAGATTAATTCACAAACAAGGGAACCATTTGAACGATTTGTTGTCATGGCCATAGGGAAAGGAATAACTTGAAATTTGGTCTGTAGATGTAGTGACCATCACAGTGCAAACCTTTTTGGTAGTTTGAAAGAAATCATACTAACAGTTATGAAGTATAACAAAAATGCCAACCATGTGTAACAAATGCATGATTGAGTTTTATTAATATAAGGCATAGTTTGCTATGCCTACTAGGAAAACTAGTTAATGGAATGAACTGAACATAGACATATAGGTAAATTAGTAGTGGTTTACAAGAAATCAGATTAAGTTACACTATAAAAGCGAACTAGGTGTAACAAGTGCTCACTCAAGATACTCTAATAGTGCAGTCACCCTATTAGAACATTCAACTATGTAATAAGTCACTCTATAAAAGTGTTCAACTACAAACAAGTCACCAAGTAGAGAGTTCAACTACACCCTGAGCTCAGCTATGTTACAAGTTACCATGCAGAGAGATTAGCTGTAATCAAAATCATCTTGTAGAGAGTTCAGCAACAACATAGAAAGTTCAGCTATGTTACAAGTCACCCTTTAGAGAGATTAGCTGTAATCATATCCCCCTGTAGAGAGTTCAGCTACAATCAAGTCACCATGTAGAGAGTTCAGCACCAACTTATAGAGATCTGATACAATAAAATCACCATGCAGAGAATTCAGCTCCAAACAATCCCCCAGAGATCAGCAATGTTACAAGTCAGATCAGCTGTAATCAAGTCACCATGTAGAGAGTTTAGCTACACAAGTCACCTTGAAACAAGTCATCCGGTAGAAAGTTAAGCCACTTACAAATCACCTGGAGAGTTCAGCCACAAACAAGTCTCCTTGTAAGAAAAAGTTACCCTGTAGAAAGATCAGCTACATTCAAGCCACCCTGTAGAGAGTCTAGCTACAAACAACTCACCCCACACAGTGTTCTACCACAAAAGTAACCCTACAAAAAATTCAGGTCAACGTGTAGTATTACAAGTCACCCTGTAAAAAGATCAGTTACAATCAGGTCACCATGTAGAAAGTTCAGCTACAAACAAGTCATCCTGTAGAGCATTCAGTAAAAAGTTACCCTGTATATAGTTCAGCTACACATAACACTCTGTACAAGGTTCAATTACAACCTGATAATCATAATCATTTTATTCAGTGTCAAATTTACAATAGACAAATAGTTGTACACCTTTTTTTACAGTTCCTATCTTATAGTGAAAAACAAGTAAAAGAGAAGCAATGGCCAGCTTAGGGACATGCAATTACAAAAGAAGTGATAACCATGCATTATACTAGGTGAAATCACAAAACTTTACACTTTATCATGACTTCATACAATAAAGTTGCTACTACTTCTTAAGATTCAATGATCTACTCACCATCATCATCCACTATAATGACTGTAGCCTGACCAGCACCATCACGAGTGACACCATCAGGTAATGTACCACTCATGATAGTGAGACTAAAGTCTTCATCATCTTCTAATATATTGTCATCATTTATTGGAACATTAAATGATATTCTTATGTCTCCAGCAGGAATTGTGACAGTGTATGGTCCAGAATCATAATCAACACCTCTTCCTGTAACATTATTACTACTATTAACATTTTGGATGATGTTACTTCACTCACTAGTGGCAATATTCTGATTATCTCTAACGTGTACCATAATATCAGTTGATGACGGGTTACTGAGAACTAGTACAGGTTGTACTGGTCCAGCATCTTCATTAAAATTGTATGTTGACTGACTGAAGGTGACAGTGATAGCTAAGTGATGAAAACAAGGATCAACAATTATCATGCACAATAAGACACACTTTGAACAATGTAACATCACTGTTGTGCTGCAAAAGTGTTTGTACTATATAACAGAAAATAGTTGAATGGCTGAAAGTATTCTGGTGTTCAATGCAAGCCTAAGTTAAACTGATGGCCAACACTAAAATTTTATGGACGAGACCAGTTCCTTAAGCACATTTGGCAATACACATGTTCTATTAAAACTACAGAAAATTCCAGAGACTATGGCAGTAGTATAAGCTCCAAACAGTTAACTATGTAGTTCACATCTGCCTCTCACAACATTACTTAAAATGCTGTTATTAATACCATAATGGATTCTACACTTAAGGATTTTATTTGTAGTAGAAACAAATCTCAAACAGTTTGGTAGTCATGTTTAGTAGAGTACTCTCCAAAAATATAGGGAGTCCAGTAAAACGTTACCATTACAAGTCATCAAGAAACATTATATCTAAACCAAAACAGCCAAGCTGTAAAAAAAAGAGTGCGGCCCCAAAAAAGGCCAGGATGAAAAAAGATGTGAAATCCAAGGTGGCGGCCAAGAAATGGCTGTGATGGTAGGTTAATGGCAAAAATTTTAATTACGACAATTCAGGTGAATTTGCGTTGCCTCCTCCACTAGGATTCGGCACCAAATTCACCTGAATTGTCGTAATTAAAAGTTTTGCCATTAACCTACCATCACAGCCATTTCTTGGCCGCCACCTTGGATTTCAAATCTTTTTTCATCCTGGCCTTGTTGGGGGCCGCACTCTTTTTTTACAGCTTGGCTGTTTTGGTTTAGATATCACTTCTTTTTGTATTGCAAGCCGCAAAGCCAGCCATTAACTGGCTTTGGTGCTTCCTTCTAACTTGTTTTTTTTTTCTTTTCTGCGGGAATATTGGAACAAAGGAAGAAATGTTGTTAACAGTTTTTTGTCTTTTCCAACACATATTTCTACAGGGCGATTTGTTTGTAGTTGATCCCTATAAGGCAACTTGTATCCAGCTGAGGTGACTTGTGATCTCTCTACAGGGTGATTTGTTTGTAGCTGAATTCTCTACATGATGGTTTCTTTGTAGCTGAACTTTCTACAAGGTAACTTTTTCTAGCTGATCTCTCTACAGGGTGACTTGTTTGTAGCTGAACTCTCTACATGATAGTTTCTTTGTAGCTGAACTCTCTACAAGGTAACTTCTTCTAGCTGATCTTTGATCTTTCTACAGGGTGACTTGTTTGAAGCTGAACTCTCTACATGATGGTTTCTTTGTAGCTGAACTCTCTACAAGGTAACTTCTTCTAGCTGATCTTTCTATAGGGCGATTTATTTGTAGCTGAATTCTCTACAGGGTGGTTTGTTTGCAGCTGAACTCTCTACATGGTGGTTCTTTGTAGCTGAACTCTCTGCAAGATGACTTCTTATAGCTGAACTATCTACACAGTGATCTTTTCATAGCTGAACTCTCTACACGGTGATTTGTTTGTAGCTGAACTCTCTACAAGATGATTTGTTTCTAGCTGATCTCTCTATAGGGTAACTTGTTTGTAGCTGAACTCCCTACAGGATGGTTTCTTTGCAGCTGATCTCTCTACAGACTGACTTGTTTGTAGCTGAATTCTCTACAGGATGATTTGATTGCAGCTGAACTCTCTACATGGTGGTTTCTTTGTAGCTAAACTCCTTGCAGGGTGATGTGGTTGTAGCTGAACTCTCTAAAGGGTGATTTGTTTGTAGCTGAACTCTCTATTGGATGGTTTCTTTGTAGCTGAACTCTCTGCAAGGTGATTTCTTCTAGCTGATCTCTCTACAATGTAACTTCTTGTGGCTGATCTCTCTACAAGGTGATTTCTTCTAGCTGATCTCTCTACAGGGTGATCTGTTCATAGCTGAACTATCTGCAGGGTGATTTGTTTGTAGTTAAACTCTCTACAAGGTGGTCCTTCTAGCTGATCTCTCTACAGGATGACTGGAACTCTCTACAGAGTGATTTGTTTGCAGCTGAAATCTCTACATGGTAGTTTCTTTGTAACTGACTTGTCTATAAGGTGATGTCTTGTAGTTGATCTCTCTACTGGATGACTTGTTTCTAGCTGATCTCTCTATAGAGTTATAACTTTCTCTATGGAGTTATAACATGTTTGTATAGCTGACCTCTTTACAGAGTGGCTTTTTGATTGATTGCTGAACTCTCCAGCTACACAGTGACTTGTTTGTACTACAGAGTGACTTGTTTGTAGCTGAACTCTCTACAGAGTGACTTACTTGTAGCTGAACATTGAATAAAGTAACTTGTTTGTAGCAGATCTAGATGAACTCTATACTGGATAGCTTTTTTGTAGCTGAACCCTCTACGCAGTGACTTGTTTGTAGCTGAATTCTCTACAGAGTGACTTGTTGTAGCTGAACTCTCTACAGGGTGACCTGCTTGTAGTTGAATTGTCTATAAGATTAGCTTTTTGTAGCTGAACTCCATACAGAATAACTTGCAATGTAATATAATTCTATAATCGAGTAAGATATAAACGTAGCTGAATGCTCTATTAGGGTGACTGTTCTATTAGAGTATCTCGATCTCCCATATGCTACACGTAGTTGGCTTTGGAATCATAACTCAGTGGTTTGTACTCCGATTCTTCTGTACTACTGCAAGGACTTTCTATGATAATTATTCCAGCTACACACTGATTTTCAGCTCATTGCTCTAAGCGGTTTGCCTGGTAGGCGTGAAAACTAATAGTTTTTTATTCATAAAATCGATCACGTAATTGTGACACAGGTTGGGTTTTTGTCATATCTCGATAACCTTTAACTGGATTCCTTTCAAATCACAAAAAGGCACTCCTACAATAGTTACTCCATCTACATAGCAATTTTCAACTCATTCCTTCAAGCGGTTTACCCTGTGGGCGTGACAGACCTTCGACCTTATTTTACGCAAGTAATCAGTCATAACTCAATGAATGTTCTTCGGATTCCTACCAAACTTGGTACTGAGATTTGCATTAATGAGCCCTTTAAGTGTGCCAAAGTTCAGCTCGATTGGAGCATGCATTCGTGTTTTATGGCAGATTTTGCAGCAAAGTGTGCGAAAAGAGGTAGAAGAAAAAAACGAAGAAAAAACCCAAAGTTTGGCCGCTCATATCTCGAAAATGGCTGAAGCGATTTTCTTCAAATGTGGAATGTGGACTCCCCTAGCTAGCCGGCACTTCTGTAGCAACTTTGGTTTCAATCGGATAAGGAATCACGGAGCTACAATGGTGTGAAAATCGAGTTTATTTTCTTCCTGTTAATATACTCATGATGTGGCGTGCCAGCTTCTTGGGCCGCATGACACACTACCATGTGTCTTGATGTGATCAAAAGCTTCTTTACAACAGAGTTTTAGCCTAACTAACATGAAATATAGTGTTAAAACAAGAGAACCATTATGTAACACAACTATTGAATTTTAAAAAGGCGCCAAAACCCAGTCTGCTGCCTGCCTTACAGCCTGACCATATTCACAAGGCTGATGTATTTCACTGCCACCTTTTATGCCACAATACCTATATTTCAGAACGTTGCTCAGCTAGCTCAACACGGTGTAGCTACCACAGTTTCTTTATGGAATGTAATTAATTTTATATCACATGCACACATACGTAATATCGCATTACAATATACACGTTTTTCTACACTCCCCCCAATTAGTACCATGGGGATTAAACAAAAGTTACATAAAAGTAAACCTAACCTAACAAGTCGTTCAAACAATGTCCTATATTATGTACTTTGTTCAGTTCTGATTGATTCTCCTGATGATCTCACCAGTAATTGCAGCGACATGACGTGGTCTGGTAGACATGGTAGCAGATCTGGAAGCACTGTAGCTTTCAGGTTCTTCTCGTCTAACTGGAGTATCTTCATCAGAAACTTGGAGGTGGTGGACTTCCAATGGAAACAAATGTTTTATGCTTCGCTTCAATCGTTTTGGACTTCTTTCTGCATTTGCCACCTTCACTATTGCTGCTCTCGTAGAACCATCTTGTCTGAACAGAAGAGATTCAACAATCCCCATCTTCCAGAAAACACATTTGGTAGAGTCATTTTTGAGAATAACTACATACCCACCGTAACAAGTCAATTTCCTTGTAGATTACTACTCTTGACAGAATATTTCTCTCTCAGACTCAGAAGATATTCATTTCTCCAGTGTTGGCTAAATTGATTCATCAAAACACAATGATGTTTCATCTTCCTGATCAAGGTCTGATGTGTACTGATCACTTCATGGTGAGCCTCATTTGGAGTACTGGTAATTCTTCTTCCATTAATTAAATCTGAAGGACACAGTGCACTGATTATGCCATCTCTGTTATCTTGAAGAGAGGTCTATTGTTAATCACTGCTTCTATTTTAACCAATAACGTAGTCATTGCATCAAACATTAATGAAGTTCTTCCAATACATTTATGCAAACACCGTTTGACAGATCTCACCATCCTCTCCCAAAATCCTCCCCACCATGGTGCACGGTCAACTATGAACTTCCAATCTACTCTCATTTTGGACAGGTACTGTTGTGTCTTTGATGACTTCATGATCTTTAGTAGTTCCCTTGCTGATGATTTAAATGTTTTTGCATTGTCTGACCAAACAGTAACTGGAAGACCTCTATGGCTGACAAACCTTCTAAGAGCTAAAAGAAACTGATCAACACTCAATGAATTTGTTAAACTCAAGATGTATTGCTTGAGTTGGGGCACATGTGAATAAACATATGTAGGCCTTACACTCACCATCATCATTGCTTCCCTTGTGCTGGACTTATAGTGGGCCAGTAAAGTCAATGCCCGTGTACATGAAAGAGGGATCATCAGACACTCTATCACTTGGCAGATCTGGTGGGCTAGTATACGAGTAAGGTAGCCCTTCAATCTTCAAGCACACTACACAAGAACGTATGACACGTTTAAGAGTCTGCCTACCTCTGATCACCCAAAACCTTTCCCTGAATGCATTCAAAGTGTCATTCACTCCATTGTGTTTGACTAGGTTGTGGTAGTGGTTAATGATGAGATTAACAACATGATGTTTAGAAGGAAGTACATTTGGATTCTTGCTTTCTATTGGTACTGCTGAATTGTTGATTCGACCACGACATTTCAGTATTCCATGATCCAAAAACAGTCCAAACTGAATGACATGGATTTCTCCTGGTTTGCTCTTTCGCAAAATGCTCTTGATTTCCTTTTCAAAACACTGCAATTGTAGACATCTAATCCAGCATTTTTCTCTGCATTGTCAAGCTCAGTTACAGCTAACTCTAATTTGTGATCTTCGCTTCAAAGTATTAGAGCAGTGGTTCTTATCAAATGAGAACACGTAAATCTGGTGTAGTCAATTAATTGGTCAGTTTTCACGGTATCAGCACTCCCATCTGTAGTGGCCAACATTGTAAAAGTAACTTCCTGATCATCAGCATTCTTGTTCATCTCTGAGTATGCATCTTCATTCTCATCACACTCCACCTTATGAGGCCAGTTAGATTCTGCCAAACTTAGGAATTGTGGACCTTCCCACCATACTTGGTTGTCCATAAGCTCAGATTCCTTGAGTCCACGTGAGGGTAGGTCTGCTCTGGATTTAGCTGTCCAGGACAATGCCTCCACTGGTCTTGGTTGGTAAGTTGACAGATTTTCTTCACACGATTACTCACATACTGCTTCCAGGGTTTATCATTGGCAATCCAGTACAGAGCAGCAGTTGAGTAAATCCAGTAAGTTAAATTGTACTGATGTGTCAGGGATTTACTGACAGTATTCCCTAGTCCTGCAAGTAGTACTGCACCCAATAGCTCAAGTCTAGGAATGATTAATGTCTTTACTGGTCTTTGAAGCAATAATTTTGACACTAAAACGTCCATCTGGGTAGACTGAACGCATGTATAAAACTGCAGCATACGCCTGCAAGGAGGCATCACAAAAGCCATGTATTTCTGTAGTACAAGGCTTGACACCAGGTAAATAGTAACAACAAGTTAGTTTGATTACTGATAGTGAGCCAATCTCATCCAGTATACTTAGCCACTGTTTTAGAGTATCACCCTCCAAAGGTTCATCCCAGGCACAAGAGCTATTGCACAATGATCAAAAAAGCAACTTATGACGTATGACAAGTGGACTGCGAAGTCCCAAGGGATCAAAGATCTTGGCTATAAATTTGAGTCTTGCTGGGAGGAAGCAACTTTGCATACTGAATAAGCTCAGAAAAACTGAATAAGAATTCATCTTGATCACTGTCCCAAATGATGCCTAAAAGCTTTGTATATTCTGTGTTGTCACGATTTCCAGTCATTACCTTTGTGTAGGACTCTTCCTCTTCAACAATTGTAGCTGGATTATTCTGGGGTTGAGTTAATCTGTCCCCAAGAACTGATTCAGCAATCCTAATTCTTTGCAATAACTCAGCAGAATTTGAGTTCCATTTACGTAGATTGAAACCACCTTCTGACAAAACTGTCTTACCAGTGCGATAAATCTTAAATGCTTTCTCAATCGTGTTGGCACCACAAACCAAGTCATCGACATACAGGGAATCTTGTATAGTGTTAATGTTAGCCTGATTGGCACTCTTGTACTTTGATAAGTGATGAGACATGACCGAACCCAGGATTGCAGGGGAAGGTCTCAGTCCAAACAGACGTTTTGTAAAACGAAATTGAATGAAATCAGATTCAATGTTGAATGGGTCCCTTAGCCACAAAAAGCGGAGCTTGTCTCGGTCTTCAGGAGCTATTCCAATCATTAGAAATGCCTTCTCTATATCTGCAGTGAGGGCAATTGGGTAAGATCTGAATTTCACAAGGATATCAAAAAGCTTCAGAATGAAGTTGGGACCTGTATACAAGAAATCACTTAAGGAAAAATCATGTTTGTCAGATTTTGCAGATCCATCATAAACAATGCGTACTTTTGTTGTTGTTCTATCTTATCTAATCACAGCATGATGAGGTAAGTAATGAGTAACAGGCTCATCTCCCGAAGGATCACTAACATTTACAGGCTCAATGATACCCTGATACAATTGTTCCTCAAAATTTTTGTCATACTCTTTCAGAATTTCAGGTTTCTTTAAGAATCGCTGTTGTAAATAACATAAACGATTGCTACAAAGGTTGTAATGATCAGCAATGTCAGAACAATCTCGTTTCCATGGTAATGAAACCTCATAGTAACTATTTCTGTATTGTATATTCTTCAAGAATTCCGGATCTAGCGTTACATCCTTTGTCTTTAATTCACCTTCAATGCCAATAGCCTCTGTATCCCAAAATCGTTTTAAAGCAAGATGTAGCCTGTCATTCGTCACCACTTCAGACAGCTCTGGTTCGCCTTCAGTCACAATCAAATTACTTACTGTTTCATTGCCACTGGAGGTTACACATGAAGGACCCGATAAGATCCAACCTAGTTCGCTGTTGACTGCAACTGGTCCCTTCTCGCCTTGTCTAATGCCATCCAGAATTATACTCCAATAAAAGTTGGAACCAATTAGCACATCAATATTTCTGTGGTGATTGTCAGGGAAATTGGCAAACTCAAGACTTTCCAAATGAGGAAATGTTGACAAAGTTACTGGAGCAGGGAGGGATGAGCAAATAATAGGAAAGCCAATAGCGACAATGTCTAGTTTTGTAGTAGACCCAGGTTTGTGTAGTGAAAGCTTATATACCTCTCAAAGCTGCGAACTAAATCTGTTTGTCTCCAAAAGTGTTAAGATGTAGTCTCTCTTTGCGAATAGGTTTCAGTTGTAATTGGGTATGGAGATTCTCAGTAATGTGATACCTTTGGCTTCCATTATCAAACAATATACGTACTAGACTTGACAATTGGGAACAATTATTACTGGTTATAGCTTGTGCAGTTTGAAGCAATACAGTAGACTTTCCCTTTGTATGATTGGCAGTGCTAGTGGTAGATGTGGTATCTTGTGGTGCAGTGGTATTTGATAAGTTGGAAGCTGTTTCAGTTGGTTCTTGCGTAGTAGTGGAGCTTGACAAATATGTTTCACATATTGATTGGTGATGGCATTTGTGACAATGACGGCAATTTCTTTGGCTTGAGCAGTCCTTGGATTTGTGGTTGTTTTTCAAGCAATTAAAGCAGCGACCTGATTTCAACAAAAGTTCTCGACATTCTTTCAATCCACATACCCTTTCACAGGAAGCCGAATAATGTTCACCATTGCAATATACACACTGTACTTTGCCATTACCAGCATAAAGTGAACTTGCTGTGTTGTGTGTGTGGCCATGAAACTTCATTTGGTGTGTAGGGAGTTTTCCATGACTAACTTTAACTCCTTCACTGGCCTCTCTTGCCTCAACTTCGTTTTTTCATGATGCTCAACAGATCATCTAGCTTCCACACATCATCTTTTGTTTCTCGAGCAATCCATAACCTGATTTCACTAGGAAGCTTTGACATCACAATGGGAATCAATATACTACTGTATTGTTCTGACCCGATTCCTAGTGTTGCCAACCCCCGCACATGCACATTGATTTTATCAAACAAAAATCTAAGGAGCTAGGTTTGTCATTACTATTGCTGGTAATCTTTATTAACTTGTCCATGTGAGCTGCTATAACATGCTGTTTTTTGCTGAAACAATTTTGGAGAAGCTCAATAACATTATCATAATTATCTACAGTAACTGAAAGTCCTTCAATGCAATGCATGGCAGGTTCTTCCAGCCGCACACTAGTCCTTCCATTATCAGACCTCCGTCGACAGTATCGCAAGCCGGGCCGTGGCTACTGAAGTTGGAGCTCCCAAAGTTCAAGGGTAACCTAAAAACCTGGACCGCCTTCTGGAATTCTTTAAACTCTGCCGTTCATGAGAACCCGAGTATCTCCAACATCAATAAAATTCAATTACCTGAAGTCGTGGATCGCTTACAGTAGGGGGAGTGGTGCTAACTTCAACAGCTGATTTAATAACTAGTTGTAGTTTTGACTGACACTCTATTATCTTAGCAGTTACAATATCTGCCTCTTTTACCTCCCCAGTTATATCACTCACCTCACATAAGTTTAACACTTCGGAATCCAGATTATTCAAACAACTTGATTTAAGACTGAGTTGCTTGCTAATCACGTGTAGACGGGATTTGGCTTCAGGCAACAAAGGAGTGGTCGAGAGTAGTTCTTCGGCTTCTTTAATGAGCTTAGTGGTCACACCTCTATGGCCTCCTCAAACCTTCCTTAATCGCTCATACCTCTTTTTCTTTTCTTCTTCATCCATCAAGCTTTCAATAGCTAGCTATATACAGCAGTTTCCTTCAAAGCTTCCAGATGACGAACTAAATAAATGAAAAACGAGAACAAGAGTTCTATACAGCAACACGGTATCACCTTTGAGGGTGCCTGTAAACCTGGTACCAAGGAATTTGCAGTCGGTGTCTCTTCTCTAGACGATATAATCTCATCGAGTAACACCTCTCAATCAGTCGTCATTGTGCCCATGTTGGGCGCCAGATATTTCAGAATGTTGCTCAGCTAGCTCAACATGGTGTAGCTACCACAGTTTCTTTACGGAATGTAATTAATTTTATATCATGTGTACACATACGTAATATTGCATTACAGCATACACGTTTTTCTACAACCTAAATCAGATGTGCCTTTTGGGGTTCTGACATATGACTGCCTGCCTTTCCTTTTAATCTTCAGTTATGCTGTTTGTCATCTTCTTAACACAAAGACTATTCCCCCAGCAATCTATCTAAACTAAATGAGCACAGCTGTGGTGGAGATAAAAAGTGCTGTGCTGTGGTATATAACTGATATAATATGACAAACTGTGGTATATAGCTGATATACCACACTTTGTGGCTACGTTTATTATGGAGGCATTCTGTGAACTCCTTACCTAAATGGTAAACAAATATCTAATAACAAGTGCCTAAATCAACCAAAAATATATTACCTGAGCTGCTGAGTGTATGAACTCTTGTATCCTTCATGAATAACTCATTAATCACTAGCAGATGGTCATGGCATCACTAAAGACTCTGAAACGTCTGACGCATCTATGATTTCTACTGATTTCAATCTTTAACAGGTACTGTTTTACAATAAACTGCTATCTATAATCATTTTACCTCCTGAGGTCAGTGAGGTGTAGGGTGCTATAACGTGATTACTTGGAAAATATACATGTTCTCATGAGTTGTGTGCATACACTTTTGTCATATCCCTCAGTAGCCATGTTATAACATATAACAATCAAGCACCAAAGCCATGACTAACTTCATTTATTGAGATCAAACAGAGTAACCATGTCCCATTAATAACAAAATCAATGGAGGCATAGCAGAACACATACCCTATAATGATTTAGTTGTGATCAAGCAGAGCTACTGGTCTGGCTGCACTTATAATGAATAGCATACTGATAGCATAGTGAAAACAGTAGAAATAGTTTCTATATGACAACCACACCGCATAGAAATATTATGTAGACCAGAGAGGCTCATTCTAGATACTCTAATAAAGCAGTCACCACAATACAACAGTCATATCATACAGTACAGTAGTACTGTATATTAGGGATCATGGAGGATAGCACCAAAAATAATGACCAAAAATCAGCATTACAATAGCTTCATGGTGCCTTGGCAGTATTGGTTAGGTAGAACCAAGCCAAAAGTGTCTCCAGAATGGCCTAAAAATGCTTCAGATAGGTTGCTGTGGAATTTTAAAAATCTTTTATTCCGTGGAATTTTCTGCTATCTGACTGACTGACTGATTAACTTAATGCCTTCAGAAAAGTGTAACTTAATAATGGCTAAGGCTACGGTCTTGATTTTTTAAATGTTCAGCATTGCTTCAGTCTGATAGGTACCTTTTGGCATACTGCAGAATGTACAATGCACACATTATCAACTTACCTTTGTCCTCCTTAGTGTCCCATTACTATCTGCTGACAGCTTAAGGTGCCAATTACTGTAGTACAATGGCTCTCCTATATATGTTTGTAAATGGGAGTCATCTATATTTTCCATGGTGACTAAATTGCTGCAGAGGTGTTTCTCCTGCATAACAAAGTGAATGTAGTTCAAAGCAAAGCATTATGGCCCCTTCACTTTTGAGTCAGTAATAAAGTTGGGGTGCACAAATCATCTGTGTTTTTTTTGTTTTTTTTTTGTTTTTTTTTGTGGTAACTGGTTTGATCGTAGAAGTGCTTTTCCAACTGTTCTTTGTGATAGGGCATTGTGTAATGGGCTGAACATAGCTGAAAGCAAAGCATTATGACCACTTCACTTTTAAGTCAGTAATTAATAGTTGGGTGCATTCAGAGGAAACATTAACTTTGGTACCATTCTTTCTTTTGATGCAGGTATGCGTGGGTTCACCAGTTATAATAATGTTATAAAATGCAAGTATAAGGAAAATTTAGGAATGTTAAGTTCAAAGAAGAATCATACAAAAAGGTGAAACAAGGGATATCGCCTACACCTGCAGATATGCTAGTGGACATTTAATTCCTATAATCACGACTGTAATTAGGGAATTAAACATCCACTAGTATATCTTAAGCTGTAGGCAACCTCCCTTGTTCCCTGCTCTTTTCCTATGATACTTAAAATTCCCAACTTTTCCTTATACTTGTTCTAATAGAACAGTCACCTTAATACAACAGTCATTTACCATATTCTAATAGAACAGTCACACATGTATGCTAATTTAAAACTGAAGGAGGATCCAAGCAATAAAAGTAGTGAAACAAGAGATGAATGGTAGTATTACAACATAGCTTGGTGGAAAAATCCCTACTTTAGTGTTGACTGTGATAACATACCAAGTGAAATGTATAGGGACACAGAGTATTGTTAATATACCATCATTCATATCTCTTTTTTCACTACTTTTCATTGCTTGGATCCCTACTTGATTTTAAATTACTATTATCAAACAGTACAGTAGTACTGTTTAAGTAGGGTTTGCATCCACAGTGACGCACGCCGCCAAAAATACCGCCCTTAAAAATCAGCTTAGAAACTTCTTACGCAACGAAAATCACCTTTACGGAATAATATTAGTCCATCTAACATCAAATGTAATGTTAAAAACAAGAAAACACTTACTGGCGGCCGGATATAGAATTTTAAAAAAATCGTCAAAACTCGAAATTTCGACTCACTCACTCACTCACTCACTCACTCACTCACTCACTCACTCACTCACTCACTCACTCACTCACTCACTCACTCACTCACTCACTCACTCACTCACTCACTCACTCACTCACTCACTCACTCACTCACTCACTCACTCACTCACTCACTCACTCACTCACTGACCACAGTCGCAAGCCTAGAGCCCAAACGAAGCAGCGCACGGTCAATTTTTACGCCACAACAACAAACTCACTGGTGGGATGTGCCTTTTGGGGTTCCGACGAGTGTGCGCCCTGTGCGCCTTGTCTTTTCTTTTATCTTCAATCAGGCTGCTTGTCTTCTTCTTCATCCAACGAAACCACAACGAGGCGTTAATTTTCCATATCAACACTTTCTTTAAGCAGCATAATAGACGCCACGAAATTATTTAAGGCGCTTAGACTACGCTACTGTACGGCCCCCGACTGTACGGAGGTACCAGTACTCCACGATAGGTAACAAGGTCACGCCCATTCTTTATTCTACGTATTATCGATCTATTGATCGAGACCACGATGACCACGCCCCTTTTACGCTAGCTGTATTTGTGGCCACACACCCTCAATTTGGTAGGCTGATTCGAGATACTCTAGTCTAATAATCCATCGAAACCACGATGACCACACCCCTTTTGGGGCAAGCACATCTTCGCAAGCTGACTAAAGATACTCTAATACAGCAGTTACCCTATAGCTAGCTGTACGCTTTAACAAAAAAACTAAACAAACTAGTATATTAAAAATTATTAATTTAAAAATGAAGTAGGGTTTTAAGCTATATAAAGTAGTGAAACAAGAGATGAACAATGGTAGCTATTACGGCATAGCTCAGTGTTAAATCCCTACTTTGGCATGGTATAACAATTATTTTGTGTTCAATGCCAAAGTAGGGATTTAACACTGAGCTATGCCGTAATAACTACCATTGTCCATCTCTTGTTTCACTACTTTTTATAGCTTGAAACCCTACTTCATTTTTAAATTTATAATTTTTAATATACTAGTTTTTAATTAAGTATGCTTGTTGGTCAACAAAATGTCTTAAACTTAAACTTCAACTTCAATATTATTTTATCAGTTGCTTTTAGTGCAAACCTGTCATTAGCTAGTTGAATGAACAACATTATATCTCATTTGCTTAATGCCAACTAAATCGAATGAACTAACACCTTTTTCATGTCGCCACCCAAAAGTGGGTTCAACCTGGGTTGAATAATCCACATTCAACCCAGGTTCAACCCAGTTTCTGTTCACAAGCAATCATCACATGATGGTATTCAATGAGTGATAATTGTCTAGTATGCATTTTATGTATTCATAAAAACCGCAACTCGCTTTTGAAGCCATAAACTGAGTTCAACCTGAGTTCAACCTTACTGCTTTGTAGGATTGAATTCGGTAATGCCTTCGAGGTTCAACAGGTTCAACCTGGTTAAGGTGATCATATGAATGTATTAACCCAGGTTGAATGTGCTGGTTTAAAGTGACTATATGAAAGGCGTATAAATCTACTATGAATACCAAACCACATCATGAAGTAATTAAACATATTCCTATTGAAACACTCCAATAAAATTTAGTAAAATAAGTTAAGTTACATCACAAATCACTCACCATCATCATTTACAATAGTCACTGTAGCACTACCAGGATCACCAACTCTAAAATTATTCAGTATTGATGATGAGTCAATAGTGAGAGTAAAGTCTTCATTAGCTTCTAATGTACTATCATTGATAATGCCAACATTAAATGAAACACCGGTCTGTCCAGCAGTGAACATGACCATATATGGTCCAGAATTGTAATCATCACCTCCTGTTGTGCAAGAATGATAACAGTGATTAACTTTATACCAACAAGACCAAAGTTATATAAAGATTTGCTATGTTACATACACAAAATCTTCACAACAGTGGTAATGTGTTTCAAGAGTACAATAATGTAAAAACTAGCAATATGGCCACAGTTTGTAGCTAGTCCTGTGTATGCTATATTACTCCTCAGATCTACAAGTTCAATTTAGCTGCACAAGGTACCATCTGTTGTTTGTACAACTGTTTGTATATAATATTTTGAACTTAGTTAAGGTCTATGTATATGTTAAAGCATAGCCGCAAGTGCTATATGAAAAATAAAGTACGTTCGCCTCGTGCTTTATTAGCATCGAGGCCGTGCGTCTCGTACTTTATTTTTCATATAGCACTCGTGGCTATGCTTTAAATGATTTATGGAACTTTCTAGTCGTGTAGCTTCACCATACACTAGGACTCGTAATTAACAAGCGTTGCACGAACTATTAGCAGCCTGAACGCACACAAACTAGTTTAACAAAGTAACTCACGCGTATTTCACCATAGTTTGGCATAGTAGACGTTCATCGCATCTTTTGGCAGGTTTTGCTCGCAAACCACAATCGATTCTATTGTGAGTCACATGGTGAAGTATTTCCGTGATATCTCCAGGACTTGTCCGTTTACATTAACAAACGTAACAGCAACGTTACCTTCTCCCACCCATCATCGAAGCATTTAGGTATGTCTATAAAAGCAATCCAGTGGTGGAACTCGTATTGGCTGGGGTGATTGATCACTCAGCGTGGCGAGGCTATCAGCCTTCACCGGCTTGGGTGATTAGTCGTACTGGCGTGAGCCCCATAGGCTATTAGCCTACACTAAGGCACTTGGGCAACTGTGCTTTATTGCCCACAAAGAGTGCTTTATTGCACCGCAAAGAGTGCATTCAATAAAGCACTCTTTGCGGTGCAATAAAGCACTCTTTGTGGTCGATGAAGCAGTTGGCCAGCTGAAAGTGTACTTTATGAAATTTAAAGTACGCTTTTTCCTTTGATCTTGCCCACGCAAAGTTCTATAAGTTATCATACAGGATAATAGTACTGTATATCATACAGGATAATAGTACTGTATATTAGGAATCACAAAGATTTGGTCTTTTTTGACTAACAATATCACTCCAACAACCACAGTATTGATTTTTGATAACCAGGCTGATGCTCTAGCCACTTGGCTATGCTGGCTCACACTACACACACATTCACATGTACACACACACACACATACACACAACAAACACACATATGCATACCCACTACACACATGCGCACACAAACACACACTACACACACACAAACACACACCACACACACACACACACACACTACACACACACACACACACACACACACACAACACTACACACACACACTACACACACACACACACATACACTACACACACACACACACACACACACACACACACACACACACACACACACACACACACACACCACACACACACACTACACACAGTACACACAGTACACATGGAACATACACACACACACACACACACACACACACACACACACACACACACACACACACACACACACACACACACACACACACACACACACACAAACACATGCACGTATGCACGCACGCACACACATGCACATATGCCTAGTAAAAACATGACCTTAAATGCTGTGAACATGGCAAATGGTTGTACGTTTTTACCAAATTTATGCCATCACATTATTAATGACCAAGTAGTGACGTATTCCTCACCAATAGCTGTTCCATCAGTACTCAACACCTGTACAGTAATATCAGTTGATGATGGGTTACTGAGAACTAGTACAGGTTGTGCTGGTCCATTATTCTCATCATAACTGTATGTTGACTGTTCAAAGGAGATGGTGCAAACTATATAATCAACAGAAACATATTATACATGCAAAATGCTGTGTTCACTATTTTGAATATTATATAGCTTATTACAAAAGTTGCTTACCCTCATTATCCACTATACTCACTGTAGTATTACCAGGATCAGCTACTCCAACATTATTAGGTAGTGAGGATGAGTCAACAGTGAGAGTGAAGGTCTCATTTCCTTCACATATCATTTCATCTCTTATGGGAACATTAAATGACATACTGGTCACTTCAGCAGGAAATGTGACAGTGTATGGTCCAGAATTATAATCATCACCTCCTGTAATATAATAATAATAGTAGCTATTTAGTGATGTATCTGTATGCTCTACTCACCAGTAGCTGTTCTATCAGTGTTAACAACTTGAACAGTGATAGGAAATGATGCTATATTACTAAGAACTAGTACAGGTTGTGATGGTCCAGCATCTTCATTAACACTGTATGTTGACTGGTCAAATCGTACAGTAATAGCTGTAGTAAAATATATTACTTGCCTAACATTTGTTTTGTGGTAATACACATACAAACAATATTAAAGCACTACTCATATGAAGTTTCATCTTGAACATAAATATGTGTGAATGTAATTTTGTAAAACTTGTATACAGTTGAAAAACAGTTTGAATTGATTCCTTTAATTATTTATGTATGTGCATACACATACACACATATACACACATATAATATTTTGAATATGTGGCCATGATATATGTGACCACTGGAGGTGTTGGAAATAGAGAGCAGGAATGTCTCTATTAACATAGAGCAATAGATACTGTGGTATGCAATGAAAATTTTAAATATGATTTACCACTGTAAAAAGGTTAACAGAGTCTGTGTATGGTTTGTACTGAATGAATTAGAACCCACAATCAATAACATTTAATATCATTGCACATGCAAACACTGTCACACAATAGCTATTCATGGCAACAAGTACTACTTGGAATTGTTTGTGCTGAATCCAGTCACAGAGATTGCAAACAAGCCAAAACACCCACACTGTATAAATTAACATTACAAAATCCTGAGGGGTAAAATCATGCAGGCTCATGCAATTTGTATAAATAGGTTAACACACTTCACAACCCAGGACATGGAGCTGAATGATATGACTTAGATATAGAAATACAGTAGCTATGGCAGTGCTTAAATGCAATGTTATCCTGTGAGAGTGCAAGCAATCATAAACTTGCTAATTAAAGGGCTTGGCACCTGCTTTGCTTGCAAGTATTCGGGTGGATACTCGCAAGCAAAACAAGTGCCACATCCTTTAATTAGCGAGTTTTTAATTGCTTGCACTCTTGTAAGACAATGTTTCATTTGGGCAGTACTGTAGCTTCCTTACTCAGGCAGATGCAGGTGCACTTAGCACCTAGCATCTAGCAATGCCCTGGGCTGCCTGATTTAATCCCAAAATTATGCTTATCACATCCCATGCAAGCAGGTCAAGCTGACATAGGATGTTAGCATAGGATGTTAACATACCATTTACAAAACAAGTTGATGTTAATATGCACATCATATCCTAAACACTTGTGATGAGATGCTTTATTATCCATATAACACTTGTGGCAATGCTTTAACATTATGAGAACGGATCTATGAAAACCCAACAAATTAGTACATCCCTAAATTTTTCAGAATAAAGCACAATGATTGTGTCAAGGTGATCTAGATAGTTGTCATAGTTACTACAGCTTTTTAATTATTGTAATTAGTTTAGCTGTAATATAGTTATTTATTATGGGAATAGTGGCAACCGCCACCATTTATAGAGGAATAAATTACACATACGTGCTCATATATATAATACATTTATTAACCTAGCTATTCACCCTTCCACCGCACCAAGTTCTACATTGCCTACTCTTTTTCCTAATGCTAATCACATAACATTTTCCCACAAAGCCAATAGTGCACGTGACAATACACAAGTTCAACAATCATGCAACAAGAATACAATGTTACCATAATAGCAAGTAAGATTATGTGTGACCGAATTGGACAAAACAAGGCTTCCACACACATCCAATTTTCAGACTTTAACCAGCTGTAACTTGACTACTCAGCAAGCTATTGGCCCAAACTTTTCACAAAGTCCTTCTATAGCATAGTACAATACCAGGTGAAAAATTGAGACTAATGGCATACTGCTACATTGAGTTATGGTACTTCAAAGTCACAAGAGTGGATGTGTGTGGAAGCCTTGTTTTGTCAAATTCGGTCACATATCTACATGAGATCATGCATGACATGACGATATATATCTATATATAGATCATATAATATGTGATATAGAGAGGATGAATTTGGATGAATAACGGGAAACTGAGGAAATCATAGGGCAGGCAGTCAGTTCTTCCATCAATAGGGTAGATGAATGAACATAGCATTTGCAAGTGGTGATAGCAAACCACTGAGACATGTCAAATTGCAGCAATTGATCACTAGCAACCAAAATGACAGACCAAGGTATGTCATGAACATTAACATTGGCATCAATTGATAACGCATAACAGCTACATAACTAGCATCTGATTCACCCAAATTCCTCCAAATTTCCCCAGTTGCCCGAGCTTGCTGTATCCCACATATAAAATTACAATAGTACTTAGACAGTAATATTATTGTAGTTATAATAACCACACATAGCACAAGTATGCGTGAAGTATATGACACATCCCGATAGTATATAGAAAATTACAAAAATACCAAATGAGAATACAAGTGAGCCTGTATGTGTACCAATAGCGGTAAGCATCTTACTAAGCAAAGTTTTGCAGGACCAGCAGGGACTAATGCCTGAGAACCTGTGAGTACCAAGGAGTGTGCAGGTATGGCATAAGTATAAAGGAGTATGTACATATGATATGAATGCAATGTACACAGTAGGCCTGCCAATTGATTGTATGCGAGTGTCAACTACCTGTATGCAGCAACAAATGTATGCACATATTAGTGAGCATTAAGTGACTTCGCAAATATTGATATGCATTTTTGCAAGCATGTAAGCAGAACATAAATGTAAAAGCCCATAAGCAGCAGCAACAGTTGTATTCCAAGTCTAAATACAACCAAGTACTATACATACAGACATTGGTAAGCACGAATAAACTTGCAATTAGAGCTAAAGAGGTTACTTATGTAGTATAAAGCCTGCCATGATTTTAGACATGCAGCAGTTTATATTGTATACAGATGCTTTCAAGTTTAAAGTACAAGAGTACTCTTGTGTATGCAGACACTATGTACTGATGAAGGAAAGTGCAACTAAGGATTGGAGGTATGCACCCCCAAAAACAAGCTGGTAAATGTTGATATATGCACCCAGCCTCCTACCTGCATGCGGCCACCAATGAACATGCGTACGCCCGAGTATGGAGCACGCCTGCGAAAGCAACAGCCATTGAGCTATATAGGTATGCAACAGTTGGTGTATACCGAAGGTATTACAAGTTACATTGGCAACCGAACTAAATATTTAATTGCATAAGAAGGTAGATAGGTTGCAGAGGTATGGAAAAGCTTGTAAAGGGTCCCTAGACAATGACACCTATCCCACTGTTACACCAGGGAAAGGAAACCCTATAGTAAGGGTGTTATTATATACATGGAGAAGGGATGTGCAACCTTGGTGTAGATATGCGCATCTCCTAACTGCCTGTAGCCACAAATGGACCCGCATATGCATGGGCATGGAGCAAGCCTGCAGAGAGTAACACAGCTGAAGTGCAGTGGTCACATATGCATGTTCAACAACAGAAAGTTACTGCAATGTAACTAACCGGTGGCAATTTCACTTACGCAAAGGTGGAAATGGAATAATCCAAGCACGTCTGAGAGCTGCCATGCTTAAGGAGATAATAGTATTACTAAAGAAAAAACACTTTTGACCATAGGGATGTATACAAATACCCACTAGGTACATAATTAATAGCATAGAGTGGGGGAGGAGGGGGGGGGGGTGGTGTAGAAGGGATTGGAGAGTGGTTACACATTAGTGGTAGGTCAATCATGGAAATATAATGATGTCAGTGGCAGTGGCAGTAATGATAATGCATGAGCTAGTAAGATTAGAGTGGGATTAGGCAACTGAGGTGGTCACTAAATAGTGTAACAGTCACATACACATGGTATTACATGAAAGTAACAGTTAGGACATGCCTGTCTGCAGAAGCAGTGATAACTCGCAAGGCTATAGTGAAGAGCATGCATGCTGTGGCAGCAATACTAGCAATGAAACAGTAGAAGTAAATTACTTGCGGCAGAGTTGTAATTCAATAGTAGTGGCAACAGTATTAGCAGACATGCAGGAGCCATAAAATTCATGCAGCCGTGCTTTGGTATATCATGAGGTTGCATATCATACAGCAGCAAGAGCATCGCACAGTATCCCGCTAGTCTCCGCACTCCCGGCAGATCATGCAATAGTGGTACCCTTAAGCTCACAGCAGTGATTACATTTACGTGGCCGCACTAATGTTTCATTAAGTGGTGATAATTTATTTATTCACTCATTTATTATTTATTTTTTGTGCTGGGGCCGTGATATACATGCAGCGATAATAACGTTCATGTAGCAGCCACAAATGGAATTGGGCAACTGAGGGGATCAGGTTGGGGTCACTAGATGCCGTAGTAGCCATACTTGGGCAGTATTGCATGCATATCGACCAATTGATGTCTGGAATACATACGCTTTAACGGAAGCAGTAATAATCAGAGCAATAGCAGTAGCAACAATAATATTCATGCAGCAGCAGCAGTAATAGCATTCTTGTGGCAGCGATAACATTCATGCAGCAGCACTCTCAGTGCAATAGCAGCGGCAATAGCAATATTCATGCAGCAGCACCCTCAGTGCAATAGCAGCAGCAGCAGCAGCAGCAGCAGCAGCAGCAGCAGCAGCAGCAGCAGCAGCAGCAGCAGCAGCAGCAGCAGCAGCAGCAGCAGCAGCAGCAGCAGCAGCAGCAGCAGCAGCAGCAGCAGCAGCAGCAGCAGCAGCAGCAGCAGCAGCAGCAGCAGCAGCAGCAGCAGCAGCAGCAGCAGCAGCAGCAGCAGCAGCAGCAGCAGCAGCAGCAGCAGCAGCAGCAGCAGCAGCAGCAGCAGCAGCAGCAGCAGCAGCAGCAGCAGCAGCAGCAGCAGCAGCAGCAGCAGCAGCAATACTGCACTTACTTGATTAAACACCGCTCTTTAATAGTCGCAGTATTTGAGTGGTCCCACAATTGATTGTGAAATTAATGGCTTAAACATCGTTCACAAGAAGCGAGTGGTAGTCGAGTTTGAATAGTCGCCGCATTGATTTTGGAACTAAGGTAATAAATGCCATTGCATTTAATCAAGTAAATACAGTATTCATGCAGGAGCACCCTCAGTGCATTGGCAGCAGCAATAGCAATATTCATGCAGCAGCACCCTCAGTGCAATCGTAGCAGTAATAGCATTCATGCAGCAGTACTCTCTTAAGTGAATCATGCAACATACTTTGCGTAGCGTAAAAGCACAATAGCCTCATATACTTGAAACAGCTCGCAAGCGACTAGCCATCAAACATACAAAGTTGTAAGCCTTACGTATAGCATGCTACCGGAGAAAGCTTGTCCAGTAAATACTTGCCCATTGGTTGTGGTCCCATCCTCATCCCTCAGCTGCCACCAAACTATATGGAGGAGTGTACAAACACAGTGTAATTAGAACGCGTAATTTATTTATTTATTTAATTTTTTTGCCGGCACTACATTTATACGGCAGTATTCTCAGCCAATTATGCAACAGCAGCATATCATGCAACGGCACTCTCATTATGCAACAGCTCTCTCAGCCAAACATGTAACAGCAGCAGGCTTGTTGTACTTACCCACCGAAAGTAATCAGTACAATTACAATTACTTTTTGAAGCCAATCTAATGATTACAATTACAATTACTTCAGTATGTAAAATAATAATTACAATTACATTTCAATTACTACTGTACATTGGGGTACAACAATAACTTACAATTCTCCAGCATTAATCTTAAGGTATATTAACTGTTCAAACTTTTTGGTAGTAGTTTACATCTATTTGGTCTGAGAACATTGCCACTATGGCTGAATACACACTCAAATGGTGCAAATGTAGCTGGAACTCCCAGCTATTCTTTGCTATTGTACTTAAGATGGAGTATTTATTTGCTTTTATCATCCAAAATTTTAAAGTGCTTTATTTTTTTATTAAGGCTTTACAGACAAGTGATGAATGTCTGTAGGACACCTGGTCCTACAGCCTGTTTAAAGTTAATCTGTTGTAAACTTTGTATCATCTATATAGATACGTTTAAATTCTTTCTCTACTATTGAATATTATGTACCCCATGGGTATCGCTTACTGTACATAAAATGTTAAAACTATGTGGTCAACAAATACATGCCTATAATTTCAATACTTTACTGCAGCTGCATGGGCCACATGTCATACACATGGGATTGTGTACATAGTCTAGTCAAGTTATGGAGTAGTACTTCTATATAACATAACTTTGGTTCCTTACATTTAATTACATAATGATTATTGACTGAACAACTAATTACAATTACAATTACCATTACTTTTATGCTCAGTAAGCAATTACAATTACAAGTACAATTACTTGAAAATTGCTAATGATTAGTAATTAATTACAATTACGATTACAATTACAACAAGCCTGAACAGCAACATATCATGCATTGCAGCACTCTCAATCATGCAATGGCAGCTTGTAATGTAGCAGCACTCTCATTATGCAACAGGAGCATATCATGCAGCGGCACTCTCATTATGCAACAGCAGCAATGCAGCACTCTCAATCATGCAGTGGCAGCATATCATGCAGCAGCATTCTCAATGCGATACCATTAAGCCATTACGAGTTTTTGATTTTGCTTTGCCAGCAATATATACTTGATAACACCATCTGTGACCCTTAGCTGTAACCTAGCCAGTGCCTATATGTATCCAGCATAAGTAGTGTCTAGTGTCAGTGACCTGAACAGTAGGAGCACTTACAGCTGGCGAATCATTGACGTAACACATTATTATTAAAGCACAATAACATTCATGCGGCATCATCATGCAGCAGTGCCTTATGTGATAGCAGCATGTAGCACTAGCACTTAACTAAGGCATGAGCAACAGTAGTAGCATACATAGCATATAAAATAAACACAACAATTACCTCATGCAAATCAAGGCACGTTAGCTGTGCATATATAAACATGCTAATGGTGAAAGCTTATTACACCCTGATAACAATTAAACAACTCAAACAAACGAGCGTAACAGCTGAAAACACTTGAACAGAGGTTTATGACAAACTTGAACAGACAAGCCCGGAAGCTAACGACAATGTTAAAGGACAAGCTTGAAAGCTAACGACAAGACTAAGCCAGTACAGCAATTCGTTGCAGCGTCACTTTAATTATGCTAAACTTCTTATAGAACATGCGTGAGAACTTGGCTAGTATCCCTCGATAGCTGTTCGTCTTATTGTAATGGTGCAATCAGTTTTGTTCAATTTAGTGCGCCGCATGCAACACGTGTCACACAAGGAACGAGCTCACCGGTTATAATGAACTTCCAGCGATGACGATCTTGTTTCTTGTTTACCATCTCGATCGACTCCGTAGGCTGGAAGGACTGCTACGAAGAACCTCTGGCCATGGTAGCTCGGCTCATACACAACTCGTGCGAGTGGCCGGCACATTTTTTATTCACCAACCACTGTCCCCGGTACACAACGCGACACTAGCGGTCTTGTTTCACCTACTAGAACTTTTCTTTAACTAGGCCATTCACCTTTCAAGAACGTGGCATGTCACGTGACCGCAAACCTGTTAAATCAGTTTGTTGATTACACAATACTTGAAACCATCTCAACATTCCTTCACGTGCTTAGATCATAGTGCACCCTTACGCTATAGGCTAGCGTGCAGTTAGGTCACGGAAATTATGTGTAAGTTCTTATAGTGCTATATTGCAATATCTGCAGCATGCATGTTAACTTCAATTTATTGTGATACAATAAATTACATTATAACTGCAGAATTTCTTGTACTGTAAAAGTAGTCTAGCATGGCTTCCCCTTCAATTAGAAATTAAGGGTCTGATCTGTCTAGCATCACATACTTGTGCAGATGGAATGCGGTAATATTACAATATGATAAATGTATAAATAAAAAATTATATTTCTGTGTTTCCAGAGTTATTGATACTGTCTTTCTTAATCGAGAGGTCAGCAAAAGTATTCTTAACAATTGCCTTTTATTGTGTACTTAGCATTCAGACCGGATATATTCACACATAGCAGCGATTACAAAATATGATAAATTTTTGTATGAGTTATGTATTTCACAACCAAGCAAACTGATTGGTTGCACCTGATTTTTGTATTCTGGCACAAGTACAGTATGCTAGACAGACCAGACCAGCAATTTCCCATCGAAGGGGTGGCTGCACCAAACTACTATAAAAGCAGGTAGGAATAATGTGTGTGCGTGCTTTAAAACATTTGTTGATAAGATATTATTTGCTGTTATCAAGTACAGTACTACAGTTATCATACACTATGTAGCTACAACTGTTCGTCAGTCCTTTACAGATTGCTATGGGTAAAATAATTATGTATCATCAAAATAAAATTTGAATACTTTGTTCATAGAGAATAAAGGCTCTAACAATAAAAACCTGGACATCATCATATCTGCGTGGAGTTAAAAATCTTTGTTTCATTGCAGTAGATGAAAGGATATATAAAGTATGGACATTTGTTTATTGTCAAAGTGATAGTATGCGATTCATCTTTCTTCACTGAATTCGCCTTTGTATGTAGTGAAGAAAAGTGATACAAGAAAAACTTACTCAGCAATTAATCACAGAAAACATGATGGTGTAAGTTTCAACCCTGTATGTCACTGTGTTTGAAAATTATAATTGTTTTTGTAAACATCTGTAATTTATTTTCCCTATAATTGCTGCAAAAATTGATTTCAAACCACACGCACACCCACAGCTGGCCTTTGTGGACATGCATCTGGTTTGTTGAAATAGTTCTTCAGAAAGTGTGCGTGCGTACCTATCTATCTACCTACCTACTTATACATATGCACCCACGTGCGCAAAATTGTTCGATAGTGAAAGCAGCTTGCACATAACAGGTAAAAGGATAATGGAGTCTGTATTAAACTTTTGCACAAGAAAGCTCTGAGGTGGTTTCTTATTGATGGTCTGAAATGACTCTCCTCAGACTTCATGAGCTACCTTCCTATCATATTTTACAGGTGAAAGGGTACTTAAGTGAACAAAACTTGTGGCTTTGTCAAGAGAACAGGGTAAAGCATGATAGACATGCTATATAATCGGATGGTTGCAGGTTCGGGGCTGCCCAGGTCCAGCCATGGATTTTTTCTTCTTTCTCCTACTTTTCAAACATACTTAGTACAGTTAATGTAAACATCTTAGGCCTTTATAAGGCCTTCTGTTATACAGGCTCTACCTTTACCAGGTACTTTAATCATAATAATATAAGACAATTGAGAAGATACTTCTGTGTGTAATATGTTGTTTAAAGTGAAGTAATGCTTCCTTAGAAGTGCATAGCAACATAATTACAAACTTACAAATAATTTACTAATGATGAAATATGAAATTGCATTATATTGTAACCCGCTGAGTGAAAACTGGCCATTTTTGCAAAATTCTATCTTGCTATAACAACCGGAATTACGTGCATTTTAATTGCTTCAGCATGTACTGAAAATAGTTCAAATCAATAATACCTATATACCATTACATTCTCCTGTTTATTGGGAGTAAAAATTTTTGCTTTGTATCCGTAAAGTGTATGGCACGTGCATCATCGGCACTTATTTATGATGCAATAGAAATAAAGTTTACTGTCACCATTATATTGTTGAAATGGCTTCTGCTTTGTCCACATGAAGATGTACCTGGAACACACTATGCCTTAATCAGTGTGCCAGCTCATGAGCCAAACACACTGAGCTAAACCAGTCTTCATAGCTTGTTTCAGACATGAGTGATCAACTAAATAAGCACCTATAGTTTATTTGCTGTATTGTTGCTGTACAAATCAAATTTATTCCTGTTCCAACTGTCTAGTGCTATAACTCCAAGATTATTCATCACAAAACAGGGCTGGGGGAAGCTAAATATTTTTGGTCAGGCACACTATCTAGGATATTCATAAGGGGAGCACACTGAAAGGAGTAGCTGTATTTGCACACTTAGCAAAATGTGAAGCATGAGTCTTCTAGGGGGTCTGAGGGCATGCCCCCCCAGAAAAATTTTTAAAAAAATGACCTCCTGAGATCAAACTTGGTGACAAATTTGAATGAAAATTGGCATACAAATTATGAGTACAGATAAAAAAGTTTTGTTTGCCTTAGGCATGTGAAACTTGATTTGTAATACTAGTACAGCAAATGCCACTTAGCTGTATAAGGCCTAGTAACTATAGGCTGTATAATATACTTAAACTGAACCCATATCAAACTCTCAGTATTTTATTGTACACTTTATGAGAATACAAACACATTGCATATGTTAAGTGACATATACATGTACAACAATAAAATTAATATAATTTAAATGTTTCTTTTATGTAGGTTACAGTAGGTAGTATCATTGTAATGAATTTTAGATCATTATGATACTAAGATAATACACAAAGATCATAGTTACAACTGTTGAGAGTGTAGTGAAGATGAAAGGAAAGAATACTGGATACTGATGCAAATATAATACAGTTACATGCACATCTGCCATCAAATGTTTTCCAGTTCAAAGCAGCCAAACATTTTTCTTCTTTCTTCATTGGAAGTCGAAAACGCAGGAGCGTTTGTGAAGAGGAAGGGCATGGCATCCTTCCAATTTGTATAGCCGCGGGTGAGAAACGCATCTGATGTTTTGCTGGTCAGTGAGCAGTTCCTGACTCTTTCTTGTTGCACTGCTTTAATACAAACAAAGCAAAATGCATTATCATCTGTCTCGCTGTACGTGATCCATGGCCACTTATCAAGCCATGAAGATTGGAAGGAACGATACGTTGGCTTTTTGTTTCCAAACTTTTGCTTTGGAAATGTAAAAGTCTTCGGGTGCTTGGGTTTATCACCCAACACTGGAAGAAACAAGTCTTCATTATGACCATCAACTTCTATGGGCACCTGTTCAGAACTACACTGAGCCTTCCGCGTGCATGCCAAAAACGTAATTCGATTCAATTGTGGGTTTGCCCTTTCAAATAAAAAAGCATTACCACAAATTAAAAATATTCTCGAAAATATTGCCCCGGCTCTTGCTGGTGCTGCTGGGGCAGTTCCCCCGGCCCTGCAAAAGGCTGACACTTTGCCTGTCCACTTCTTTGTTACTATAGATAACAGAGAAGCAATAAAATGGAATTCGAGGATTGTGCAAAAACAACCAGTTTTTGCTCAGCGGGTCACATTTAATAATTCTGTATACAATATAAACTATAAATATAACACATTATTGGGGCAATAACTAGGTACACAGTGCCTGGTTTTTAGAAGCAACTTGTTCTGTTGTTGTTACTTTGTAGGGCTGTAACTCTGAAAGTTATTGGCATAAAAGGCTGAAACTTCACCAAAGCATACACTTGTTAAATGGATTATAAATACTTAATTATGCACTGGTTCTTGCAGACCCAAGCTCAACAATAATAGATTAAAGTTAAATACAGTAAACACCTAATAGTCCTGCAGTGTCCATTCACTGTAGATATTAACATATACATCTCTGTGTGGTAGACTGTCTCAATGGTAGGTACAGTGTGATGGATAACCTTCTCGATCATTAGATAACTCTAGTAATATAGGCCTGTACTCAATCAAGTAGAAAACCACACAGAATGTTCATCCCTCACCAAGTAAAATGCTCCTCCTATGCCATGCACCTCATTAGAAGGAAGGAATTTTAGCGCTCACAGTTACTAGATTGTCTTGCTTTACATATTTTGCCACTTAGGTGATAACCATTACTGAGGAGGAATTAAATTAATTGTTCTATAGTCACTAATTTAATATGTTGGAAAATTAAGATTCATTAAAATGCGCAACAGTGTATATTGTGGGAGGAATCAACAAATTCAAACATGTAAAAAAATATATACAAGCTTATTTGTAACTTACAGTCTTCATTGTCTATAGCTACTGTAGCTTGACTAGTACCACCAAGACTAACACCAGAAGGTAGTGAGGATGAGTCAACTTCAATTGTAAATGTTTCACTTCTTTCCAGTATATTATCATCATTGACTGTGATGTCAAACGAAGCACTGGTCTGTCCAGCAGGGAACATGACAGTGTATGGTCCAGCAGTATAATCAACACCACCTAAAATAATTAATATTTAACTTGCACAAATTAGAACAACATGTAAAGGTTCATCATAAACATTGTCACTGATCACATGTACTCACTAGTGGCAGTATTCTGAGTATCTCTGACTTCTACAGTAATATCAGTTGATGATGGGTTACCGAGAAGTAGTTGAGGTCGTACCACTCCATTATCTTCACCAACTCTGTATGTTGCCATACTAAATGACACAGTAGGAGCTACAACAGTAAAAACATTAATTTATCTTGTGTTGTAATATCAGTTCACCTACAGTCATCATCCAATATTGTTGCAGTTAGAGTAGCACTTGATGATAGTGTAACTCTACTAGGTAGTGAGGATGGGTCAATGGTGAGAGAAAATGTTTCACTGGCTTCAAATATATTATCATTATTTATTGGAACATCAAATGACACACTGGTCTGTCCAGCAGTGAATGTGACAGTGTATGGTCCAGAATCATAATCAACATCTCCTCCTGTAACATTATTACTACTAACATTTTGTGATGATGTTACTTCACTCACTAGTGGCAGTATTCTCAATATCTCTAACTTGTATAGTAATATCAGTTGATGATGGATTGGAGAGACTTGCTGTGAATGTCACTGATCCAATACCCTCGCTGAAACTTCTTGATACTTCAGTAAATCCCACAGTAGCAGCTGGAATTTTATAAAATTTAAGGTGAAATTTTAGTCAGTCAAACTGCACTTGCAGCAATATCTATTGATCATTTTATAGTCACTACACATATCTATTAGTCTAACCAGAAATGTTGTCATGAGATAAACTTGTATGTTGGATTGTGTTACTAGATATAGTGCATTAAAAGAGCAGCATTTAAGTAATATTGTAAATGAATGATTATTCAAACAATACAACTATGTGCTACAATCTAATCAACTACATCCAATCAACTATGGTTGTCCAATTATCTATCAATATCAATCAATTATCTATTAAGGCTACCCAGGTCTGGACCTGGGCAGTCTTAATAAATAAACTAATATCCATTTGGGGTACTTTTAGATAATAAATCACTTTTTATTTAAAGTTCCTATGGATACAAAAAGCATGAAATTGACAAGGAGAAAACATCTTGACCACCTGGCAGACTCCTGTAAATGTTCAAGCATTAAACAGATAGCTGCAGGTTCGAGGCTGCCCAGGTCCAGTCATTGCTTTTTTTCTCCTTTCCCCACCTTTTCAAATATACTTTCTGCAACAACTGTAGGACCAGGTGTCCTACAGACCTTCAGCACTTGTGCTGTAAAGCCTTACTGAATAAATCTAGTACAACCATGTGAGCTAAATTTCAGTCTCTATATTCCCTTCTTAAGTGTAATTATCAAGGAATCACTTGGTTGGTGGCTTGAAAACATAACCATTCTAGGGAGTTGTCATGGCTCATTTCCATGTCATTGAGTATGAGGGTAGTTGACAAATACCATGCTGTTCATGAGCTTGATTCTCTGGCCAGGTGAACAAGAAACCTAACCACAACAGTACAGGAACAGCTGTCATCTCAGTGACTCCCAGATCTTACCATGTTTCCATTCCAACTGGTATCATCATAAGAAACTGTGTGTTCACTTAGCTGACAGTTTACATGCTGTTCCTCTTCCTTTGTTTTAGTGACACTCAGCATGTGAAACATAGTTTAATTGGGACTATGTCCCCATCATTGAGTAATTTTCCCTCTAACGATTTTTGATATTAGTATACATTTTGACTGGATTTTAGTATAAAGGAAACCTGATTGCTGTAGCTACCTATGAAGACAATAGTGTACCTTTAAGCTATACCGTTAAGTCTATAAGCAATAGCATGTGATTTGCAAATCTGAATCCTTAAAAGGCCTGTCTTTATGTAATATTTGTAACACGAGATGAGGGCTTTGCCTGATATGTATGCCCAACAGCCCGAGTGTTGAGAGCATACACATCAGGCAAAAGCCCGAGTGTCCCATGTTACAGCTAATAATATGCAACACTTCCAATCCATATCAGACTAATAGTCTGAAGTGAGGGATCAATCACCCAAATCAACATGAGTGCAACCGCTGAATGTATAATGTAGTAGTTGTCCCATGGACACGAGTGCGTGTATTTCAGGCAAATCACAAGGGCCCACGTTACAACTAATATATTCCAATTGGGTAACTCACCTGCAAGTGTGCATGGAAACTGCAGGAATGCTTTGCGAGTGTATTTATATGGGACCATGTGAATTTTGGTTGTGGATAACATCATAAGTACAACAACAAGGCGCTGCTGAGAGGCCGAACGTAAGTGTATTGTCACGAGCATGCAAATCACTTCAATTGTGGGTACACAATTAAACACAGGAAGCCCAAATACCAGCTGAACAACTCATAATGAACTATAAAGTACTTACTATACTAGTCATGAATAAACTAAAGCAATGAATATGTTTACAATGCTACAGTGGACTAGCCAATTAAGTGCCACGCCCAATCACTACGCGTGTGTGACATCGCGTCAGGTGTCAATGATGATTCACGTGCACTAAAGTGCTTACTTTTACTAGCCATGCATAAACTAAAAGTAGTGAATACCATTAACACTAATGGCCAAATCAATTAAGCGCTACGCCCAGTGTCTGGACATTGCCACGTGACTATTGAATGCAACACGATCAATATAAACTAACCTGTGACCTTCTTCATTCAGTAAAACAACAAACTATCTTCTTCCCCAAGTCCATGATGCTTTGGCTTACCTTTACAAAAACTAAAACCAGCTATCGATCCTGTGAAGTGTCATTATATTAACACAGAGGAGATCACAGTTTCATCAAAAAAATCAAATGATTTCTGAAAATGCTTGGAATGCATTAATGAGAATAGGAGGTAGTATAATACCATATAGTAAAAAACTTTGGCAGTAAAAAGTGTGACGAAGCCCCTCTGTTGAAAAAATTGGCAGAAAAAACTTTGGTGATTGAAATAATATTTGTCAAAGTTTTTACTGTATGGTAAGTAAGGATAACAACAAGGCAACTCATCAGTTAAGTAGCGTATATAGTAAGTATATAGGTAGCTAGCGTTGTTGTTTTAGCAGTACTTTGCAATAGCTACTGATCTAACTACGTGCTAGCAAAGGCATGCTTCTCTATCTCCTGCAATGCCGAGAGTGACTGTATTTACTTTTACAGTGAACTCCAGTAGCAAAGGTTTTATCATGTATATCAAAGTATATTTGGCCAAATCCATCATGAGACAATGAACTGACGTGCGAACGGGAAGTTGGAAATGCTATCCGAAGGAGTGCTTACAACTGTGGGACACATTCCTAGGAAGATCTCCAAAGTCAGCTCAATCTTTATTGCTGGTGGTGGTAAGAGCTGACCTTCACCTCGACATCAATTCAACCTCAACCTAGTCACTCAATGTGCTAGTCGTGTGATCATCTAAAATAATTGGCAAAAACACTTTGGCGATTTGAACGCTATTCGCCAAATTCGCCAAAGTTTTTTACCGCCAAAGTTTTTTACTATACAGTACAAGATATATCACTCCTAGGAGGGATATAATTTGTATATACTGCCTCCATTTCTCATTAATGCATCCCTGAGCACTGATAACAGTGCTATTATACCACTTATATACCTTCTCTTCCCTTTGAAGTGAGGAGTGAAAGTGGTATATATATACACACACCTAAAGATTCAATTATGGGTCAGCAGCAGGTATGTTCTGGTACATTTGGTTTGCATCAGTTCTAGGAGAAGCACCCAGGCCTTCCCCTAAAGACATATCACTTCAAATCTGAACCCCCTTCAAAAAAATCATGGCTACCCCTGTAAAACTAACATGGGTATTTGCTATGTAACATTACTTAGAATGTTGCATCCATGCATTTACACATGATCAATGCTGCAATCAATCATGGAATAGGCATAAGTTACTTGGTGCATAACACTAATCAAATTCTTTTCTGTCTTGTTGAAGGTTGATGTAATGGCTGAGCAGGGTATATGCAGTCTCCAGCTTATGTAAATAAAGAGCTCAAAAGGTCACTTGTGCTATTCAAAGTTAAAGAAATACACATGGAAATCATCTGGGCAACTTTCTTAGTGAGTCCATGCTTCAAGCTTGTCTTTCAGCTGGCCAGTGGCATTTCAAGGTGCCAGAGTGTTCCCAGTAGCTATCACACATCTCTAGAAATCCATTATAGTGAAAAGCAGGAAAATGTGTAGTATATCATTGTGGCTATCCATTTGTGATGGAACGTAAAGTTTAGTGGTGTGTATGTAGACCAATGCTTTTCAAAAATTTGTTTGCACCTGAACTCTCTACTGGGTGACTTGAAATGTAGTTGAACTTTCTACCGGGTGACTTGTTTGTAGCTGACGTCTCTACAGATTGACTTGTAACCTAGCTTAACTGTGCAGGGTGAATTGTTTCATAGCTGAACTTTCTGCAGAATGAATTGTTTGTAGTTGAACTGTTACATAGCCGAATCCAGACAATGACTTATAAAATAACTTAGCTCTCACTCATAATGAAACTGAAGTCTCTACAAGATGATTTGTCTGCAACGAAGTCTCTATAAGATGACTTGTAACATAACTGAACTCTCTACAGGGCTAATTGTAATGTAGCTGAAGTGACTCATTACATCGTGAAAAACTGAATGCTCTAATAGAGTGACTCATCAGGGGTCTGTGATACATATCAATACCAATACAATTTCTATGTATCACAATAAGATACTACGTTACAAGAATATCGATACTAGGTACATGATACAATCATTAAAATCATGTGTGTAAAACAAAAGAATGACTATGAGGAAAGTACCGATGATAGCGTGGGTAAAAAAATGGAAACCTCTCAACTGTCTTGAGAAAATGCTATAACAGTTACTGGGACAAGTCAAGTACCAACTTTTCGTCACTTCATATCACTACCTGGAGCACAAATTAAAGTATAGAAATACTTCAGCCAAGTGATAACTGCAATGCTAAAATTGGATACTCAAACAACACAACTTAATTTTTCGATGCATTTAGAGTAGCATGACCCTACTGAATACTCAGAAACACATTTGAGTGATGATCATTCTCAACAGCCACACAGCTCTAAGGATTCAAGTAAGCCAACTCACCTACAAACACAGATTACAGATACTTACCCTTTGGTAGAGCCTTACTATAAAAACAATCCTAGATACAAAACCTGTGAAGAGGCATTAGCAAATGTTTTTGTGTTTAGATTTATAGCCATTGAGCATTGTCAGCAGCCCATCATTCTTACAGTTACTCAATACCCTCATTCCATAGTTCATGCTGGCTTCTACCAGCCAATTTACCAGAGTAGTAATATCCAATCTGTACAAACAGACTAAATCTAAAGAAAAAGGTAGTCTGGGCAAAGCCAATTATGTAACTGTTAGTTGCAACATTTTCCATTATTTTAAACTGTTTCTCAAATCATCTGCAAGGTTGACTGCAGTGTGTGACTCAGTACTTTCTTGAACCTGTAAGCAATAGTGCTTCAAATTCCATGAAAGATTTAAAAAATGAGTGGTGAATGAAATGCATAAACAATAGACCATCCATCAATACTGTGTAGTCACTAGAATGATGATGAGAATGATGAGCAGAAAGAGCCAGCCACAAAGAAAGAAGGGGTTCTTTCCAGGTTTTTCAGCAAGGTGGTTACCACTAAAACCAGTAAGATTCCTCGTAAATGATCAAATCAAAAATCCATTGCCATCATCATGATATGATTGCTGGTTTAAATGATGACCCGAACACAAGAAGTCCATCTTTAAAAGGTAGTCAAAAGTATTTGTCCATGCCCACAACAAGCATAAGGTCAGAAGAGGTGTTTCCACACCAGGTGACATGCTATAGTATGTTCACGTTGAGCTGAATCCTGAAAAACAGCTAAAAATTAAAAGTGGATTTTTTTTCAACAGAGTTAACATTTCAGCCAACCAGATGATTTTTGGTAACAGCAAAGGTGCCAACAACAGACACGTACGGTTTGGCTCCATTACAAGTTCGGGAAAGGGCTGTAATGGACACTGTACTTATATGGCTTCCCAATAGGAAATGTATTGTAAAAACTTTGATTGGCCGTAAATATTATGTCAAACATCTGAACAAAAAGATTTTGAAATATTTTTAGCGGGTCAAGCAGTACTACAAATGAGCCAAATTTCAAGACTGTGTGTAATTGCACCCATGAGTTATTAAATGTTTTTGAGGATTCAGCTCAAAGTGAACATACTATAATGCATAAATAAGAGAAACAGACTGCTTCCAGAAATATTAACCAGCTTGTGATCTTTCATCCAAGTTTTTAGTTTTAACATGAAAATCTAATCCAAAAACAGCCAAGCTGTAAAAAAGTGTGTGGCCCTCAAAAAGGCTATGGTGAAAAAAGATGTGAAATCCAAGGTGGCGGCCAAGAAATGGCTGCGATGGTAGGTTAGTGGTAAAATTTTAATAGCGACAATTCAGGTGAATTTTGATGCCGCTTGATCTTGGCACAAAATTCACCTGGATTGTCATTATTAAAAGTTTTACCATTAACCTACCATCACAGCCATTTCTTGGCCGCCACCTTGGATTTCACATCTTTTTTCACCATAGCCTTTTTGAGGGCCGCACACTTTTTTTACAGCTTGGCTGTTTTGGATTAGATTTCACTTCTTTTTGTATTTGTATACCCCAAAGCCGGCCTATGGCCAGCTTTGGGACTTTTTTAACCTATCTTTTTTCTTTACCACTGGAAGAAGAAAAGATGAAGCAGATGTTAAATACTTTAAATATTTCTGAATTTATCAGTAAATGTACAAATTATATATATTTATAGAACTTTGCGTGGGCGAGATCAAAGGAAAAAGTGTACTTTAAATTTCATAAAGTACACTCTCAGCCGGCCAACTGCTTCATCGACCACAAACAGTGCTTTATTGCACCGCAAAGAGTGCTTTATTCGTTCAATAAAGCACTCTTTGTGGGCAATAAAGCACAGTTGCCCACGTGCCTTAGTGTAGGCTAATAGCCTACGGGGCTCGCACCAGTACAACTAATCACCCAAGCCGGTGAAGGCTGATAGCCTCGCCGCGCTGAGTAATCAATCACCCCAGCCAATACGAGTTGCACCACTGGATTGGTTTTATAGACATACCTAAATGCTTCGATGATGGGTGGGAGAAGGTAACGTTGCTGTTACGTTTGTTAATGTAAACGGACAAGTCCTGGAGATATCGCGGAAATACTTCACCATGTGACTCACAATAGAATCGATTGTGGGTTTCGAGCAAAACCTGCCAAAAGACGCAATGAACGTCTACTATGCCAAACTATGGTGAAATACGCGTGAGTTACTTTGTTAAACTAGTTTATGTGCGTTCAGGCTGCTAATAGTTCGTGCAACGCTTGTTAATTACGAGTCCTAGTGTATGGTGAAGCTACAAGACTAGAAAGTTCCATAAATCATTTAAAGCATAGCCTTGCTCGTGCTATATGAAAAATAAAGTACTCGGCGCTTGGCCTCGATGCTAATGAAGCACTCGGCTTCGCCTCGTGCTTTATTAGTATCTCGGCCGCGTGCCTTGTACTTTATTTTTCATATAGCACTCGCAGCTTTGCATTAGCATATACATATATAATACATATATTTATTACAGAACTTTCTGCATGGTGGTTTCTTTGTAACTTAACACTCTACAAGGTGACTTCTTCTAGCTGATCTCTCTACAGGGTGAATTGTTTGCAGCAGAACTATCTACAAGGTAACTCTTCTTCTAGCTGATCTCTCAACAGGGTGATTTGTTTGTAGCTGAACTATCTACAAACTAACTTCTTCTAGCTGATCTCTCTACAGGGTGATTTGTTTGTAGCTGAATTCTGTACAGGTGATTTGTTTGCAGCTGAGCTCTTTACAGAATGATTTCTTTGTAGCTGAACTCTCTACAAGGTAACTTCTTCTAGCTGATCTTTCTACAGGGTGATTTGTTTGTAGCTGAATTTTCCACAGGGTGATTGTTTGCAGCTGAACTTTCTACATGGTGGTTTCTTTGTTGCTGAACTCTCTACAAGGTGAATTCTTCTAGCTGATTTCTCTACAGGGTAATTTGTTTGTAACTGAAGTCTGTACAAGGTGCTTTTTTGTACGTGATCTCACTGCAGGTTGATTTGTTTGTAGCTGAACTCACTAAAGGGTGATTTGCTTGTAGCTGAACCCCTTACATTGTGTCTAGTTTCTAGCTACTAGCTGATCTCTCTACAGGGTGAGTTGTTTGTAGCTGATCTCTCTACACGGTGATTTGTTTGTAGCTGATCTCTCTGCAGGTTGATTTGTTCGTAGCTGAACTCTCTACAGGGTGATTTGTTTCTAGCTGATCTCTCTACAGGTTGATTTGTTTGTAGCTGAACTCTCTATAAGGTGATTTGTTTGTAACTGATCTCTCTGCAGATTGATTTGTTTGTAGCTGAACTCTCTACAGGGTGATTTGTTTGTAGTCGATCTCTCTACAGGGTAATTTGTTTGTAGCTGAACTCTCTATAAGGTGATTTGTTTGTAGCTGATCTCTCTGCAGGTTGATTTGTTTTAGCTGAACTCTCTACAGGGTGATTTGCTTGTAGCTGAACTCCTTACATTGTGTCTAGTTTCTAGCTGATGTCTCTACAGGGTGATTTTTTTGTAGCTGGACTCTCTACAGGGTGATTTGTTTCTAGCTTATCTCTCTACAGGTTGATTTGTTTGTAGCTGACCTCTCTTCAGGGTGATTTGTTTGTAGCTGATCTCTCTACAGGGTGATTTGTTTGTAGCTGATCTCTCTTCAGGGTGATTTGTTTCTAGCTGATCGCTCTACAGGTTGATTTGTTTGTAGCTGAACTCTCTGCAAAGTGTTTTGTTTGTAGCTGACCTCTCTACAGGGTAATTTGTTTGTAGCTGAACTCTCTCCACAGTGACTTGTGTGTAGCTGAATTCTCTAGAGAGTGATTTAATTGTAGGTGAACTCTCTACAGGGTGCATGACTTATTTATAGCTGAACTCTCTTCAGTGTGACTTGTAATGTTCTGAATCTCTACAGTGATATATTTGTAGCTTAACTCTCCACAGGGTGACTTGCTTCTTGCTGAACTGTCTATAAGATTAACTGTTTGCCGCTGAACTCCCTACAGAATAACTTGTAATGTAACAGAATTCTATAATGGAGTAAATAAATTAGCTGAATGCTCTATTAGGGTGACTGTTCTATTAGAGTATCTCGATCTCGCATTTGCTACACGGAGTTGGCTTTTAATCATAACTCAGTGGTTTGTAATCCAATTCTTCTATACTACTGCAAGAGAGAGAGAACCATCATTGACAATTGTGATGAAAAGATGTACAACAAAACAAATAGGCATGTGAAACCTCGGACAGCATGCGAACACAAAAAGTAGAGGACTACACTGTGGACATGGCAAGGCAAAACAACAACAACAAAAAAGACTAATTACTGTAATTACAAAAATAAAACTGTCTAATTTGTGCAGGACTTTCTATGAACATTATTCCAGCTATACACCGATTTTCAGCTCATTGCTCTAAGCGGTTTGCCTAGTAGGCGTAAAAACTAATACTTTTTTATTCCTAAAAATCGATCACGTAATTGTGACACAGGTTGGGTTTTGTGTCATATCTCCGTGGTCTTTATCTCGATTCCTTTCAAACCACCAAAAGGCACTCCTACGATGGTTACTCCATCTACATAGCAATTTTCAACTCATTCCATGAAGTAGTTTACCCTGTAGGCGTGACAACAAATCGATCTTGTTTTACGCGAATAATCGGTCATAACTCCTGAACCATTTATCAGATTTGCACCAAATTTGATGCTAGAATCCGCCTTTGGACTCTCTTTCTGTGTGCCACATTTCAAGGCGATCGGAGTACGCGTTCATGATTTATAGCGATTTTAGCAAGTGTGCGAAAAGATGAAGAAGAAAAAAAAACGAAGAAAAAAAACGACCTTTGGCCGCTCGTATCTCGGAAATGGCTTGAGTGATTTCCTTCAAATTTGGAATGTAGACTCCCCTAGCTGGCAGTAAACTCTGCAGCAAATTTGGTTTCAATCGGATAAGGTATCACCGAGATACAAAAGTGTGAAAATTACATTTTCTTTCTTCCTGTTAATATCTAATCAAAAGCAGCCAAGCTGTAAAAAAAGGTGCGGCCCCCAAAAAGGCCATGGTGAAAAAAGATGTGAAATCCAAGGTGGCGGCCAAGAAATGGCTGTGATGGTAGGTTAATGGTTACATTTTAATAACAACAATTCAGGTGAATTTGGTGCCAAGACCAAGCGGCACAAAATTCACCTGAATTGTCGTTATTAAAATGTAACCATTAACCTACCATCACAGCCATTTCTTGGCCGCCACCTTGGATTTCACATCTTTTTTCACCATGGCCTTTTTGGGGGCCGCACCTTTTTTTACAGCTTGGCTGTTTTTGATTAGATATCACTTCTTTTTGTATTTGTATACTGCAAAGCCGGCCTATGGCTGGCTTTGGGGCTTTTTTAACCCATGTGTTTTTTTCTTTACTACAGGAAGAAGAAAAGAACTTAAAGAAGAATTTTAGAACTTCAATTATTTTTGATTTTATTAGTAATTATACAAATTATATACATATATTTATTACATGCCCATTATTCCCCACAGGATATTTTTTTGCAGCTGATCTCTCTACTGGGTGACTTGAAATGTAGCTGAACTATATACAGGATGGTTTAGCTGAACTCTCTACAAGGTAACCTCTTCTAGCTGGTCTCTCTACAGGGTATTTTGTTTCTAGCTGAACTCTCTACAGGTGATTTGTTTGCAGCTAAACTCTCTACATGGTGGTGTCTTTGTAGCCGAACTCTCTACATGATGGTTTCTTTGTAGCTGAACTCTCTATAAGGTGACTTCGTCTAGCTGAACTCTCTACAGGGTGATTTTTTTGTAGCTGAACTCTCTGCAGGGTGATTTGTTTGCAGCTGAACTCTCTACATGATGGTTTCTTTGTAGCTGAAGTCTCTACAAGGTGACTTCGTCCAGCTGATCTCTCTACGGGGTGATTTGTTTCTAGCTGAACTCTCTACAGGTGATTTGTTTGCAGCTAAACTCTCTACATGGTGGTTTCTTTGTAGCTGAACTCCCTACATGAAGGTTTCTTTGTAGCTGAACTCTCTACAAGGTAACTTCTTCTCTACAGGGTGATTTGTTGTAGTTGAATTCTCTACAAGGTGGTTTGTATGAGGCTGAACTCTCTACATGGCGGTTTCTTTGTATCTGAACTCTCTACAGAGTGATTTGTTTGCAGCTGAACTCTCTACATGATGGTTTCTTTGTAACTGAACACTCTACAAGGTGACTTCTTCTAGCTGATCTTTCTACAGGGTGAATTGTTGTAGCTGAACTATCTACAAGGTAACTTCTTCTAGCTGATCTCTATACAGGGTAATTTGTTTGTAGTTGAATTCTGTGCAGGTGGTTTCTTTGTAGCTGAACTCTGTACATGATGGTTTCGTTGTAGCTGAACTCTTTACAAGGTGACTTCTTCTAGCTGAACTCTCTACGGGGTAATTTCTTTGTAGCTGAACTCTCTATATGATGGTTTCTTTGTAACTGAACTCTCTACAAGGTAACTTCTTCTAGCTGATCTTTCTACTGGGTGATTTGTTTGCAGCTGAACTCTCTACATGGTGGTTTCTTTGTTGCTGAACTCTCTACAAGGTGAATTCTTCTACCTGATCTCTCTACAGGGTGATTTGTTTGTAACTGAACTCTGTACAAGTGCGGTTTTGTGGGTGATCTCACTGCAGGTTGATTTGTTTGTAGCTGAACTCACTAAAGGGTGATTTTGCTTGTAGCTGAACTCCTTGCATTGTATCTAGTTTCTAGCTGATCTCTCTACAGGGTGATTTGTTTGTAGCTGATCTCTCTACAAGTTGATTTGTCTGTAGCTGATCTATCTGCAGGTTGATTAATTTGCAGCCGATCTCTCTACAAGGTAATTTGTTTGTAGCTGAACTGTCTGTAAAGTGATTTATTTGTAGCTGATCTCTCTGCAGGTTGATTTGTTTTAGCTGAACTCTCTACAGGGTGATTTACTTGTGTAGCTGAACTCCTTACATTGTGTCTAGTTTCTAGCTGATCTCTCTACAGGGTGATTTGTTTGTAGCTGATCTCTCTACAAGTTGATTTGTGTGTAGCTGATCTTTCTACTGGTTGATTTGTTTGTAGCTGATCTCTCTACAGGGTAATTTGTTTGTAGCTGAACTCTGTACAAGGTGCTTTTTTGTAGGTGATTTCACTGCAGGTTGATTTGTTTGTAGCTGAACTCACTAAAGGGTGATTTGCTTGTAGCTGAACTCCTTACATTGTGTCTAGTTTCTAGCTGATCTCTCTACAGGGTGATTTGTTTGTAGCTGAACTCTCTAAGGTGATTTGTTTGCAGCTGAACTCTCTACATGGTGGTTTCTTTGTTGCTGAACTCTCTACAGGGTGTTTTGCTTGTAGCTACTCTCTACAGGGTGATTTGTTTCTAGCTTATCTCTCTACAGGTTGATTTGTGTGTAACTGATCTCTCTACAAGCTGATTTGTTTGTAGCTGAATTCTCTGCAAAGTGTTTTGTTTGTAGCTGACCTCTCTTCGGGGTGATTTATTTCTAGCTGATCTCTCTTCAGGGTGATTTGTTTGTAGCTGATCTCTCTACAGGGTGATTTTTGTAGCTGACCTCTCTTCAGGGTGATTTGTTTCTAGCTGATCGCTCTACAGGTTGGTTTGTTTGTAGCTGAACTCTCTACACGGTGATTTGCTTGTAGCTGAACTCCTTAAATTGTGTCTAGTTTCTAGCTGATCTCTCTACAGGGTGATTTGTTTGTAGCTGATCTCTCTACAAGTTGAATTGTGTGTAGCTGATCTCTCTGCAGGTTGATTTGTTTGTAGCCGATCTCTCTACAAGGTAATTTATTTGTAGCTGAACTGTCTAAAAGGTGATTTGTTTGTAGCTGATCTCTCTGCAGGTTGATTTGTTTTAGCTGAACTCTCTACAGGGTGATTTATTTGTAGCTGAACTCCTTACATTGTGTGTAGTTTCTAGCTGATCTCTCTACAGGGTGATTTGTTTGTAGTTGATCTCTCTACAAGTTGATTTGTGTGTAGCTGATCTCTCTGCAGGTTGATTTGTTTGTAGCCGATCTCTCTATAGGGTAATTTGTTTGTAGCTGAACTCTCTATAAGGTGATTTGTTTGTAGTTGATCTCTCTGCAGGTTGATTTGTTTTAGCTGAACTCTCTACAGGCTGATTTGTTTGTAGCCGATCTCTCTACAGGGTAATTTGTTTGTAGCTGAACTCTCTACATGGTGGTTTCTTTGTTGCTGAACTCTCTACAGGGTGTTTTGCTTGTAGCTGATCTCTCTACAGGGCAATTTGTTTGTAGCTGATCTCTCTACAGGGTGATTTTTTGTAGCTGACCTCTCTTCAGGGTGATTTGTTTCTAGCTGATTGCTCTACAGGTTGATTTGTTTGTAGATGAACTCTCTACAGGGTAATTTACTTGTAGCTGAACTCCTTACTTTGTGTCTAGTTTGTAGCTGATCTCTCTACAGGGTGATTTGTTTGTAGCTGAACTCCTTACATTGTGTGTAGTTTCTAGCTGATCTCTCTACAGGGTGATTTGTTTGTAGCTGATCTCTCTACAAGTTGATTTGTGTGTAGCTGATCTCTCTGCAGGTTGATTTGTTTGTAGCCGATCTCTCTACAGGTAATCTATTTGTAGCTGAACTCTCTATAAGGTGATTTGTTTGTAGCTGATCTCTCTGCAGGTTGATTTGTTTTAGCTGAACTCTCTACAGGGTGATTGCTTGTAGCTGAACTCCTTACATTGTGTCTAGTTTCTAGCTGATGTCTCTACAGGGTGATTTTTTGTAGCTGAACTCTCTTCAGGGTGATTTGTTTCTAGCTGATCTCTCTACAGGTAGATTTGTGTTGATTTGTTCATTGCTGATCGCTCTAAAGGTTGATTTGTTGCAGCTGAACACCCTGCAAAGTGTTTTGTTTGTAGCTGATCACTCTAAAGGGTAATTTGTTTGTAGCTGAACTCTCTCCACAGTGACTTGTGTGTAGCTGAATTCTGTGTAACTGAATTCTCTAGAGAGTGATTTAATTGTAGCTGAATTCTCTACACAGTGCATGACTTGTTTATAGCTGAACTTTCTTCAGTGTGACTTGTAATGTTCTGAATCTCTATAGTGATATATTTGCTTAACTCTCCACATGGTGACTGTCTTCTTGCTGAACTGTCTATAAGATTAACTGTTTGCAGCTGAACTCCCTACAGAATAACTTGTGATGTAATAAAATTCTATAATGGAGTAAATAAATTAGCCGAATGCTCTATTAGGGTGACTGTTCTATTAGAGTATCTCGATCTCGCATTGCTACACGGAGTTGGCTTTCGAATCATAACTCAGTGGTTTGTAATCCGATTCTTCTGTACTACTGCAAGGACTTTCTATGAAGATTATTTCAGCTATACACCGATTTTCAGCTCATTGCTCTAAGCGGTTTGCCTAGTAGGCGTGAAAACTAATACTTTTTTATTCATAAAAATCGATCGCGTAATTGTGACACAGGTTGGGTTTTGTGTCATATCTCCGTGGTCTTTATCTCGATTCCTTTCAAACCACCAAAAGGCACTCCTACGATGGTTACTCCATCTACATAGCAATTTTCAACTCATTCCATGAAGTAGTTTACCCTGTAGGCGTGACAACAAATCGATCTTGTTTTACGCGAATAATCGGTCATAACTCCTGAACCATTCATCGGATTTGTACCAAATTTGATGCTAGGATTCGCCTTTGGACTCCCTTTCTGTGTGCCAAATTTCAAGGCGATCGGAGTACGCTTTTGCTTGTTATAGCGATTTTAGCAAGTGTGCGAAAAGACGAAGAAGAAGAAAAAAAAAACGAAGAAAAAAAAACGAAACTTTGGCAGCTCGTATCTCGGAAATGGCTTGAGTGATTTCCTTCAAATTTGGAATGTAGACTCCCTTGGCTGGCGGGCAACTGTGTAGCAAATTTGGTTCCAATCAGATAAGTGATCACCGAGATACAAAGGTGTGATAATGACGTTTTCGTTCTTCCTGTCAATATACTCACGGTGTGGCGCGCCGGCTTCTTGGGCCGCATGACACACTATCGTGTGTCTTGATACTCACGGTGTGGCGCGCCGGCTTCTTGGGCCGCACGACACACTACCATGTGTCTTGATAATCAGACTTAAACATTTTTAATTATGACTTTTACATGATTATAACATGAAATTGTGATGTTACATAGTACAATGTGGGTAGTACAATGTGGGTAGTACATGTGGTCCTTCAGTATTGTGATACAGTGTTATATCAAGCAGGTTTATTCTGTGATTTGTGATACACAAAATTCCCTGTATCGCAGAGCCCTAATCATTATATTACATAGCTGACTGCTTTAAAGACTATTAGAGTATCTCGATCACACACTTGTTTTATATAGTTGAATGTTTTAAATCCTATTCATCTAAACCACTGGAAAACTTTACTACAATGAATAATCACAGGTAGTTTATTAGCAAAATGCATGATTGTTACACAATATTGGGTTTTAGTGCTGTATCTTAATGGTCTTTAATTTGATTTCTTCTGAAGCACAAGAGTTGTCCAATAGTTATCCTATCCATGTACTGATTTTCAGTTTCTTCCCATAATTTTTCATAAATAACCAATAATAACTCAATGGCTGTTTTATTAACATTGTATGATGATTTGCCTTTAAACCTTCTTGTTGAAAGATTTGCAATTGTGCAAAAAAAACCCAAGAAAATTATGCTCTAATTTATTAAGTTCATATATACACTACTGAAGGTGGAGGACATTTCCATAGCAAAAATTGTCTTGTTTTGCAGAGGCATCCCAGAGCTATGTATGTGTGAAAATTGCATTATTGTTCTTCCTATCAATAACGCACTGGTGTGGAACACCAGCTCTTGGGCTGCACCACACACTGCTGTGTGCTTTGATCAGTGTTTCACTTTGCGTGATATATACACGGCCACAGGCTCTCATGCTTTTTCATATATATATATTTGGCAAAGCAGTAGTACTCATGCCCATTGTATAGCTCTCTGTATAATACCTACAACAAAAGTCACTCACCATCATTATCCATTATAGTAACTGTAGATTGGTCAGGATTACCAACAGTAACACGGGAAGGTAGTGAAGGATCAATAGTGAGAGTAAACATCTCAGCATTCTCCAATATGTTGTCATCATTTATTGGAACATCAAAAGGTATTGGAACATCAAATGGAACAATGGTGTCTCCAGTAGGAAATATGACAGTGTATGGTCCAGAATCATAATCAACGCCTCCTCCTGTAACATTATTACTACTATTAACATTTTGTGATGATGTTACTTCACTCACTAGCGGCAGTATTCTGATTATCTCTAACTTGTACAGTAATAGGAAATGATGCTGAGTTACTGAGAACTAGTACAGGTCGTGCTGGACCAGCACCTTCATTAACACTGTATGATGACTGGTTAAACCTCACAGAGGTACCTACATATTGAACAACAATATTGATTATACAGTATACCATATTGTACTTTGCGTGGGAGGATCAAAGCAATGAGATCTGCATCAGCATACTGTATTGTCCATACAGTACTAATTAGCTGCATAACTGTACTGTATGAGCTATACTGTATGAGCTATACTGTATGAGCTATACTGTATGAGCTATACTGTATGAGCTATACTGTATGAGCTATACAGTACAGTTAATTGGGCAAATACAGCACACTTGGGCAAATACAGTACAGTTACATGGAGACAACCCCACATGCGTGACACTGTAAATTGCTAAAACCAGCCAAACTAATCCTACCAGTTTGTTTTATGGCTAGAAATAGTTGTATAAACACTTACTGATGGTCTGATCACAAAGCTATTTAAACGTGGGAGCATGACTCCACTAACACAGCACGATTGATCACGTATGTGACATTGAAAATCGTTAAAACTAGCCAAACTAATCCCGTTAGTTCGTTCTACGACTAGATATAGATTATATAAACGCTTACTGATATCCTGATCACTGAAAATTGCAGCGGTTTGAATACTAGAGAAAATCGCTCCGAGCCAGACTTAAAGCGCCATCTATGCTTGTGTGTACAAAAAATACAGCACTTTTGGTGTGTCTCAAGGCAAATACAGCACTCAGCTTTGCCCCATTCTATATTAGCCTCTCGACACACCCCCTCGTGCTGTATTTTCTGTACTCACATGCGGTGGTTTTTTAACTATAACATACAGTATGGTAGCACTGTATAGGAGGGATCATAAAGGTTTGGGCTTTTCTAGCCAAATTTATCACCTTAATTAACCCTTTGAGGACCAACGCCCAATATATTGGGCACAAGTACATGGGCTAGTATAAGCCATTATAACTACTTATCAGTACACAATAGAAAGAATTTGCTAACATCACGATATTCACCATGACATTCCTGACAAAATCACACCAAGTATTACTTTGTTTGAAAAGAAACTCCGCTGCTAGGCCACCAAGAAAAAGTAGCTCTTCCATTATTGTCCACCATTACTCTACACCTGCTACTTTGATCAGCCATATCTCGGTGGTAATTCATCGTAGCGCATCAAACTATAACCTTATCCTAGCATCTGGCAGTGATTCTCGTTGTGTGTAGCTTGTTGTGGCAAACCAAGAACATTCGTCACAATTGAAATTTGCCCTCAACTATGGCTGAGTAGCAACAGTTGTCAAGCAATATCTGTATGCACATTTTGTATACAAGCTCTCTATACTTGAAAATTAATTTGGTCCTTGAATGGTTAATTAAAACAAACACACTTTCCAGTTTGGCAGTATTGGTTAGGTGTAATCAATCCCAAAAGTGCCAGTAGGATAATCCCATTCCAATAAATTTCTGTGGAATTTTCTGCCTGACAAGCTGACTGACTGACTGACTGATGCCACTACTTTTTATTGCTGGAACCACACTTCATTTTTAAATTAAGTTTTAATTACACTTGTTATAGAAAATGGCAGCATTATTTAATAAATTTAACACTTAAGAGGTTATGCAGACTCTACTATAGGTAATCCTTTGAAATGACCTGACATATTAATGTCTAATCACTGTCTTGTTTGCATCAATGTGATGTAAAGTTACAATCATTTCGTCTATGTAATGTACGTCTGAAAACTGAATCCAATCCAAGTAACTTTTGAAGGTACATATAGAAAATAAGTATTGATTTAATAGCTGATATCATACAGTATGATAGTAAGTGGGAATAATGACTTTCTTGCAATAAAATAAAATAAACAAGAAACTAGCTTCACACTTAATACTTTTGTCATGGCATGTACAACTAATTCTATATGTGACTTCAGTTCAACCATGAAATACTTCCAATAAGGTGCTGTGAAGTTTAAAAATATTTTCAGTGGAATTTTCTAATGACTGACAACTAACTGCCTAACTGACTGATGTTTTGAAACAGGCATAACTCAATAATGGCTAACACTACTGGGTTAGATTTTTTCACCATTACATTTCACTTCAGACCAACAGATATACTGCAGCACATAAAAGACACACATCATGGCCTTGCTGCTTTTTCCTATTAATCCCTTTTCTAGACAATAATAGAACTCTGAACTTTATGTGAAATTGCTGTTGTGTTTATTAGTTAGAGGCATGCATTTTGTCATGTAATTATAATCTAATCCAAAGCAGCCAAGCTGTAAAAAAAGAGTGCGGCCCTCAGAAAGGCTATGGTGAAAGAAGATGGGAAATCCAAGATGGCAGCCAAGAAATGGCTGTGATGGTAGGTTAATGGTAAAAATTTTAATAACAACGTGAATTTTGGTGCCGCTTGGTCTTGGCACAAAATTCACCTGAATTGTTGTTATTAAAATTTTTACCATTAACCTACCATCACAGCCATTTCTTGGCTGCCACCTTGGATTTCACATCTTTTTCACCATAGCCTTTCTGAGGGCTGCACTCTTTTTTTACAGCTTGGCTGTTTTGGATTAGAGTTCATTTCTTTTTGTATTTGTATACCCCAAAGCGCCAGCTTTAGGGCTTTTTAACCTATCATTTTTTTCTTTACCACAGGAAGAAGAAAGATGAAGTAAGGTGATTTCTTTTTAGCTACAAGGTGATCCTTCTAGCTGATCTCTCTACCAGATGGCTTGTTTGTAGCTGAACTCTCTACAGGATGATTTGTTTGTAGCTGAACTCTCTACAAGGTAACTTCTTCTAGCTGATCTTTCTTCAGGGTGATTTTTTTTGTAGCTGAATTCTCTACAGGGCGATTTGTTTGCAGCTGAACTCTCTACATGGTAGTTTCTTTGTAGCTGAACTCCCTACAATGTAACTTCTTCTAGCTGAACTCTCTACAGGGTGACTTGTTTCTAGCTGATCTCTCTACAGGGTGACTTGTTCCTAGCTGAACTCTCTACAGGTGATTTGTTTGCAGCTGAACTCTCTTACATGGTGGTTTCTTTGTAGCTGAACTCTCTACAAGGTGACTTCTTCTAGCTGATCTCTCTACAGGAAGACTTGTTTCTAACTGAACTCTGTACAGTGTGAACTTTCTACTGGGTGATTTGTTTGCAGCTGAATTCTCTGCATGATTGTTTCTTTGTAACTAAACTCTCTACAAGGTAACTTCTTCTAGCTGATCTCTCTACAGGGCAATTTGTTTGTAGCTGAATTCTCTACAGGGTGATTTGTTTAAGCTGAACTCTCTACATGATGGTTTCTTTGTAGCTGAACTCTCTATTAGATACCTTCTTCTAGCTGATCTGACTACAGGGTGACTTGTTTGTAGCTGAATTTCCTACAGAATAACTTGCAATGTAATATAATTGAGTAAATTGTAAATGCAGCTGAATGCTTTATTAGGGTGACTGTTCTATTAGAGAATCTCTATCTCGCATATGCTACACGTAGTTGCCTTTCAAATCATACCTCAGTGGTTTGTAATCTGATTCTTCTGTACTACTGCAAGGACTTTCTATGATGATTATTCCAGCTACATACTGATTTTCAGCTCACTGCTCTAAGCGGTTTGCCTGGTAGACAAGAAAACTAATATTTTTTTTAATTCATAAAAATAGATCGCATAATTTTGACACAGGTTGGGTTTTGTGTCATATCTCCATGATCTTTATCCCAATTCTTTTCAAACCACAAAAAGGCACTCCTACGATGGTTGTTCCATCTACATATCAATTTTCAACTGATTCCTCCAAGGGGTTTACCCTGTAGGCGTGACAGACCTTCGACTTTATTTTACGCAAATAATCGGTCATAACTACGCAAATGGTCATCGGATTCCTACCAAAGTTGGTACGGAGATCCGCCTTAATGAGCCCTTTAAGTGTGCCAATTTCAGCCCAATCCGAGCACGCATTCGTGTAATATGGTGGATTTTGCAAAGTGTGCGAAATGAAGAAGATGAAGAAGAAAAAAATGAAGAAATTAAAACGAAATTTTGTTCGCTCGTATCTCGGAAATGGCTGGAATCGGATAAGGGATCACAGAGCTACATAGGTGTGAAAATTGCATTTTCTTTCTTCCTGTTAATATACTCACGGGTGGCGCGCTGGCTTCTTGGGCCGCACGACACACTACCGTGTGTCTTGATCTAATCCAAAACAGTCAAGCTGTAAAAAAAGAGTGAGGCCCTCAGAAAGGCTATGGTGAAAAAATGTGAAATCCAAGGTGGCGGCCAAGAAATAGCTGTGATGGAAGGTTAATGGTAAAAATGTTAATAACGACAATTCAGGTGAATTTGGTGCCGCTTGGTCTTGGCACAAAATTCACCTGAATTGTCGTTATTAAAATTTTTACCATTAACCTACCATCACAGCCATTTCTAGGCCGCCACCTTGGATTTCACATCTTTTCTCCATAGCCTTTCTGAGGGCCGCACTCTTTTTTTTTTACAGTTTGGCTGTTTTGGATTAGATCTCACTTCTTTTTGTATTTGTATACCCCAAAGCCGGCCTGTGGCCGGCTTTGGGGCTTTTTAACCTATCTTTTTTTCTTTACCACAGGAAGAAGAAAAAGATAAAGCAGATTTTATAAATACTTTGACTAATTCTGATTTTATCAGTAAATGTGAAAATTATAAATAATACATGTATTTATTACATGTCAATTAATCCCTACAGGATAACTTTTTTTGCAGCTGATCTCTCTACTGGATGACTTAAAATGTAGCTGAACACTCTACAGGGTGATTTGCTTGTATGTAGATGAACTCTTTACAGGATTCTCTCTACAAGGTGACTTGACTCTAGCTGAACTCTCTGCAGGGTTGTCTGTTTATAGTTTAACTCTCTACAGGGTGATTTGTTTGCAGCTGAACTCTCTACAAGGTAACTTCTTCTAGCTGATGTGACTACAGGGTGAGTGTTTCTAACTGATCTCTCTACAGGGCGATTTATTTGTAGCTGAATTCTCTACAGGGTGATTTGTTTGCAGCTGAACTCTCTACATGGTGGTTTCTTTGTAGCTGAACTCTCTACAAGGTGACTTCTTCTAGCTGAACTCTCTACAGGGTGATCTTTTCATAGCTGAACTTTCTACAGGGTGATTTGTTTGCAGCTGAACTCCCTACATGATGGTTTCTTTGTAGCTGAACTCTCTACAAGGTAAATTCTTTTTTCTAGCTGATCTCTATACAGGGTGAATTGTATGTAGCTGAACTCTCTACAGGGTGATCTGTTCATAGCTGAACTGTCTACAGGGTGACTTGTTTGCAGCTGAACTCTCTACATGGTGGTTTCTTTATAGCTGAACTCTCTACAAGGTGACTTCTTCTAGCTGAACTCTCTACAGGGTGATCTGTTCATAGCTGAACTGTCTACAGGGTGACTTGTTTGCAACTGAACTCTCTACATGGTGGTTTCTTTATAGCTGAACTCTCTACAAGGTCACTTCTTCTAGCTGAACTCTCTACAGGGTGATCTTTTCATAGCTGAACTTTCTACAGGGTGATTTGTTTGCAGCTGAACTCCCTACATGATGGTTTCTTTGTAGCTGAACTCTCTACAAGGTAAATTCTTTTTTATAGCTGATTTCTATACAGGGTGAATTGTATGTAGCTGAACTCTCTACAGGGTGATCTGTTCATAGCTGAACTGTCTACAGGGTGATTTGTTTGCAGCTGAACTCTCTATAGGGTGGTTCTTTGTAGCTGAACCCTCTACATAGTGACTTCTAGCTAATCTCACTACAGGGTGACTTGTTTCTAGCTGAATTGTCTATAAGATTAACTGTAGCTGAACTCCCTACCGAATAACTTGCAATGTAAAATAATTCTTTAATGGAGTAAGTTATAAACGTAGCCGAATGCTCTATTAGGGTGACTGTTCTATTAGAGTATCTCGATCTCGCATTTGCTACACGTAGTTGACTTTCGAATCATAACTCAATGGTTTGTAATCTGATTCTTTTGTACTACTGCAAGGACTTTCTATGATGATTATTCCAGCTACACACCGATTTTCAGCTCATTGCTCTAAGCGGTTTGCCTGGTAAGCGTAAAAACTAATAGTTGTTTTATTCATAAAAATCGATTGCACAATTGTGACACAGGTTGGGTTTTGTGTCATATCTTCATGGTCTTTATCTCGATTCTGTTCAAACCACAAAAACGCACTCCTACGATGGTTACTCCATCTACATATCAATTTTCAGCTCATTCCTTCAAGCTGTTTACCCTGTGGGCATGACAGACCTTCGACCTTATTTTACGCGAATAATCAATCATAACTCCGTGTATGTTCATCGGATTCCTACCAAAGTTGGTACTGAGATCCGCCTTAATGCGCCGTTTAAGTGTGCCAAAGTTCAGCCCGATTGTAGCACACATTCGTGTTTTATGGCGGATTTTGCGAAGTGTGCAAAATGAAGAAGAAAAAATTGAAGAAATTAAAACGAAATTTTGTTTGCTTGTATCTCAGAAATGGCTGGAGCGATTTTCTTCAAATTTGGTATGTGGACTCCCCTTATTGGCCGGCATTTCTTTAGCAAATGTGGTTTCAATCGCATTAGGGATCACAGAGTTACATAGGTGTGAAAATTGTGTTTTCTTTCTTCCTGTTGATATACTCACGGTGTGGCGCGCCGACTTCTTGGGCTGCATGACATACTACCATGTGTCTTGATCCACACAAAAACAGCCAAGCTGTGAAAAATGGTGCAGCCTTAAAAAGCCCGGGTGAAAAAAGTTGTGAAATCAAAGGTGGCGGTGTCACAGTGATATATGTTTCCCCGGGTAACGTGTTTCCCGCACACATATCCCTAGGGATCCGTGTTTCCCCGCACACATATCACTAACTCGCTAGCGACCTACAAGTCACAGTGATATGTGTTTCCCCGGGTAATATGTTTCCCCTTTATAAAGTCATGTGCAACGTACGTAGTGTTAGCATAGGCGCGCATGCACTTTTAATAATCATAGCTAGCCATACCTATACAACTAGATAGATATTATAAGTATACATGTTGATGGAGGAAATCAAGCCATTCACTGGTATTCAACTATAACTGCTAAACTGTGCTGTGATTTGGCTATGTAGCTATAGCATCAGTTTAATAAAACAGTAGCTACAAATACATGTATACAATAAAATACTATCTCTAGCTATATAGAGTAAATCATGTGGTTGCAGCTATGTATAACTAATCAATGTAGCTACAGCTTTGGCATGCAGTCAGTCATTATCTACCCCTTTGCCGGTTCTATCTGGGGTTCCCCAAGGGAGTATTTTGGGACCCCTATACACTTCATTATTTACATGAATGATTTACCATCTTGCGTTACCATCAGTAAAACTTTACTATTCATTGACGACACCAAGATTTATAATACTGTTAGATATTTCACTGTTTCAAAATGATTTAGACTCAGCAACTTTGTGGAGTACGAGAAATAATATGTTCTTTAATCCATAAAAGAGTGTCCACCTATATTAATGCAAAAGTCATCACTATAATTACAAAATAGCTGACACACAGGTTTTAACAAATAGTTCACATAAAGATCTCGGTATTATAATGTCATCAGACCTATCTTGGGATCAACACTACAAAAACATAATCCCTAAGACCTACAGAATGCTAGGACTGCTCCATCGCAGCTTTAGCAAGCATCAAACAGTGACAGCCAAGAGAACTTTGTATATTTCCTTAGTGAGATCGCAAGTTATATGCTGTTCAGTGATTTGGAAACCTAACCATATCAAGCAGGGGCGGATCCGGGGGGAGGGCTTTGGGGGCTGAAGCTCCCCTTCATATTTAGGCTTTACTTGATCAATATGCTGAAAATCATAATGAAATTTTGTCTTAGCATAATTATATGATCACTATAATAATACAAATACTCATAAAACCACCTTATAAACATCTTTCCAAGGTATTATCAGTGGATTTATGCTAAAGTTTATGCGACAAGAACCTGGATCAGCATTGGAGGTGTACAAGATCGAGATACTCTAATAGAGCAATCAGCTAACTATTCTAATAGAACATTCACTGGAAAGATGTAGTTGGTTCTGTTATGAAATTTTTCTGAATCTGCCTGCACCTATACATACAATGAAGTGCATTGGTCTGTTTAAAGGGCTTCATTCATCCACTTGTGTAGTTAATATGTGAGGCAATACTTAATTCAGGTACACAATTTCCATTGAAAATGCTGCAGATTCAATCTTGTATTGTTCAAATTTCAAAATTTTCCACTTTCAACATTATTCTAACATGCACCTATTCAGTGTTGTGCAATTGTGGGAGGGGTGCATCATGTACTTGGTTGTCTGTACCTACCCAAACTTTTCCATTAGCAAAATACTTCAGAGAGCCATACCTATAATCTAAAGGCAGTATATATAATCTACAGGCAGAAAATATTATGAATTTTATCTGGGAATGTCTCCAAATTGCAGTATTTTAGCATCTATTTTTCAAAATTTCCTGGGGGGCATGCCCCCAGACTCCCTAGTTCCAGCATGCTCCCAGACTCCCTAGTTCCAGCATGCTTTGCATGCTGGGAAGTGTGCTTTGTACACCTCTACCCAAGAGATCAGTACCTTGAGTTAGTCCCCCCTTTTATAAATCCTATATCCGCCCCTGTCAAGGACATCACACTTATTGAGCAGGTCCAGAGAAGAGCAACAAAGTTTATTTTAAATGACTATAGTTCTGATTATTAGTATAGCTAGCTAGTATAATTATTGTATTAGCTTATATAGTAGCTAGTTAGCTAGTTAGCTAACTATAGCTAAATACATGCAATATGCATGGGTGTCTATTAGCTAGATAGCAATATATCTACTGAATGGTTGGATCGCGTACTGTTTGCAACTAGCCATATAGACCTTGGAGTTACTGCACAACGGCTATATCTGAGTTGGAAACACGGATCCCTGGTGATATATGTGCGGGGAAACACGAATCCCTGGGGATATGTGTGTGCGGTGAAATATTTAAAAAATCGCTACGGGAAACACATATCACTGACAGCTTTTGGTGGGAAACACGGATCCCTAGTGATATGTGTGCGGGGAAACACGGATCCCTAGGGATATGTGTGCGGGAAACACATTACCCGGGGAAACATATATCACTGTGACAGCGGCCAAGAAATGGCTGCAATGATGTTAATGCTAATAAATTTTAACAATGCACACAGCCATTATTAAAATTTTTTAGCATTAACATCATTGCAGCCATTTCTTGGCCGCCACTATTGATTTCACAACTTTTTTCACCCAGGTTTTTTAAGGCCACACCATTTTTTCACGGCCTGGCTGTTTTTGTGTGGATTTCACTTCTTTTTGTACTTTATAAGGCCCCAAAACCAGCTTATGGCTGACTTTGAGGTTTGTTTTTACTCACATTTTTTTCTTTTCTATGTAGATACAATGATGATTATTGAAGACAGACTTATAAATGTATTTCATTGCATGATTTAATTCAATATTTGATAATATTATTGTAATATTCTAATAGAGTGCACATTTTTTCTGAGGACTTCTAATAGAACATACACAGAATGTTCTAGAACAATCTAGTACTTCTATTGGTAGATCTATGAAATTACAAACGTTTGATTATAATCAGATTTCAACTAGAAATTTCTGATCATTTATAAAGCAGAAATTAAGTGAAGTTATTAGCCAAAGTAGCAGTGGTTAAGTGGTTAAGGATGCAGGTGTTAGGTATGGAGGTCCCTGGTTCAAACTCTGGTAAGTTTTTTTCCAACATTTTTTGCACACTTTTTTACCCCATGGTGACTGCTCTATTAGAGTATCTCGATCCCACGATTTTACACTTGCTTAGTTTTTGCTTTATAATTTTGTTGCTGTAACTCTCTTGCTAATCAAACTATCAAAAGGCACTGCTACGATGATCAGCCTATCTACACACCAATTTTCAAGTTATTTCTATACTTGGTTTACCCTGTAGCCATGACAGAAGTTTGATCTTTTTTACGTGAATAAATGCTCATAACTCCTTGAGTATTACTCAGATTCTAACAAACTTGGTACATGAATCCACCATTATACACTCTTCATTTGTACCAAAGATCAAGGCAATCGAGCTGCACATTTGCATTTTATAGCAATTTTTGCAAAGTGTGCGAAAAGAAATTGAAGCCCCCGTACGACATAAGAAAAAAACGAAGAAATTAAAACGAAATTTTGAACGCCCATATCTCGCAAATGACTGTTGCTAATTTAATCAAATTTGCTGTGTGGTGTACCCTACTTTGGGGACAGCTATAATACAAAAAATGGTGTGCTTTGGAGAAGGGGCCATGGAACTATGCACGCATGAAAAAGCCTTTTTCTTTCTTCCTGTAAGTATACTCACGGTGTGGTCGCTGACTTTCTTGGCCACACGACATACCGTGTGTCTTGATCTCATATGATTGGCACTATTCTTTCCTTTGATGCAGTGCTGTAGAAATTCACTAATCATAAAGCAAGAGTTTATGCTGAAAAATTAGGAATTTTACAAGCTAGTAGAAATCACTAGAATAATAAGTCCTTAAAGAAAGTGAATCATCACCTATGGTAATACCCAAGCGCAACGTTATTTCTCGTTAGTGCACATGATTAAAAAACTTGCTAATTAAAGGACATGGCAGCCATTTCGCTATCGAGTCATTATCCTTCATGACTTGCTAGCAAAATGGCTGCCACATCCTTTAATTAGTGAGTTTTTTCATCAGATGCACTTGTGAGAAACGACACTGCACTTGGGCAACCGTAAACTGTACTCTGGTTTATTAAACATTTTAAGGGTTCAAGTATCAACCAAACATAACATTGTATTTGTTAATCAAGACACACTGTAGTGTGTCGTGTGGCCAAGAAAGCCGGCGACCACACCGTGAGTATATTTACAGGAAGAAAGAAAACAGCTTTTTCATGCATGCATAGCTCCATGGCCCCTTCTCCAAAGCACACCATTTTTGCATTATAGCTGTCCCCCAGATAGGGTACGCCACACAGCGAATTTGATCAAATTTGCAACAGCCATTTGCGAGATATGGGCATTCAAAATTTCATTTTAATTTCTTTGTTTTTTTCTTCTTATGCCGTACGGGGGTTTTGATTTCTTTTCGCACACTTTGCAAAGTTGCTATAAAATTCAAACGTGTGACTCGATTGTCTCGATGTTTAGCATAAATGAAGAGCGTATAACGGTGGATTCACGTACCAAGTTTGCTGTGAATCTGAGTAATCTTCAATGAGTTATAAGCGTTTATTCACGTAAAAAAAGATCAAACTTCTGTCACAGCTACAGAGTAAACCGACTATAAAAATAACTTGAAAATAGGTGTGTAGATAGGCTGATCATCGTAGCAGTGCCTTTTGATAGTTTGAATAACAATGGAGTTACAGCGACAAAGTTATAAAGCAAAAACTAGGCAAGTGTAAAATCGCGGGATCGAGATACTCTAATAGAGCGGTCACCACGGGGTAAAAAAGGTGTACAAAAGATGTTGAAAAAAAACTAACCGGAGTTCGAACCAGGGACTTCCATACTTAACACCTGCATCTTTAACCACTGAACCACTGCTACCTTGGCTGATCACCTCACTTAATTTCTGCTTTATAAATGAAATTTCTAGTTGAAATCTGATTATAATCAAACATTTGTAATTTCATAGATCTACCAATAGAAGTACTAGATTGTTCTAGAACATTCTATGTATGTTCTATTAGAAGTCCTCAAAAAAAATGTGCACTCTATTAGAGTATTTCAATAATATTATCAAATGTTGAATTAAATCATGCAATGAAATACATTTATAAGTCTGTCTTCAATAACCATCATTGTATCTACATAGAAAAGAAGAAATGTGAGTAAAAACAAACCTCAAATTATAAAGTACAAGAAGGAGTGGAATCCACACAAAAACAGCCAAGCTGTGAAAAAATGGTGTGGCCTTAAAAGCCTGGGTGAAAAAAGTTGTGAAATCAAAGGTGGCGGCCAAGAAATGGCTGCAATGATGTTAATGCTAAAAATTTTTAATAATGGCTGTGTACGTTGTTAAAATTTGTGCGTTGTTAAAATTTGTGCGTTGTTAAAATTTATTAGTATTAGCATCATTGCAGCCATTTCTTGGCCACCACCTTTGATTTCACAACTTTTTTTCACTCAGGCTTTTTAAGGCCGCACCATTTTTTCACAGCTTGGCTGTTTTGTGTGGATATTGCTTTACAAATAAACATTCACCACTACTGTACTGACTTTCCTCGTATGAAGGCTTTATTTCTCTCCCAGCATTTTTGACCTAGCCTGTAAACTAGCTGAGCCCTTATTTGAGACTGGGAATTTATTTTGGATAGATCCAAGTGATGCTAAGTATTTAACGTATTAATGGCCACTGCTGCCATTTGGCGGCATGGCATTATATCTCACTCATAGAATAAACTTTAGCCTAGTTATAACTTGTAAAACACATTTCATAGCAAGATGCGCTAGTACTGAAACGGACACGACCACAGAGGTTCTATCTCTAGGATAACCAAATCCTTCCTGACTAATATGTGTTTGTTATCTAATAGAATAAAGTGTAACCTTTATAATATGCTAATCAAATCGTTCTTTGAATTGAAACCAGTAGCTGATAACAAAGAAAGTGTTATACATCGATGGAGATGGGCAAGGTCGACAGTCAGCTATTTTATCCCAGATGTGGCTTGGTGGACGTGAGTGCAGATACATATGCACAACAGCAGAAATGGGACAACTCACGAAGAAACCAGCTGTGAAATTATTATTTTTTTATTATTAGCACTTTACAGTGACCAGCACTGAAGGTCTGACAGCAACATGTGCTGCAGCCTTAGGATTACCTAACCTAATTTCAGGGACTTAGACCTAATGAAATGGATTGCACTGTAAGTAAACTGCATAGAATAGCTCTTTAGAGTGTAATTCACCTTAGTAAATAGCTAGTTGGGATTCTGTTGTTTATGCTGGCCGGTTTTTACCAAAGTTTAGACTTTGTTGTTTAATAACTTTGTTGCGGTTACTGTTAGGTAAACAAAAACAACACAGTTGACCTCCTTAGTTTATAGAGAGTATTTAAATATATAGTTACTAAGTAGTTCTGTGTAACGGACGGTTAGCATGATGCAATTTGGCAATTCGGCCAGTGGTCCCAGAGAATTTGGCCGTCAATGGGTTTTTAACTTAAGTTGAGTCATGGTAGAATACTATTGTTGTAACAGTAAGCATAGAGAATGTACTTATATACAGCATGTTAACTGAACAAACAAATGTAGTAAATGCCTAAAATGATTGGAAAATGGTTGTAGTATACGTATAAAGCAATAAGTGAAGTACTTTAAAATTTTTAAGCACTTTGTTCGTAGTGAAGAAAGGGACTAACAATAAAAACCTGGATATCATCTCATTCACCTACTCAAGAAGAGCTTGGAAATCGTTGTTTCATTGCAGTAGACTTACGGATATGGATGTTATGGACATTTGTTTATGTCACATTGAAACAATAGTATGCAATCATTCTTTCTTCACTAATTTTGCCTTTGCATGCAATGAAGAAATGTGATACAAGGAAACGTAATCCAATCCCCTATGCAAATGGCAAACAAGGTGCAAATTTTAACTCAGTGTATCATTCTGCTTGTAAGTTACAACCGTTTTAGTTAGTGAATTAATTTATTCCTACACTTGCTGTATAAATAGATTTTTTTGTTGTTACCACTTTACAGGGCTGTAACTCCCAAAATTATACCTAGTACATTATAAAACAGAATATTCAATAAACAGAAATTCAAAACATCCACAGTTGTGTTGGGCCAGTCACAATTAGCAAAGTCAAAAACAAAATACTGAAAATAGCCTTACTGTTAGCTTACTATCTGTACAAGACAGGCATCAGTGATGCATTATTGTCATGGTATAGTGCTGATATTATCCAATACATTGGAAGGGTAAATATTGATATTTGCAGCCACTTTTCTTCCCTTTTTCTTTACCAAAGAAATAGTCTTACTGATAACTCAATTTGGGCACAAGACAGACATCATTGGTGCTAACGCACTAATGTCACGGTTTAATGCTGACAATATCAATTTAAAGGGATGGTGAGGCTTAATTCTAACAGAAACAGTCCACTTTCTTTCACTAAACCTTTATCCTGTTCAGTCAGGGAAATTTTCTAAACTACTTAGCCGACCACAACCAATATCAGCGTGCCTTGGAAATTAATTTGTAAGTAACTCACACATACATCATCCTTGGGTGTCTAAGCATAGTAACCTTGTCAGCTTGTTTAACTATAACAGTAAGAGAGAGAATTAAAGCCTCTAACAGTAGACTTCAATAATATCCCTGGTCTATATTTATTTATACCAGCATTTGTTCTTTTATAATGTGCTAGAAACCTCCCAACCTATAATCAAGACAAGCATTTATTCAAATGTAGCTTTTAAACAAGGAAATACAGCAGGTACTCTTCAAGATAAACAAACAGCACAAAACATTTAGAAATTATGCAGCATTTAAAAACACTTACTAAATCCAACTCTATCCTGTAGTGATACAGTAGCTGCACTAGTTCCACCCAACAGAACATCTTTAGAAGTTGATGTTATCATAATATTCATTTCAAATAATTCAACAGGTTCTAAGATATTATCATCAACAACAGTGAATGATACATCATGTGACAGGTCCCCAGCTGGTATGATAACATCAACATTACGATTAGTGGAGCCACTGAAGGTGTAGTCATCCCCAACTGTACACAAGACACTACAGTGATGAGCAGATACTACTAGTACTCACTTGCAGCTGTTATATCAGTTGATTGAAGTGTTAATGTGATATCAAATGGTGCTGGTTGTGATACAGTTAGGGAGATGGTAGATGATGAACCTTCTCTACCAGAAAATGTTCCACTACTAAAGCTCACAAAATAAACCACTACATGGAGTAATAATAGGGAATTAGTAATGAATAAATTAGCTTCGTAGTCGTGAAAGCTTTTAATTCTATCAATACTATATATGTGACCAAATTTTGGAAAATCACCCTTATGAGTGCATTCAATGCATTAATTATTTAGTTCTGAAACACAGCATTGTAAATTACATTCCTACCAATTTAAGGGTAGTATAAAACATAGATAACTTGAATTACAAGACAATTTTTAGAAATATTTGAAATGTGTTTTCTGCTATTAACAGCACCATGCTAGTTTCCAACATTCTAATTGTGGTGATTTTCCACAACTCAGTCACATACGTGCCATATGTTTTTGACATTACCTTGTTTGGTTACAGCAATTCCCTGAGATGTAGTTCCAGCACAGTTGTTAGCATTACACTGATATGCACCAACATGATCAGTGGTAAATTTTGTGATGTTAAGCAAACTAGTTACCACATAAACTAATCCCATCATGTTAACACTGACTGGATTGATATAGTTATCATCAAGTGGGGGTGTGGTCCAGTTTACAGAAGGTTCTTCTCTTCCATACACCACACAAAAGATGAACGCATTACTGACATTGTAGGGAATCTCTACACTGCCTGACTCATCCACACTAACTACATACACTTCATCAGTAACATTGTCTGCTAACAACATATCAATCATTTCTGTAGAGAAGTTCACCTCATCCAGTAGGTCTATTAAGTCCATTGATAAATTCACTCGTGGGAAGAACTCCATTAGTTTCAAAGTAGCATTTATCATTGGTGGAACTGTGAAATAAGTTGAGTTCACTTCACAGCTGTAATGATGTACTAAGAGAGCTACACTCTAACCATGCAGTTTATGCATAGTAAAATTTTGCTTTTTTTGAAACCTTAATAAACCTGTAGTTATTTTTGTTTCAAAACACGTCAGTTATATCCATACACCAAAACTACCCTTGGCATAATAATGATATGTAAAAGACCAGGAATATGGCCATAAACTACACTCCATTACATATCAGTTCATATATCACTACTGAAATTGAACATCATTTGGTAATTTGTAGCTTTTATATACAAAACTGACTACCTACTTAATTGCATGGTCATAACACAATTTCATATAATGTTATAAGCTATATCAGGGGCGGATCCAGGAGCTGGCAAGGGGAGGGGCACAAACAGGCTCAGTTATAGGTGGTTGGGGAGAGCCAGATTCTCTTGTTAGTTGCTGCATTTTGAAGCAGCAAATAATCACCTCTTAGTAGTGTCTCACAGTTGATTTTTGCCATTCTGGCTTTTTTGGATGGTTGTGAAGTCTTAAAAGCTATTTAAAAGGCTCTGAATATCTTTTTAATAGACCTTATTCATTTAGAACAGTAATCGTCCTCTGATGTCATGCAAAGCCATACAAGGGTCCACATTCACCATGACGATAGTGCTTTGGACGCCATTTTGAGTTCTAAAACTGGGCAAGCACGACCGTTGCTATCATGTTACCATAGTTATGGTACTGCAAATGGCGAATTTGGCGGAGAATTGCGATGTTACCATGGTTTAGGTACTGCAAATGGCGAACATTGGCGGACAACTCCTTCGCAACGGGTTATAAGCGCTACGAAATTAATTCAGTGAATAAGGTCAATAGCAATGCGATAATTAATTCTAAAGGCGCCTAGTACGCACGACGGTGCTGGGTGGCAATTTTACAGCTAGTTTGACTGGTGTGCTTTGGTTTCAGGTGAATTTGTAATTTATGCTAGTAAAATGTGCACATTTTTATGAGTTAATAAACTGATCTTGGTCTGACACAAAGTTTAGTAGCTACTTTAATCAGAAGCATGGCTGCATGGCTCTTCCACAAGGTGGGGGGGGGGGGGGGGCATTTGCCCCAAATGCCCCATGCTGGATCCGCCATTGTATATGAAATTTGAAAAAATTAGCTAAAACTTATGTTTCCACATAGCACAGCAAAACTCAAATTCCAATACCACCAATACTAACTCCATGTTTATGTCAGTATTGATACTAGCAGACCAAATATTTCCTGCTTAGACAAAAATGGATTACCAAATAGTGAGAAATTTTTGAAAGGTCAAATTTTCAAAAAATTCCTAATATCAATGCATTTTCAAAGATTATTATTTTTGAAATTAAATAGCTAGCTAGCTACAAGGACCAATATTGTACATCTTAGAAATAACAATCAAGGAAAAATTGTTTGTTTTCTACTACAATATCAGTTATCAAGACTCACGTAGAGTCGCGCGGCCAGTAAAGCAGCAACGCGCGCCGCAGACAATAAATGACGCGACCACTACGTGAGGATTTTACAGGAACGAACGTTGTCAAATTCGGCCTTCCTGTAACTCACCCGCCACTTACGCTATCCCTCTGAAATTCCAGAGTTGAACTCATCGTGTCACTAGTAACTACCACACAAGCAGTGAAGCAAATCCATGCTGATTGTTTCGTGATCGAGATTGCCGACATCAAAGGGGAAGTTTCATTTTTTTTTTTAAATTTTTTTTATCGCATGCGGTTAGACGCAACCGCAGGTGCATGCCTTGCGTTCCTTTGTGCATTCCAAACATTGATTGCCCTGCTATCGCTTCAGTATTCACTCAATCGCCTCAAGATTCACATCATCGATTTCACCATACATGATTACCCTACAGTCGTAATTTCAGCACCAAACAAAGTTTCAGTCGTCCTCAGTCGACCTAGAGGCCAAATACAAAACCCAGATTGTTGTTTTCTGCAATACTCGCTTGGCATGTAGGGCAATGTATCTTTAAACTGTTCTAAAAGTTTTGTTCAGATTGAAACATATGTTTTCGAGAATGGCTAGTTTGAAATTTGAATTTAGTCGCCCCCACGTAATTTGCTCTCTAAGAATTTTACTCGGAATTTAAAGAATGACGCAGAGCACAACTGCGGTCACTGGGTATTGATCAACTGGCGCTCTATGTAGTTAATCAGTGCATATAGCCACAAAGAAGTGTGCTGCCATAGATTATAGTCCACAGATATAATCTATGGTGCTGCATACCATCGTCGATCGCTTTTAAATTTAGTCGCCCCCACCGTGACGTAATTTGTCCTCTAAGGGCGCGGCTTAAAGAATGACACAGAGTACAACTGCGGTTACCAGTTGTTGACACAAGCTGCGAGTAATTAGCACATGTAGCTAGCTAATTGTCACCATGCATTATGTATATGTTAAAGCATAGCCGCGAGTGCTACATGTAATTGCAACATACAGAGGACACATGAATACCAAACACTTTTCACAACAATAATGTTAGAATTGTACAATAATGACGGTAATATAACTGCTATGAAAATGTTTTTCAGTGGCCCGCCATGGTAGCAAGTCTCACATGACGGCATGTATATTCATCCAAGCACAATGGGAGTAACAAGTAAGTACGATGACAAGTTGATATGACTCCATTTGTAGAATCCAGATGAGTGGGTGTTGCTCCAGTATGTCTAAACAGTTAACAAACATTCCCGTTATAAATACGTGCTAGAGTTGCAATATAATAGTATTTAAATGCAACAATACATAGTCTCCATTGCATCACTATCAAACGACACTAAGTGGAGGATATTGTTGCATCTCTAGTATGTACACTCTATCAGTACAACCTTTCTTAATGGCCACCAGTATAGAAAGACAACCTCTCGAGTGAAGGTGGCAATAAACAAGTTCCACCGTAATTTATATACGTGATCTGATCCTGTATATTCTGTCAGTGGATGAGATCCACTTGGCCGGGACAAAATGTGACTCAAATGTCCTGGATGATCCATACTCAACCCACTTATGACCCAGTGGCACAATGGAACTGAGTATAGAGAATACAATTATATTTATTTCTAAGATGTGTGGATGTGTGGACACATTACAACACATTACATGTACATACAAGACATGCTACGTACTGTTTTAGCATTTCCAGTCACCACATTATGTACGGACCAGTCAACAATGCTTCATACTGCCCATCAGTAAACCTGAAGAAAAGTTACGAAAAATAAAAATTCACATAAGTACAATGAAACCTCATTAATATGGCCAGCTGTGGAACCAAAAAATTTGGCCTGAATAACAAGGTAGCCTTATGAATGAGGTCATAAAGTACTGCTTAGCTATATTTGGGATCTACTAGAGGTGGCCAATATAATGAGGTGGTCTTATTAAAGAGGTGGCCACTAAGCGAGGCTTCACTGTACATACAGTTCACAATCACAATGGTGAACAATAGTAATGGTTAACAATATACACTGAAACCTGCAGGTCACTTCTTGTGGAAGATTGCTCTCTACACTAAAGGACACATTCAGAGATTGTATTTAGATGGATGATACAGTAACACATTGTGACTTCAATACTCGTGATGTGTCAATGCTAGGCAGCAACCATATACACGGCACTGCCAATGCACAACATCACACTTGCTTGCACACAAAATTTTGCTCAAGATTTTACAAATTTATAATTAAGAGGTGTGGAAACTAGCTGTTCGCTCGAAAGACTGTGTGGCAGCTGTTTTCCTTCTGTACAAGTGGCCACCAAGACAGGTCCACTGTGGATGAAAGCCAGGCATTAGATATTTGTGACTGGATTTGACAAAACCAGGCTTCCACACACATCCAAATGTGCGACTTTGAAGGACCATAACTCAATGTAGGAGTAAGCTATCACTTTCAAATTTTTATCTGTTATTACATAATGCAATGAAAGAATGTTGTGAAAATTGTAGGTCAATAGCATACTGAGTGATCAAGTTACAAGTGATTAAAGTCAAAGAATTGGATGTGTGTGGAAGCCTGGTTTTGTCAAATCCGGTCACATTTGGTATTTCATGTGTGGGTCATTCCATGCCAAATCAACATGAAATTGACATGACCTCTTCTGATTTTTATATAATTTGGTACACACAAAGACTCAATTGAGAAACTACTCCACACCAAATTTCAGACCATTTGACTAATTACCTTAGTAGATATGACCGCTCAAAGTTTGAGGAAAATACTTGATCTGATTTACAGGTAACCATAAAAACCATCATAATTTGTGTTTGGCTTGACCTATGAACTTGTGGTTTGCTTTACGAGAAAGGATATTAAATTCTCTTCGCAATGATATATATGGTTTGCTATTTACTTCAAAAGTAATGTCTAACCACAAAAAAGTACTTTTTGCTTTGATCTTAATTTCCAAAGAAAAGGTAGTTTTAATTAACTTCATATTTTGGATACAAACTACTTACATGCATACCTTTCACTACTGTAAGTTTCAAGTTGGGACAACAATCAGAAAGTACAATACAGCACCAAATTCTTATGTAGAGCAATATAGCATGCAATATTGAAATTTTTGTAGATCATAATTTTCCTAGTAGTTATTTGTACAAGTTTTGTACTTCATCCTGATATCAAGACACACGGTAGTGTGTCGTGCGGCCCAAGAAGCCGGCGCGCCACACCGTGAGTATATTGACAGGAAGAACGAAAACGTCATTATCACACCTTTGTATCTCGGTGATCACTTATCTGATTGGAACCAAATTTGCTACACAGTTGCCCGCCAGCCAAGGGAGTCTACATTCCAAATTTGAAGGAAATCACTCAAGCCATTTCCGAGATACGAGCTGCCAAAGTTTCGTTTTTTTTTTCTTCGTTTTTTTTTCTTCTTCTTCGTCTTTTCGCACACTTGCAAAAATTGCTATAACAAGCAAACGCGTACTCCGATCACCTTGAAATTTGGCACACAGAAAGGGAGTCCAAAGGCGAATCCTAGCATCAAATTTGGTACAAATCCGATGAATGGTTCAGGAGTTATGACCGATTATTCGCGTAAAACAAGATCGATTTGTTGTCACGCCTACAGGGTAAACTACTTCATGGAATGAGTTGAAAATTGCTATGTAGATGGAGTAACCATCGTAGGAGTGCCTTTTGGTGGTTTGAAAGGAATCGAGATAAAGACCACGGAGATATGACACAAAACCCAACCTGTGTCACAATTACGCGATCGATTTTTATGAATAAAAAAATATTAGTTTTCACGCCTACTAGGCAAACCGCTTAGAGCAATGAGCTGAAAATCGGTGTATAGCTGGAATAATCTTCATAGAAAGTCCTTGCAGTAGTACAGAAGAATCGGATTACAAACCACTGAGTTATGATTCGAAAGCCAACTCCGTGTAGCAAATGCGAGATCGAGATACTCTAATAGAACAGTCACCCTAATAGAGCATTCGGCTAATTTATTTACTCCATTATAGAATTTTATTACATCACAAGTTATTCTGTAGGGAGTTCAGCTGCAAACAGTTAATCTTATAGGCAGTTCAGCAAGAAGACAGTCACCATGTGGAGAGTTAAGCAAATATACCACTATAGAGATTCAGAACATTACAAGTCACACTGAAGAAAGTTCAGCTATAAACAAGTCATGCACTGTGTAGAGAATTCAGCTACAATTAAGTCACTCTCTAGAGAATTCAGTTACACAGAATTCTGCTACACACAAGTCACTGTGGAGAGAGTTCAGCTACAAACAAATTACCCTTTAGAGTAATCAGCTACAAACAAAACACTTTGCAGGGTGTTCAACTGCAACAAATCAATTACCTTTAGAGCGATCAGCAATGAACAAATCAACACAAATCTACCTGTAGAGAGATCAGCTAGAAACCAACCACCCTGAAGAGAGTTCAGCTACAAAAAATCACCCTGTAGAGACATCAGCTAGAAACTAGGCACAATGTAAGGAGTTCAGCTACAAGCAATCACCCTGTAGAGAGTTCAGCTAAAACAAATCAACCTGCAGAGAGATCAGCTACAAACAAATCACCTTATAGAGAGTTCAGCTACAAACAGATTACCTGTAGAGAGATCGGCTACAAACAAATCAACCTGCAGAGAGATCAGCTATATACACACAAATCAACTTGTAGAGAGATCAGCTACAAACAAATCACCCTGTAGAGAGGTCAGCTAGAAACTACACACAATGTAAGGAGTTCAGCTACAAACAAATCACCCTGTAGAGAGATCAGCTACAAACTAGACACAAAGTAAGGAGTTCAGCTACAAGCAAATTACCCTGTAGAGAGTTCATCTACAAACAAATCAACCTGTAGAGCAATCAGCTAGAAACAAATCACCCTGAAGAGAGGTCAGCTACAAAAAATCACCCTGTAGAGAGATCAGCTAGAAACAAATCACCCTGAAGAGAGGTCAGCTACAAAAAAATCACCCTGTAGAGAGATCAGCTACAAACAAATTGCCCTGTAGAGAGATCGGCTACAAACAAATCAACCTGCAGAGAGATCAGCTACACACAAATCAACTTGTAGAGAGTTCAGCTACAAACAAATTACCCTGTAGAGAGATCGGCTACAAACAAATCAGCTTGTAGAGAGTTCAGCTAAAACAAATCAACCTGCAGAGAGATCAACTACAAACAAATCACCTTATAGAGAGTTCAGCTACAAACAAATTACCCTATAGAGAGATCGGCTACAAACAAATCAACCTGCAGAGAGATCAGCTACACACAAATCAACTTGTAGAGAGATCAATTACAAACAAATCACCCTGTAGAGAGATCAGCTAGAAACTACACACAATGTAAGGAGTTCAGCTACAAATAAATCACCTTATAGAGAGTTCAGCTACAAACAAATCACTCTGTAGAGAGATCAGCTAGAAACTGGACACAATGTAAGGAGTTCAGCTACAAGCAAATCACCCTTTAGTGAGGTCAGCTACAAACAAATCAACCTGCAGTGAGATCACCTACAAAAAAGCACCTTGTACAGAGTTCAGCTACAAACAAATTACCCTGTAGAGAGATCGGCTACAAACAAATCAACCAGTAGAAAGATCAGCTACACACAAATCAACTTGTAGAGAGATCAGCTACCAGTGTTGGGCAAGTTACTTTGTAAAAGTAACTAGTTACATATTACATATTACTTGCAACAGAACTATTTAGTTACAGTTACATATTACCCATAAAATAAAGTAACTTTAATAATATTACATATTATATTACTTTGTGTCCACAGCCTTAAGCTGTCACGTGTGAAACTACCACCTTATCACGTGACATTATTGCGTTGTTGGACAATGTGCAAATCTTGGTTATAAGTAGGAAGCTAGTGAATAAGCTTCATTCAATAGGCCTCGTTACTTCGTTGTGGTTAGGCGTTACTCAGAGGATTACTAACGAGATTAGTAACTTCGTTACTTTTAGTAATAATATAATGTCATATCAGACTCGTTACAGTAATTATATTACTTAGGTAACGCGTTACGTTTGTAAGTAAAGTATCTTGCATTATATTACCTGTTTTCATAGCGTATTTCGTTATATTACTTTGTTACTACAAAAGTAACGTAACGCGTTACTTATGTAACGCGTTACTCCCAACACTGTCAGCTACAAACAAATCACCCTGTAGAGAGATCAGCTAGAAACTAGTCACAATGTAAGGAGTTCAGCTACAAGTAAATCACCCTGTAGAGAGTTCAGCTAAAACAAATCAACCTGCAGAGAGATCAGCTACAAATAAATCACTTTATAGACAGTTCAGCTACAAACAAATTATCTTGTAGAGAGATCGGCTGCAAATTAATCAACCTGCAGAGAGATCAGCTACACACAAATCAACTTGTAGAGAGATCAGCTATAAACAAATCACCCTGTAGAGAGATCAGCTAGAAACTAGATACAATGCAAGGAGTTCAGCTACAAGCAAAATCACCCTTTAGTGAGTTCAGCTACAAACAAATCAACCTGCAGTGAGATCACCCACAAAAACGCACTTGTACAGAGTTCAGTTACAAACAAATCACCCTGTAGAGAGATAAGGTAGAAGAATTCACCTTGTAGAGAGTTCATTTACAAAGAAACCATCATATAGAGAGTTCAGCTACAAAGAAATTACCCCGTAGAGAGTTCAGCTAGAAGAAGTCACCTTGTAAAGAACTTAGCTACAAAGAAACCATCATGTACAGAGTTCAGCTACAAAGAAACCACCTGTACAGAATTCAACTACAAACAAATCACCCTGTATAGAGATCAGCTAGAAGAAGTTACCTTGTAGATAGTTCAGCTACAACAATTCACCCTGTAGAAAGATCATGCTAGAAGAAGTCACCTTGTAAAGTGTTCAGTTACAAAGAAACCATCATGTAGAGAGTTCAGCTGCAAACAAATCACTCTGTAGAGAGTTCAGCTACAAAGAAACCGCCATGTAGAGAGTTCAGCCTCATACAAACCACCTAGTAGAGAATTCAACTACAACAAATCATCCTGTAGAGAAGAAGTTACCTTGTAGAGAGTTCAGCTACAAAGAAACCACCATGTAGAGAGTTCAGCTGCAAACACATCACCCTGCAGAGAGTTCAGCTACAAAAAAATCACCCTGTAGAGAGTTCAGCTAGACGAAGTCACCTTACAGAGAGTTCAGCTACAAAGAAACCATCATGTAGAGAGTTCGGCTATAAAGACACCACCATGTAGAGAGTTTAGCTGCAAACAAATCACCTGTTACAGAGAGTTCAGCTACAAAGAAACCATCCTGTATATAGTTCAGCTACATTTCAAGTCACCCAGTAGAGAGATCAGCTGCAAAAAAAATCCTGTGGGGAATAATGAGCGTGTAACAAATATATGTATATAATTTGTATAATTACTAATAAAATCAAAAATAATTGAAGTACTAAAATTCTTCTTTAAGTTCTTTTCTTCTTCCTGTGGTAAAGAAAAAAACACATGGGTTAAAAAAGCCCCAAAGCCAGCCATAGGCCGGCTTTGCAGTATACAAATACAAAAAGAAGTGATATCTAATCAAAAACAGCCAAGCTGTAAAAAAAGGTGCGGCCCCCAAAAAGGCCATGGTGAAAAAAGATGTGAAATCCAAGGTGGCGGCCAAGAAATGGCTGTGATGGTAGGTTAATGGTTACATTTTAATAACGGCAATTCAGGTGAATTTTGTGCCGCTTGGTCTTGGCACCAAATTCACCTGAATTGTTGTTATTAAAATGTAACCATTAACCTACCATCACAGCCATTTCTTGGCCGCCACCTTGGATTTCACATCTTTTTTCACCATGGCCTTTATGGGGGCCGCACCTTTTTTTACAGCTTGGCTGTTTTTGATTAGATGTATATAACAGCACTAATACCATACCTGTTTCACTGCCCTTACAAATGTCTCAATAGTAGCAGTGAAATATATCCCGTATTTCACTGGTAGCAGTGAAAAAGTTGTAATTGCAATTTCATTGGCTAGAATTTATGTTAACAATTAGTGTTGACACATGTTTAGTACCTAGTGACAAATTGCGGACATAGCAAAGCTAATGCACAGCATGCGTATATGCAGCGAGTATGGTATTAACTGGGAATAGCATGGGTATAGCAGTGAAATTTGGGATAAATACCACTCTTGTTGTATTGGAAATGGTAAATTTCCAATACATTTCCAATACAACACTCGTGGTATTTATCCCAAATTTCACTGCTACCCATGCTATTACTAGTACAAACAGAGCAAACCAAGAAGGGACAAATTGGCTAATAAAAGTTTTGCAAAAAACTATAGGAAAATTACGTAAACAGTTCTGCAGGTATACATAATTATTTTCGTTACAATCTTTATGGGTACATTGGCAACTGATAACACAGAACTTGTCATTTAACAAAAGAATTCTGATGTAAACACATTACTGTTCTACATAACCAAAAAATTCAATTTTCATAAAAACTAATTAATTAAAACTATACTCTTTTATTTTGCTTTTATGCAAAGCATCAAAAAGTTTACTTACTTTTTGCACAGACTACACATGCCTTACAAGTCCCTTTTGTGATTAAGACTGAAAGTACTTCAGTGGAAGTATGAAGACTTTATTTATTTGCTGTCATAGCGATGTAAGCAATAGATGATGTAAGCAATAGTCTGTCACATATAAAACAGATAGGAAAGTGCTCTATAGCTATCAATTATTCCTTACAATTTTTTTGAAGCATGGCACAAAAGCAGTGGGCTAATAGTTGTTGTAATTCTTTTAACAATCAAAGGCACAAGAAAACTAGCTTAAGACCTTGGATGGGTGCAAAAATTCTTACTCTCACTCTTGAAGAGACGATATGTAGTAACTGTACAAAAAACTGTCAGAAAATGGAAATAACTCAGTATGAATCAAGCGGCGATGATTTTCAACATCAGGATCTGGAGAGCGTTAACAAAGGCTTAGCTTTAATTGGAGAATCACCAGTTGTAAAAAATAAGATACTACCAGGTGCACAGTATCCTAAGTAAAAGCTAGATAAAATCAAGTGATTTTCATGAATCTATACTTGGAGGTAAGGTTAAGATGACAATGATGAAAGTGAAGCTGAAGATGAAATTCCATGAAACAGAAGAGAAAAGTATAAAGGTACAAATTTTGACTCTACTTCCAATGAGCTGGAGCATCAAAAGAATAGAAAACGATCCAATTACATGGTTCGTAAAGAAAAAAGCTTAGTTAAATCAGGAGGCATTTTATCCACGCCTAACCCAATTCAAGGCCATGGCTCAAATGATGACAAAAAAATTTTTCTTTTAGATTTCCTAAAAGTAATCATTTTTGAATTGAAATACTCTGGTCACCAACTTTAATCGAGACACAATCTTTCTTGCTGGGCATCATTCGACTGATATCATCAGACTCGTAAAAAGTTTGAACTAGAGGTTTACCAGCAATTTAAAGATCAATTTTTCACTGAAAAGGTTAAATTTGCTGAATTGCGTCCTAAGAATTGTGTTTTAACTGGAGGTAGTGGGACACATGCTGTATGTCTGCTCCATCCATCAAAACACAAAATTGATGTTGATTGCTGGTAAATTGGCAGAGCTCACTGCTAAATTGGAAATTCACTTACAGCATTATGCTCACTGTGTTGCACTTGTCATAAATATTATGTAATACACCACAGCCTGTTTGTCATTCAAAAACTTGTGAATATTGACCAGGAATCTCAAACCTCAAAGATTACTTAAATGAAATATTTGATGATAACTTTATTGATACTATCCAGTACAAGCAGTGGGTGTCTGTAGACAGGTCAACATTGGAGATGATCACTAAACCTGCAGATGACTTTGTAGACTCATTTTGTGACCAGATTAAACTTTTGATACCCCATTCATTCATTGCCAAACAACAGTCCCTTTATCAGACAGATACCATGTTAAACCTGATGCCTGGTCATTTTCTAGTAATATGCGACTTTTCAGAGAACCATTCCTTTGTATTGCAAGATGCAGACAAGCATATCATTGGAATAATTCACAAGCAACATTGCACCCATTTGTGGCATACTACAAAGAATCAGGAGAGTTGCAACACATCAGCTTTGTTATTATCTGATTGCTTGTATCATGACACTATTACTGTACATTTATTCCAGAAGCATTTAGTGCAATTCCTTCAAGAAAAGTTTTGAAAGTAGACAAGATAATTTATTTTTCAGATGGATCAGCTGCCCAGTACAAAAACAGAAAAAAATTCTTGAATCTCTGTTATCACAAATCAGATTTTGGAGTACACGCTGAATGGCATTTCTATGCTACATCACATGGAAAAGGACCAAATTATGGAATTGGTGGCATCGTAAAACGACTAGCTGCTAAAGCAAGTTTACAGAAACCATATAATTCTCAAATAATGACTCCATGTCAACTCTTTGAATGGGGAGCTGAAAATTTAACAAGCTTGCATTTTAAATACAGTACAACAATCGACTACAGTGAAGAATACTTAGAGGAAAGGTTAAAAGTAAGTAAAACTATTCCTGGTATACAAACACTCCACTGCTTTATCCCATTAAGCAATTCTATCGTTCTAACAAAGAAATTTTCAAATTCATGTGTTGGTAAAGAGGAAAAGGTTACCGTTACCCTTGTGAGTAAGGATGAAATTCCAGTTGATAAAAGTACAGGATTTGTCACAGCTGTGTATGAAAAGAAATGGTGGTTGGGTTGTGTTCTCCAAGTACATCAGGATGACAGAAAAGTTAGCATTAATATATTAATCCCTAATGATCCATCACCATCATACAAGTATCCAGCCAGAGAAACAGATAGCTATTTTAGTTTCTATTGATGATATCCTCACAACAAGTGACCCAAGAACCAGTTATGGATGAATTTATACTATCTCAAAAGAACAAACTAAAGCAGCCACAGAGCAATTCAAGTACATGTTAAAACTACAAGTTAAATTACCATGTTTCTTCAGATATTAAAATTATAATAGTAATTTATCATATTGCTACTACATAACACTTAAAATGTATCTTAAAAACAATGTTGTCAGTGATGTCCCAATTTGAAACTTACAGTAGTGAAAGGTATACATGTAAAGAGTTTGTATCCAAAAAATGAAGTTAATTAAAACTACCTTTTCTTTGGAAATTAAGATCAAAGAAAAAAGTACTTTTTTTGTGGTTAGACCTTACCTTTGAAGTAAATAGCAAAACATATATATCATTGCGAAGAGAATTTAATATCCTTTCTCATAAAGTAAACCAAAAGTTCATAGGTCAAGCCAAACACAAGTTATGATGGTTTTTATGGTTACCTGTAAATCAGATCAAGTATTTTCCTCAAACTTTGAGCGGTCATATCTCCAAAGGTAATTAATCAAATGGTCTGAAATTTGGTGTGGAGTAGTTTCTCAATTGAGTCTTTGTGTGTACCAAATTATATAAAAATCAGAAGAGGTCATGTCAATTTCATGTTGATTTGGCATGGAATGACCCGTGTTGAAGGCATTCCAGGGCTTCCGGTAGTCTCAAATCTCACCACAGTTTACCTCAGGCAGTGTTGTGGTCACCACTAAACCACCGGAATGCTGTGTTATGTTCACCTTATGCTTGGCTACTATATTGTAGAACTGAAATAGATACTCTGAAAAATATATCCTATGGATAATGACTTCATCACTTTCTTCATCAGTTATAAGGACCATGCAATAGTGAAACTTTTACACTTTGGGCCGATAGCCAACTGCCTAAGTCTGAAGCAGTGCCTTTGGTGTTCTAACAGATTGGCTGCCCCCTTGCTGCCAGCACTCACTGTCTCATACGCTGTCACACGCTAAATCCATCTCTATAGCCAGTTAGAACAGCATGCTTCTTACCTTTTTTAAGGCCGCAAAATGCAGCCACCTCTTTAACAAGCTAGGTCAGAAAATTTTTGTCCCTACGCTATACGGCCTGAATAATGACCAGTTTTCACTGTACTATTAGTGATTAGTGATCATGGAGGATTATTCATTAAGATACTAAGATATAAAAACGCTACAACCTCTAAATATAGCAGTAAATTTTTTACCCTGGTCCAATGTCTCGTAATAATCATGAGAGACTCTACTGTGACAAATACATGTTTATCATGATATGTGCTAATCGCCTTTTTACAATTAAGTTTTACAACACAAATACATGTATAGTTAAACTCACCAATTGTGACTAAATCCCTTCAACACGAAAAGACAAGTAATGAGACAACCTCCCAGGTGCGCTTATTTAGTAGTAATATAAATTTTAAAGGCGTTTATTTACAACAGGACATAATTACGTGCCCTTCTATTTGTAACGATATGTGAGCTAATCTGTCAGCAAGCAAGCGAGCTACAACACTAAACAAGAAGCTTTATGACTCTCTTCTCACATTCTACACGTGAGTAACATTACAGCACACATCATTACATCATTCCTATTACATAACACTACATAAACTATTAATCAAGTGTCTACAGTGTTACATATTGTCTCTGTACATACTTGCCTTTTCTTTACTATTCTCATTTCATTTCACAAGATCTCTTGGTAGGGGCGTGGCTTCTTCGCTTGAATTAGTCAGTGCTTGAAGTAGATCGAGATACTCTAATAGAACAGTCACATTTCTACAAGTGCCATATTTTTATATTGTAAAGTCTGTAAGTAGCTAGTAATTATACAATCGGATGCTAAGCAGAAGTTGTAACTATGCTAAATATTGATTGCTGTGTTACAGCTGTTTTGTGACTGCTCTAATAGAGTATCTTGATCGTTTTAATGCAGTACAAGATGATAGGCAAAGTGTTATTAAGCAGTGGCAGATCTAGAGGGGTTTCTGGGGTTTCGACAGAAACCCCCTTTTAAATTTAGCTCAGTGGCACATAAACATTGTTGCACTGACAATTTGTCATAGCAAACAACTATATACCACTGTATTTCAGTAGCATGCATGCAGTTGAACTTAACTGAAACCATTTATAGGTATTAAACCCTCAGCAACACTTCACTTTTCATCTCTCACTGCATTAAAAACGATTGAGATACTCTAATAGAGCAGTCATGTAACTACTCTAATAGAGCAATCAAAGCTACAGATCGCAGTCACCATCTTCGCCCAATAGTTAGCAATAGTGTTTGTTTAAAGCATTGGATTTATTGCAATTAGTAACTAAAAATAGCCTAAGATCCGATCTCAGAACTTCTAAAGTCTCAAAATTTTCCAGAGAAATGTCATCAGATGCCTTATTCAGCTATACCAACTTTCAGAAACCCCTTTTAAAAATCCTAGATCCGCCACTGTTAAGGGTTTACTAATTAAAATGGGTGGTAGTTGACTGCAGTTGCATGCCACTAACAGGGCCGTCCAGAGAAATTAGAGAGCCCAGGGAAAAGAGTTAAAGAGGGGCCCAGGGGCAAGGAAGGGTCTAGATTCTGACTGCTCTATTAGAGTATATCGATCTTTCTTTAAACAGGTATTCAAGGGGCCCCTTTCGGGCTGGGGCAAAGGGAAAAATACCCCAGTTACCCCCCCCATGTGGGTGGCCCTGGCCACTAAAATTACAGTTATATTTTAATATTCTGTCACTGTAATCTGGGGTTTCTGTCAAAACCATGGAAACTCACCTACTGTTATCAACAGTGCATTGCTTATTCTAACAAAAAGTATTGAAATCCCATCCAAAAACAGCTTATAGCTGTAAAAAAAGTGCGCGTCCAAGTAAAGCAGAGTTAACTGCGACAAAAAGTAATGATATCATAATGCGGCCATGTGCGAGGTGTGCAAGTTGTAAAATTAATATTAGCTAATCAGATAATACAATGTTATTGTTAAAGTGTTAATGAGAACTATGTGATGCTGCTATTTTTTAAGTGTGTGAGCATCTTCATAAATGCCACATAAATTTAATTCTCAATAAAGCAATGTGTATAGATTCTCTGATAGTAATAAATAGTTTGAGTTTGGCCACCTTTCCTTTGTTCATAGCATTGCTGTATACAGGAAAGGCGGCCAAACTCAAACTATTTATTACTATCAGAGAATCTATACACATTGCTTTATTGAGAATTAAGTTTATGTGGCATTTATGAAGATGCTCACACACTTAAAAACTAGCAGCATCACATAGTTCTCATTAACACTTTAACAATAACATTGTATTATCTGATTAGCTAATATTAATTTTACAACTTGCACACCTCGCACATGGCCGTATTATGATATCATTACTTTTTGTCGCAGTTAACTCTGCTTTACTTGGACGCGCACTTTTTTTACAGCTATAAGCTGTTTTTGGATGGGATTTCAATACTTTTCGTTAGAATAAGCAATGCACTGTTGATAACAGTAGGTGAGTTTCCATGGTTTTGACAGAAACCCCAGATTACAGTGGCAGAATATTAAAATATAACTGTAATTTTAGTGGCCAGGGCCGCCCACATTGGGGGTAACTGGGGTATTTGCCCCCTGCCACAGCCCGAAAGGGGCCACTTGAATACCTGTTTAAAGAAAGATCGATATACTCTAATAGAGCAGTCAGGATCTAGACCCTTCTTTGCCCCTGGGCCCCTCTTTAACTCTTTTCCCTGGGCCCCTCTTTAACTCTTTTCCCTGGGCCCTCTAATTTCTCTGGACGGCCCTGTTAGTGGCATGCAACTGCAGTCAACTAACACCCATTTTAACTAGTAAACCCTTAACAACACTTTGCCTTTCATCTTGTACTGCATTGAAACGATCAAGATACTCTATTAGAGCAGTCACAAAACAGCTGTAACACAGCAATCAATATTTAGCATAGTTACAACTTCTGCTTAGCATCGGATTGTATAGTTTAAATTACTAGCTACTTACAGACTTTACAATATAAAAATATGGCACTTGTAGAAATGTGACTGTTCTATTAGAGTATCTCGATCTACTTCAAGCATTGACTAATTCAAGTGAAGAAGCTACGCCCCTGCCAAGAGATCTTGTGAAATGAAATGAGAATAGTAAAGAAAAGGCAAGTATGTACAGAGACAATAGAGGGGCGCGTAATTATGTCCTGTTGTAAATAAACGCCTTTAAAATTTATATTACTACTAAATAAACGCACCACAATAGGCTTGTGTGGCTGTTGTCTCCAAGGTTGTCTCATTACTTGTCTTTTCGTGTTGAAGGGATTTAGTCGCAATTGGTGAGTTTAACTATACATGTATCTATTTGTGTTGTAAACTTAATTGTAAAAAGGCGATTAGCACATATCATGATAAACATGTATTTGTCACACTGGTAGAGTCTCTCACGAAGTCACGATTATTACGAGACATTGGACCAGGGTAAAAAATTTACTGCTATATTTAGAGGTTGTAGCGTTTGTATATCTTAGTATCTTAGAGGTGGCTGCATTATGCGGCCTTAAAAAAAGGTAAGAAGCATGCTGTTCTAACTGGCTATAGAGATGGATTTAGTGTATGACAGCGTATGAGACAGTGAGTGCTGGCAGCAAGGGGGCAGCCAATCTGTTAGAGCACCAAAAGCACTGCTTCAGACATAGGCAGTTGACTGTCAGCCCCAAGTGTAAAAAGTTTCACTATTGGTCCTTATAAGCTCCTGATGAAGAAGTGATGAAGTCATTATCCATAGGATATATTTTTCAGAGTATCCATTTCAGTTCTACAATATAGTAGCCAAGCATATGATGAACATAACACAGCATTCCAGTAGTTTAGTGGTGACCACAACACTGCCTGAGTTAAACTGTGGTGAGATTTGAGACTACCAGAAGCCCTGGAATGTCTTCAACACATGAAATACCAAATATCTAATGCCTGGCTTTCATCCACAGTGGACCTGTCTTGGTGGCCACTTGTACAGAAGGGAAACAGCTGCCACACAGTCTTGCGAGCGAAACAGCTAGTTGCCACACCTACCAATTTGTAAAATCTTTAGCAAAATTGTGTGTGCGAGCAAGTGTGATGTGGCAGTGCCGTGTATATGGTTGCTGCCTAGCAGTGACACATCACGAGTATTGAAGTCACAATGCGTTACTGTATCATCCATCTAAATACAATCTCTGAATGTGTCATTTTGTGTAGAGAGCAATCTTCCACAAGAAGTGACCTGCAGGTTTCAGTGTATATTGTTAACCATTAATATTGTTCACAATATTGTGAACTATATGTACAGTGAAACCTCACTTAGTGGTCACCTCTTTAATAAGACCCCCTCATTATATTGGCCACCTCTAGTAGGTCCCAAATATAGCTAAGCATTACTTATGACCTCATTAATAAGGCCACCTTGTTAATCAGGCCAAATTGTTTGGTCCCACAGCCTGCCATATTAATGAGGTTTCATTGTACTTCTGTGAATTTTTATTTTTCGTAACTTTTCTTCAGGTTTACTGATGGGCACTATGAAGCATTGTTGACTGGTACGTGTATAATGTGGTGACTTGAAATGCTAAAACAGTACGTAGCATGTCTTGTATGTACATGTAATGTGTTGTAATGTGTCCACACATCCACACATCTTAGAAATAAATATAATTGTATTCTCTATAAATAGTCAGTTCCATTGTGCCACTGGGTCATACGTTGGTTGAGTATGGATCATCCAGGGCACTTGAGTCACATTTTGTCCTGGCCAAGTGGATCTCATCCACTGACAGAATACACAGGATCAGATCACGTGTATAAATTACGGTGGAACTTGTTTATTGCCACCTTCACTCATTCAGCAGGTAACAGTGTATAAATTCTCAATTAGAATTGGCTTTTCAAGAGTGGTTGTCTTTCTATACTAGTGGCCATTAAGATAGGTTGTACTGATAGAGTGTACATACTAGAGATGCAACAATATCCTCCACTTAGTGTCGTTTGATAATGATGCAATGGAGACTATGTATTATTGCATTTAAATACTATACTATTATATTGCAACTCTAGCACGTATTTATAACAGGAATCTTTGTTAACTGTTTAGACATACTGGAGCCACACCCACTCATCTGGATTCTACAAATGGAGTCATACCAACTTGTCATCATACCAACTCGTTACTCCCATTGTGTTTGGATGAATGTACATGCCGTCATGTGAGACTTGCTACCATGGCAGGCCACTGGAAAACATTTACATAGCAGTTATGTTACAGTCATTATTGTACAATTCTTACATTATTGTTGTGAAAAGTGTTTGGTATTCATGTGTCTCCTCTGTATGTTGTAATTACATGTGTAATTTTGTGTGGGGGTGCTATAAAATGCAATAATGCATGGTGACAATTGTATTAGGCGATTTTGCACACTTCCTTTTAAGCTAGCTACATGTGCTAATTACTCACAGCTTGTGTCAACAACTGGTAACCGCAGTTGTACTCTTGTGTCATTCTTTAAGCCGCACCCTTAGAGGACAAATTATGTGGGGGCGACTAATTTCAAAACGAAGGATGGTATGCAGCACCATCGATTATATCTATGGACTATAATCTATGGCAGCACACTTCTTGGTGGCTATATGTACTGATTAACTACATAGAGCGCCAGTTCATCAATACCCAGTGACCGCAGTTGTGCTCTGCGTCATTCTTTAAATTCCGAGTAAAATTCTTAGAGAGCAAATGACGTGGGGGCGACTAAATTCAAATTTTAAAATAGCCATTCTCGAAAACAAATGTTTCAATCTGAACGAAACTTTCAGAACAGTTTAAAGACACATTGCCCTACATGCCAAGCGAGTATTGCGGAAAACAACAATCTGGGATTTGTATTTGGCCTCTAGGTCGACTGAGGACGACTGAAACTTCGTTTGGTGCTGAAATCACGACTGTAGGGTAATCATGTATGGTGAAATCGATGATGTGAATCTTGAGGTGATTGAGTGAATATTGAAGCGATAACAGGGCGATCAATGTTCGGAATGCACAAAGGAACGCAAGGCACACGCCTGCGGTTGCGTCTAACCGCATGCGATAAAAAAAAAAATTTTTTTTAAAATGAAACTTCCCCTTTGATGTCGGCAACCTCGATCACGAAACAATCGGCATGGATTTGCTTCACTGCTTGTGTGGTAGTTACTAGTGACACGATGAGTTCAACTCCAGAGTTTCAGAGGGATAGCGTAAGTGACGGGTGGATTACAGGAAGGCCGAATTTGACAACGTTCGTTCTTGTAAAATCCTCACGTAGTGGTCGCGTCATTTATTGTCTGCGGCGCGCGTTTCTGCTTTACTGGCCGCGCGACTCACTACCGTGAGTCTTGATGTATACTGCTTCATCTTCAGATTGCATAAACATGTAATGTTGACATTTTGATTGCCAACATTAAACATTTGGTGTTTAACACCTTACTGAACAATACGGAAGTTATTGCTCAGTCTACCTTACAACTATAGGTAATTAGAAAAGTTGGTGTCTTTGTGATCATGTTGGTAAACTCATCCAGGAGACTGAAGGTTTACATGCTCTCATAGTTTCTACTTATGGACCAAGTTAATTTTATACACAAGCCATCTTGTTTAATAATAATACAATGTGTGTTGCTACAGAAAGTGAGTTGAAGACTAATGAGGGAACTCTGTGAAGATACTCAGAATTTATCAGGTAACTAAGAACTATATAGCAGTTCTAAAACATTTTGTATCTTGTGCACAAATTATCAGTGCTGCAATGTTCAAACAAAACAATACAGTACAGCAGTAGTTGTAATGTCATTTCAATCACCATGCCTGCAAAGAGGAATCAAGCCCCAAAGCTGATCATTGATCAGCTTTGGGGCTTGTAAAATGCAAAAAGAAGTGATGTACATGTTAAAATAGCTGAGTTGTAAACAAAGGCCCAATCTTCAAAGATGTAAATTAAAGGTAGTGGCTAGCTATAATGATGTTAATACCAATCATTTTAATAATGACGTTGATATAGCAAAGTTATCACTATTGAAATCATTAGGATTAACATCACTGCGTCATACTTGACCATCACCTTGCTTTATTTCCTTTATCTCTGGCAGTTTAAGGCCAGGAAAAACTTAGTTGTTTTTCACATGGATAGTCAAATTATACAAATTAAGTTACTAACTTAGTATATCAACATAACTTGATGCCGTCTCATTCCCCAGTTCATTGACAACTTTACAAGAATATAGTCCAATAGTGTCATTGGTAACTGTTATGTTGATGGTGGGACTGTCCCTAAACATAGTCAACTCATCATCCATGTAAAACCAGCTGATGTTGGGTATGGGGAAACCATCAATTAGTGTACAATTAATGATAACAAACTGGTCCATGAGGGCTGAATAGTTGCCCCCAATGTTTCCACTAGATGTTGGACATGGAAACTCAGTTACTCCAATATCAATAACTGGACCAGTTTCTATTAACCAAATGTTAACATATGTTGAACACAACATAACCACCTCACCACATCTCAATAGTGGAGTAGTTGATGTATCATTTCCATCACGGTTGGTAGCTTGACATGTGTAGTTCTTCAAGTCTTGTTCAACAGTTGCTCCATTATCAATACCAATGACCAGTAGAGATGCAGTCTCATTTACTGATATGATCACAGAATGACTATCACCAGTAAACACTTCACCATCCACTAGCCACTCTATTGTCACTGGTGTTCTACCACCCACCACAACACAAGTGAAGTTCACTGTTCCCATAAATGTGTTATTGATACAAGTGTCATTATAGCCAACTGTCACCTCCAGACCATCATCAGTTATGATAGGTGGCAATGGTAGAGGAATTGTTGGAGGAGCTGTAGCAAACATATTCAATGCATCGATGTATTGAATATATTAAATTTAGATATTATTTTATTAAAATTATTACATACTATATTGTTACATAAAATCATGAATGTTTGCACATTCATGGAAAAAAAAAGATTGACCACAAACTAATTTCACAGTATATTTAGAATACCTCATTATATTGATTAGATGTAATCAAGCCCTCAATGTAACCCAAAATGACAATAATAAATTGCTACATAGTTTTACTTTTTATTGGGAAAGTCTCAACACAGGCAATACTCAATTAGCAATACCTTCCTGAAAACATTGGACATGGAAAGCCTACACTATCAATAGTAAATCCAGCCATTGTAATCATTTTAAACCAGGTGCGCATACACTCCCACAGTCAGCCAAAAGCTGACTGTAGGCATATGCCTGATTTTCTGAAATTGTTTTGTTTTTTTTTTTACTGCGGTTGTGTGTGTATGTGTACTTGTATGTACATGTGCTGTACAAAACTTGCATGGGAAGATTTGCAGGACCATAGATAATGTATACGTTCCTAATGGATTGGAAACACTCATTAAATTATTTTCCTATCCTAGTTATGGTGCACCATACATTAGGAAATTTGTTGAAATGTACCGAGTGACTGTTTGGCTTTCTCTCGCTTGTTTGAAGGCCAGTTTAAAGGTGTGGACATTCCTTTTACATTGTTTATTATGTTGCGTTGTGTACTGAACAAGAACACAGCGTGTCTGTGGACTTTGTGAGAAATATTGTTTGCGACAGGTGACAATGGAAAGTACGCACCAGCTAATAATTCAGCAGCAGTACTATTAGCCAACTTCTTGTCACCACATTTACACAACAAATGAAATGTGTGATACATAGAAATAAATTTTATGCTACAGTACTGCTCAGCTTGAGCTAACCAATAGCACAAAGTAGTGCCTGTTTTCTGAAGTTTTATCAAAACAGTGGAAATATACAGTGAAGCAGCGAATATCTAGCTAGCCTACTACACTCTACCTGCTACAAGTGGTGTAAACAGCAGCACAGAAACAACACTGCACTTTCTGTTTCTTCAGGAAATATGCACAACTGTTTTGAAACACCACATTTCACCTTTAAACCTGAATTTTCTTACGCCGTTGTTTATAACTCTCCAGCATTCCTACCCAGTCCAGCCTGCAATTAGTGCAGTTGATAACTAACCCAGCTGTAAACAACAAGCACTAATTTGCTGGTTACAAGAACACTGAAATCTGGGCATCTGGATTCAGTGGAATGGAATGGAATGGTGGAATGGAACGGTACTTTGGTAATTTCAATTAATGGTCACCTCTTTAAAAAGACCACCTTCTAACAAAGACCACCTCTTTACAAAGACCGTTTTACTTTAATATCTGGATTGTTGTTTTAGAGCCCTATGAGACAGTCATGCTTATTGATGAATTGTGTACCACATGTTTATGTATAAAAGCCAGTGATATCTGATTTATGATACAATACAGTAATAGTTATCCACCCAAAAATACCTTCACTTAAAAAAAGGGGCGTCCAAGAAACTACAAATACCTGGAATTAACCCAATGTAAAAAAAAATAACAGCTCAGCTGAAGAGAAAAATAACTGGTTACTTAAAGAGCTGATATCTGGAGCGGCCAAGAATACAACTAACTACAACTACTAAAGATTTAAACTTTTAATCCATACAAGAACACCTTGGCTGTAAAACAGATGCATGTACAATTATGCATGAAAGTAAAACTAACTGGCAACTGAAACAGCTGATATCTGAAGCGGCCAAGAATGAATGTTCATATACAACTATTTCAAAATTTTAATATTGAACCTTTATCATTCAGCTGTGTTCTAAATTCACTCTTGCTGCATCCTTAAGTAATTTCTTTTAATTTTATAATTGGCTGGTAATTTGGCCGCCTTTTTTGTCCTATATGCTGACTATTAAAAAGGTGGCCAAATTACCAGCCAATTATAGAATTAAAAGAAATTACTTAAGGATGCAGCAAGAGTGAATTTAGAACACAGCTGAATGATAAAGGTTCAATATTAAAATTTTGAATTAGTTGTATATGAACATTCATTCTTGGCTGCTTCAGATATCAGCTGTTTCAGTTGCCAGTTAGTTTTACTTTCATGCATAATTGTACATGCATCTGCTTTACAGCCAAGGTGTTCTTGTATGGATTAAAAGTTTAAAACTTTAGTAGTTGTAGTTAGTTGTATTCTTGGCCGCTCCAGATATCAGCTATTTAAGTTACCAGTTATTTTCTCTTCAGCTGAGCTGTGTTTTTTTTTACATTGGGTTAATTCCAGGTATTTGTAGTTTCTTGGACGCGCCTTTTTTTTACATCGAAGGTGTTTTTGGGGTGGATATCACTTATTTTTGTCAGTGATAGGCTCTACAAATTGGTGGAAAAGATAGATGATATTTAAAAATGAGCAATGCAGAATATTATCTTGGAGAGTCAAAGATGTACCTGTCATCTTGTCTGACAGTGTTATAAAAGCCATACATACTAATGACTGTTTCATAACACCGTAAATTCAGAAGTATGAATTTACAGTGTAGTATGACTGTTCTACTAGAGTAAATCTATCTTTACCGCATGTGATAATTACTGTATCTCATATCTAAATGCTTCAGAGACCTTATGCTCAAAAGTAAACTTGCAAGTGCCTAATTAGTTCACAGTTGCTATATACACAGCTAAAAATACATATATTGTCACTATTAGTGTAAGCAATCAATTGTCGACCACTATTCAATTATACTCCACGAAGCCAATATCATTCCACCCATGGCAAAGCTTATTAGTTTAACATCACTGCTAGTGTAAGTAGAATCTGTGCCTATACTTAACTAACCATTAATGCATGGCAAAAAGTAGTCAAGATGGTTTTTGTTTCATTCCCTCTGTATCGAAAGTCGACCATGCGTATTTTAACTTGACCGTAATAGATTATTCAATATCTTTAAGTCGACCACCCTCGGTTTATCCCTTTGCCATAGTAACTTCATTTACATAGCAGATTAGTATTGGATACTATCGGACTCCACAATTATCAAGATCAGTATCCATAAATGGTATTGCCTGTAACAACCGTGTGGTAACGAAGTATTCTATAGTTTTCGTGAAATGAAACATGAAGAAGACCTTGTCTACCATTGTAACATTGCTCGAATGGATGACAGTGCCATTACTGGCTAGCATTTCACTGTTTGTGCATCCAGAGTGTGATTTTAGGTTCGTTCCATAATGTTGTAGCGTCTTGATTGCCAATTTCCTTATTTGGATATGAGAGTTCTCGCATATTCCTTGGGGCCTGTTTTACTTCTTGGAATTCTTTCTAGAGCTCTTGTCACCAACTATCCTTACCGTAGTGAATGTTCAGGCAGCTCCTCATAATTTCAGTATTTGACTTTAAATACACCTGTGGTCGACATAAGATACCGGTCAACATTCGATCGCCTATGCTATCACCTTAATGAGAGTACAATATGGACTCTTAATAGTTATTATCATACAGTATTTTATAATCATTTTTTAATACTGTGGTCACAGCTTCAGGATTGGAGCTGCAGAGAAAGTAATAGAGGACTCATGATCAATCATCAAGAGTAAGGGAGATGGAATGGTTATGGATATGCAATGCCAGTACTAACCTCTCAAGGATGTCAAAGTGCAGTCAACTGCAGTATAGATACAACCAGCTAGTGCATAAGACCAGAGCCTCAATCATCACCTTTTGACTGAAATTAAGCAAATGTTTATGGGCAGTTAAAACTAAAAAGTAGTAGTACTTATACTTTCCTGAGGGAGCAAGCCCCCAGACACCTTTGCTTGTTTAGCAGAATAATAGGATTGAGCCTTACTAGTTACCACTGTCACCTTTATTCTGGTGGCCCGGATTATCAGCTGCATAATACAGTAGCTGTAGAAAATGCTAGTTAATGCCCCTAGGCAGAGCTATAAGGGTGGCATTTTTCCCTACCATCACAGTAGTTCTTCTCACAGTTCTTTGCCTGGCCATCAACTGTTGTCAAAACATTAATCTCATCCCCTAGACCCTTCCTCAAGCGTGCTTATCACACAAAAATAACTTAGCTTAGTAGTGCACAAACAATTCTTGACAGTTTAATACTATATTCAGGGCTGGGGGAAGCATCAAATTATTGGTCAGGCAAAGCTATCAAAATAACTTGGTAACTTTCATGGATAACTTGCTGTTACGGTAAAATATTGGTCAGGCTCTTGTCTGGGCTGCCTGGGCACTTCTCCCAGCCCTGATATTAAAGTACACATGCATACCACCAGAATCCAGATTGACAACTATAACTTACCCCAAAAAGTAGTATGTGCAGCATCAGTTGATGATTTTAAGAAATTGATTGACCAGTATTCATCTAACGCTATGTATATGTGTATGTAATTAGTCTACTTGTACTTTTTTACCTGGTGATCAGGTGTAACAGGCTGTTTAGCCTTACAAATTACCTGTAATAAATAATAATAATAACTGTTACGTGAACTACGTAGGGGAAATCTTGTGGAAAGTCCCTAATCACCTTAAGCAGACACACGTGATACGTGGTTTTAAATTGAATGTTTAAGAAAAACTCGATGGTGAGGTGTACTTTAATGAGAAACTCGTCCCGCCTCACGAGAAACTACAATGCTTGAGCAACGTTTGAAGAAGTAAGAGTCTAGAATACTGAGATCTTACATCATATTGCATAGCCTAATTCCTACATCTCCCCCTTTTCAAGCACTTGTAGGGGAATAAAATTACAAAACAAATGCTACACAAATCAGGAACAGTCCTAATCACAGCCAAAAAAAAATCAATTGCTAATCTAAACTTATATAATAATTATATATGCAGTTGATCAGGTCACTTAAGTCCAGTTTGGATCCTCAATCAGCCTTATGGTGGGGCATTTGTCCTGGGTAGATCTGTGTTGAGTGTGAGAAGCTCCAGACGTGGTGGAGTCCATGGATTTGCAAGGTCCAAGTCCATTGGGTACTGAGGTTGGGACAAGACAGCGTAGGAAGCATCTATTGCGAACTAGAACTCTGCCACCTGTTGTCTTGATATAATATCTTCGGTGTGGACCAATCTCTGTGACTATCCCATAAATGTCCCAAAGCCGAGACTGAGGATTTTGTGCTGCAACATGTGACCCAACATGAATGTCTGGCAGGTTGTGAGTGTGGAGATTGTAGTAGGCTGCAGATGATTTGGAAGTGTCTTCAGCCTGCTGTGTAGCCTCTTGAGCTGGTCGCTGCCACTGTGGTAGGAAGGACCGCCTGTGAGATATCATATCTTGCACAGGGCGCCTGTGATATCTTGCACAGGGCGCCTGTGAGCTGACAGTTCAAAGTGTTGATTCGTGGTAGCACGATGTGTGGGCTTCCCTGCATTTGTAATGGGATTTTTCTGTAGTGTCTAGATTGATTGAAAAGATGCTTCTTGAACTGCTCTTGATTTGTAACACTATATAACAAGCTGAATATGGCTGAAAACAAAGTGTAATGGCCATTTCACCAATAATTAATAGCTGGAGCACATGTTCAGACAATAATATATTAGATCTGGCACCATTCCTTCTTTTGCTGCAGTATACATGGTTCACTAGTCATGGTAATGTTACAAAAAATAAACAAACAAGTACAAGTAAAAATGAAGAATATCACTGCCACACAATCTGCGTGTGTAAATTGTTCCATATAACTACTCCATGATAGTACCATCTATTCTTTCCAATTGATGAATGGATTTGTGGCACATACAAACAATATTTATTCTGTAAACTATACATCTGTATATGGTTTAGCAGATATAAACCAGTCTCTCAAGTTCTCTGGACAAAGACAATGGGAAACTTAACACTTGCGCAGTAGTATGAAAATGACATCTCTGTGCTAAAGTTACCATATACCGTAGACTCCGGTTATTAGGTGCACATGGTTATTAAGCGCATATTGCTTGTTAAGTGCATATGGTTGAAATTGCCTCTGCCACCTTGTACTACGTAGAATTGTTGTCAGAATGAATCAGACATGTCACAACACACTCGATGCATGACCAGGCCTGTGTCTAGCAGATACTGCCGTCTGTAATAACAATAGCTGTAGCTGCTACCTGGCTTCTAAGGATTTCCGCTTCCACGGCTGAAGCAAACTATTAACTGGTGTTCAAATCACTTGAAAACTGTAGTGGGTACAACTGATTCCCTCCTTGTAGAAATTCCTTACCGTAATTTAAAAGCGCATGCGCTTAACAAGCATAGTAAATTTCACAAATAATTCCTCTGAAAATTATAAGCGCATGCGCCTAATAACCAGATCTCTACGGTAGTACAAAATATTCAAGGGACAAAACTTTCACGGTTTGATCACCATGTGATATTTGCAGAAAACTTTCATGGTTGCTTGCTGACACAAACTTTTTACTCAGTTTCATTAAAAGTGTCTATCCAGTTTCATAAAAACTGTCCATCACTTTTCGCGTAGCCCACATAGTGATAATCGATAAAAAACTACTTCAAAAAAACTACAGGGGCATAAGTGGTATAGTAACACCTAACACCAATGAAGTTGTGGTCTGCATGTTTCCACATGTGATCAGTTTGTTTTCTAGGGTGCTGTTATGGATGATGGTATTTCATTGTATAACATATGAATCTGCCGGTTGTGTGAGAGGATTAACTATCCACTAAGATATACGGACAACTGTGATCGAGGAAGAGCTCTGCGGATAACTCAAGTGACAGATATATACTGTGTCTGTACTTGACTGTTCATAAGTGGTAGGCCATGTTCCATATTATATTTCTACCTTTTGTAATGTTTCTTAATTGACATGGTGGCTCTATTTCTTGCATTGCAACTGGAAGGCACCAGTATTTAAGAGATCTACTACAAGGGATATGGAGATTCCATTGCAAGTATCGATTTGTTGGTAGCCCTAAAGAATTGAACGAGGTGGAAAATGAGGTGGGTAACTATTAGCATGGTCAGACATACAAAGGTGATGAGAAGTTGAGGTCTTTAACGATGCCAAGTGAAGATGAGAGTTTAGTCCCTTATCAGTACCAGCTGCTGTTCCTGTACCAAGCTCCCAAGAAAAGGCAATAGTTTGCCATCCTCACAACAAATGGATTGTGGAACATTTGCTATTGCTATGATGCCTTTAATGAAGACCAGTCTACTACCAACAAGATAAATTGAGGCAGCACTTATTGCAGTGCTACGTATGTAGATCAAAAAATGACTTCTTGTCCTAGAGTTTATACTGTCACAAGCACATTATCATTATTTTAGTGACTGGATCTGCAAAAACCCAACAATTTTCAGTATAAGCCATTGATTGCTATGAGTAAAATATTTATGTATTTGAAAAAAAAAATCATTAAATTCTGTGCTTTGTGAAGAAAGGGTCTAATAAATAAAAACCTGGATATTATCTTATTTGCCTACTCAAGAGTAGTTTGAAAATCTTAGTTTTGTAGCAGTAGATTGAAGGATACGTGAGATATGGATATTTGTTTACGTCACATCAAAGTAATAGTAAATCAAAGTACAATATTATACTTATACATATTACACAAGCATAAACTAAATCGTCACTGTGTGCCATAATACAGTACTGTATAGGGAACACAAAGGTTTATATTTGCTTATGACAACATATCAAATAAAAATCAGCCTCATCTTTCTTTCAAAAATAGATTGTACCAATTATGCCAGCATGGGTTTGAGCATTATAGGATAACAGAAGCATCAAGCATTACACCAGCATAATACGATAATTTTCAAGACGTTTAATGCATTATACATGTTTTAGACAGTGAAACACAAGCACACTGCACATATAAAAACATGTAATGTTACTTTTTATTGTTTCTTGGCTGATCATTAACACTTTACAGTAAATAAGACTGAGATTACTTAACAAAGCAATTGCTCACTCCAATACAGCAGTCAGAAAACTGATATCAAGACACACGGTGTGTTTGTCCTGTGTGTTCTATTAGAGTAAGTGTTGTAACTCTAATTCTTTGTGATGTTAACTACAAGTTATATAAACAATTAGCCAGGAAGTGTGCACCTAAGTTAATTTTGCTCAAACCTTTGTTTGCAGTATAGCTAGCTACAACAAATAGTACTGCTTTAAACACTCTTTGTTGACCACATTATTACAGTACCAGCATGATAGGACAGCACCACATAATTTGTATATGTCTTGATAATTATTGGTTTAGCTTACATGCAATTATGCTGTTTTATTAACTCGCATGTTCATATCATTTGAACTATAAGGCTTGCATGATGGTGGAATAAGGCTGCAAAAGATATCACCATGTATGCTACTTTAGGACATGATCTTTAATGCTTCATTCCCAATGCATTGATTCATGTTATTGTGGTTAATGTGGAATGTGAAATGGTCCTGCATGTAGGGAAAGTACAGATACTAGTTACAATTATTTAAATGAAGCCTTAATTAGAAAGACAATCAGTACCACACAAACTGGGGTGTATACTGTTCCATACAACTACTCCATGATAGTACCAACTGTTCTCAGTTTCCATGGATGTGTGGCACATTTAAACAATACTAGTCTTATTTTGTCAACTATTACACCCAGTATATTATTCAGCAGATATAAACTAGTCTCTCAAATCCTCTGGACAAAGACAATGGAAAACTTAACACTTGCACAGTAGTATGAAAATGACATCTTTTTGCTGAAGTTACCATATACGTAGTACAAAATATTCAAGGGACAAAACTTTTGTGGTTAGATCACCTTGTGGGTATTCACAGAAAAACTTTCACGGTTGCTAGATGACACAAAACTTTTCATTCAGTTTCATAAAAACTGTCCATCATTTTCATATGTGGTACTTAAAACTATAAGTTCTTACTTAAAAAAAAACCAGGGGCGCTTATACTTAAGTTGTACGGTAACAGCAATGAAGTTGTAGTCTGCATGTTTCCACACATGAACAATTTTTCTAGCTTGTCAGATGAATGACCTAGTGGATGATGACACTTCATTGTATAACATATGAAGCTGCCAGTTGTGCGAGGGGATTTCATATCTACCAGGATATATGGACACCAGAAGAGCTCTGCAAAAGAGAGGAGGATAATTCAAGTAACAAATATGCCATGTCGTACTTGACAGTAGGTCACGTTCCACACCATATTTCTAAATTCTTTTACAACATGGTGGCTCTATTTCTTGCATTATAACTGGAAGGCATCAGTGTTCAAGAGATTTGCTACAATGGGGTATGGGGATTGTTAGCAAGTATCGATTTGCTGGTAACCCTAAGTAATTGAGCAAGGTGGAAAACTATTTGCATGGTCAGACATACAAAGGTGATAAGAAGTGAAGGTCTAAAGCAATGCCAAGTAAAGATGGGAGAATTAAGTCCTTATCAATACCAGCTGCTGTTTTTGTACCAAGCTCCCAAGAAAAACAAGACAATAATCTGCCATCCTCACCCACAACATACAATGTGACTGTCTCTGGGAAAACCGGTCTTATCGCCCATTTAAAAGTATCGAGAAACGTCGGTTTTAAATATTCTGTGTGTTGTAGCTGGCCAATGGTGGTAGCTACGCATACCAAATTTTCACACGTTTCACAACAATTTCTTACTTTCCTGATCATCCACTGAAGAAGTAGTCAACAGCTAAGTTTCCCGCCATTTTAGATAGTTTTTAAACCGAGGTTGTCTGTATCAGGCGAGCTCCAGAAGGATGGGAGGTGGGGGCCCTGGAAGGCGGGCAAGATGGTGTTCAGAAATTGAAAAGAGACGTGCTGGGATGAATTAGGCCAAGTTATAGGCCATTCAGGGCTCAGAACTGGCTAAAATGAAAGGAAATTTACAGCACGGGTCATTGTCCAACACCACAGAGCTGTACAGCCACACACAGCCATCTCCTGGTTGGCCAGGGCTCCATCAAGACCCCAGACCACTCGTACGGCTCGCCACTGTGCTCTAGAAAAGCAGCCAGCAAAAGCAGACCACTTTACTCTGGTCGACTGTGGCAGTGAAACTTGATAGTGCATTCATTAAGCTTTGTGTTTGTGTGAAAAAATCATACTTCCTGTCTTGGGCGATAAGAACGGTTTTCGTAGATCCAGTCACAGATGATGAAAACCTGAATGCTCTACAAACAAAATCCTGGCAGTGGTAGTAATAGAGAAGATCTTAGATGACAATGATGGTCATAGTGAAGATGTAGATAATTACTTGAGTGATCCCATATGGATTACTCAAGATAGACATGTACTGCTTGTGAGTGATATAATGATAGAATCAGAAGAACTCCTTGATAAACACGTATCATTGGCCCAACACTATGCTAAAAAACAATTCCCATTAATTGGTGGACTTAAGATTACCCTGATATAAGAAAAGGTTGTAATTGACTGCACTGCTAATGTAATTCAAGTCACCCATTTTCAAAAAGAAGGCACTGGATAACATTTTCAACAAAATGGTGTTGGGTTGGCCAAGTGATTGTGTATGACACTACACTGGTCTGTGAAATAAGAAGAATTGTTAAAGATGTTTTCTTGTTAAATGTACTATATAACAACATCCAGTTCAAAAGCAGCAAAGGATAACGGATTGTGGAGCTTTTGCTATTGCTATAATGACTTCAGTTGCCTTTAATTAAGACCCATCCAAAGTCCACTACCAACAGAACAAGCTGAGGCAGCAGTATTATGTAGATTAAAAAATGACTTCTTCTCCTAGAGATTAGACTGTTACTAAGTACATTTAGTGACTACTTGGTGAATGAAATCATAGTAGGTAGCTGTCTCAATCATTGTAAAATAATTGTAGAGTAATGAATTACTTTGCTATATGTCATAATTAGTCACGGATTACTGCTGCCACTCGGAATCCATTTTTAATGGTTCTACATGTAGCGATGCAGAACCAAGTATTCCTGTCACTAGAAGTCAATGTAAGTATCCTTCATCCATTATGCTCCTAGCGGCTTTATTAAATGCATGAGAAACTTAATGGGTGTTGAATCTCCCTGCTCAAACAATTACAGAACTCAAATGTTCCTTTAAGATAACCCCTCACCAGTTTGTTTATACTTAGATTCAGCGGTTGTAAACAGTCAGTGGACATAGACAACATCAACATTGTTGTAACAGCTTCAGCACTTCACCAGTAAGTCGAGCTTTATTATCAAAGATGCATATAGCACGTTGCTCATTGAGAAGACCACACTCTCTTCGCTTCCTTTGCAAAATGATTTGGTCAATACAAACCAAAATGGTTGATTCATTGGCCCAGTGTGTTTGAGTAAATGTAATGTGCCAATTGTTAGGGAACTTTGTTGATGGTAAGCAAGCAGTAGTCTTTCTCTGATAAATCAGTTGGGATAGAAGAAAATCTCTCTCCATTGTAGCTGCAAAGATAGCTGTAACCTGCCAATTTCTTCTTCGACTCTTGCTACTTGGACCCTTCCTTAGCCATGGTCCAAGATGGCACTGGCACATATATTTGAGGTTAGCATGATCCCAGTTATACTGGACAAGGTGGTACTTCTTCTAAACTGATTATGGCTCTTATGTCAGCTATTTCACCTCCACAAAATCATCTACATTGGCCCTGGCCTTAGAATTTGCCTTCCTCTTTATGAAGCCCAACCTTTTCAGCAAATACTTGTTTTATTTCTTTGTAAGCACAATGTGACTGCCAATACATGACAGTAATTTAGGGTTAGTCATTCCTATGATGCCTCTAGCACTTGTTCTAGCTATAGCAAAATTTACCACACCGCCAACTCCATGAAGTTAGGTTTGCACTTGCTGTCTAGATCTTCTCCAAGCAGTAAAGGGCAACCAATTTTCTTCAATGGTAATTTAGATACCTCAAAATCTTCTCCTTTCTATCTCTCAACTGACGTGAATATTTATCTCTCCAGCCACGTACAGTACTTTCTTTCAATGCATCTGGGAGAAAATCTGTTTCAAAATGTCTTATTGAATTATCACTCCATGTTCAGATGCACACTTTCTAACTAGTACTTTCTGTGCAGGTGTTGCCTTGAGATATGGTTTGAGCTGGGTGATAGTTGTGATTTATCGATTATCGCGATAGTGAGTAACAATTGTGATTATGATAGTATGCTATCATACTATCATGATAAATTATGCATATTTGTACTTGGTCAAAAAAAGAAGTAAACATGATATTGTTAAGGTAACTGTGAAAGTCCAGTAGAGCATGCACAACAAAGATTACAACTGTAATACATAACAATTTCTACTAATGGAGCATTAGAAAAGCAGATACATGGTGTAATTGGATTATTCATGGTGAGGTTGAGTGTCTGATAACTAGTAGTACTATCGTGATACTATCGCTATCATGATATACAAGTCACTGAATAGTGATAGTTGTACTATCGCTCAGCTCTAGATATGGTGATCATTCACGCCTTTCCCCTCTGAATGAACCTTCATAACTTCTTCATTTCAATCACCTTTTGATTGACCACTCAATTAAGAGAGCTCTCTGAATTAGGAGGAGGAATCCCAAATGAACCGTTAAATTCATGAGAAAATATTCAATGTTCAAGGGAAAACCATGAAAACCCCAAAAGTTTTGTCCCTTGAATATTTTGTACTAGCTATATGGTAGTTTGACAATTGAACAAGCAGAAATACACCTTGTAAAATTCAGAATGTATACATTTCAGACTCTTTGAGAGCAATACATCTGTAGGTGTCCAAACAATAGTCAGATACTGATAATACAAATATCTGATGACTTTAAACAGCACACGACACACAACTTGCATCTGACTCTCTTCAAGACATAGTTAACATAACATTTCCAGGTAAAATTCTGATCTATAATCCAAGATAGCAGGTGCTAGACATAAAATCAAATTAAGGAATTAACACAACAATCTTGTGAATTCTGCCAAGATCCAAGCAACATTATTACAGATTTTGCAACATTGAGTCAGTGATTGAGGAAGCAGCTGATGTGAGGGGGCTTACCAAAATATAAAATCTTTAGCAGCAGGGGGTCTGGGGGGCTGTGCTTCCCAGAAGCTATAGCCATCTTAGCTTTTATGGTGTCTCACAGTTCACCAGAATTAATGTATAGGTACAATTTGAAGCATTTCAACTAAAACACCAACGTTTTAAGTCAAAAGTTTCTAAAACAGGCTATTTGCAGTTAATAACTATTATGGTGATGTTTAATGACCATACAGCATTTATAAGTAGTACATAACAGCCTTTAGACACCTGAAAACACTTCGTACAGTAGTAAGACACCAACAACACTCAGAATTATGTATCTGCTTAACTGTTTATAGTTCTTTTATGGTTTTTTCTTATAAATATTATCACATAAAAGCCTTGAGGTTTCTCATAATTTTCATAAGCATATGAGTGGGACATGCCCTTTTCAATACAAAGGGATACACAGCTATATTCACCTGAGACGTAATTTTCTACCTAATATCATGTTGTGATGTACAATGCCTCAAGGTATGTGTCTATTATACAGAATACTTTAGGAATAATTTTTAGTGATAATAGGATAATTGGATATATTATAACTATAGGGTATAAAAGTGTATTTTAGTGGATTCCAAAGTATTGTGGAAACTGAAACACCCAAGACACTCTAATAAAGAAGTCACTTACTCTAAAAGTCAACATCAACCAGCCAAGTGCTTTTTTTAAAACCAGGCTTTCCCACAGCCATGTGCACACCAGCTGTGGGTACACACCTGGTTTACTGAAATTGCAAACACGAGTGTACCTACCTACCTATAACCTACTTATCTTTCTAATTTATCTATCTACCTATGTTTGTCCATATGCACCCACTTGAGCAAATCCTTTTAATGGTAAACTATGAGAATTAAACACTAAATGAAGTCTATGATAAACTTCAGCATAGGTAAACTTTGTACCGAGGTAGTTTCTTTTGCTGGTTTGAAATAGGGGTATAGCAACTTTATATGGATTACCTTCCCATTGGGCTATTCAGATATTTAACTCTGGTTTGTAGAGAGAATTTGCAGAAATCAACACAGTAGACAAACTATACAATAACTGAGAAAATACTTCTGTGAATAAAATGCAGGTTTGTTCAAATAGCACTTCCTTTGCAATGCATAGCAACATAATTAGAGACTTGAATAATTCACCAAATACAAAATTACAAAACACAAAATTACAATGACTTTATTAATTTGATACATAATTCTGTATGCATAATAGGAATTTGTGATACATACAGATATTGCAATAATGATAGTATCAATATACCATACCGAACAGTCAGTGAGTGCTCTATTAGAGTATATTTGACTATTACTATATAAATTATATTATTGTACAAGACCTCAAGATGTTGAGTGACTATAATTAGAGTAATATTGTAATATGGTAATCTCATTCTACTAATGTGTTGTTACCTGTTTATTTTCAGCCCCTAAGAGAGTATTACTAAACTCACAGAATTTAAAGTAAATTCTTCTGATAGTGGTTAGCTGAAATGATTGACTATGCTAGCGATGACCACTTCAATAGAGTATCATGATTCAGTGTTGTATCAAACAGTTTATAGATTATATGTGATGCACAAAATGCACTGTATCTCAGTACCCAATCTTAGTCTCACATGGCCAGACCGTTTTTTCCGTGTATTGGGTGGTGAGAAAAGGGTCTGGCGCAACTCCAATACCTGTTTACTTGTGACCCATCCCCAGACACTGGAGACTCTAATTGGATTAGATTGGCCATACACAAAGGAAGGTATGAATAACATTGACAGAATTATGGCTTGGTTATGAGTCTTGTTAAACAATGAGGATGATTTTCAAGGCGTTATAAAAGAGACACCAGAGCAAATTATAAAGGATAAACAGGTTGAAGCCAATCTCGAGTAGAAGCATGGATATTGTCACATCATCATTGGCTTACCGGGTCATTCATGCCTACCTTTGTGGCCAATCTAATCCAATTAGCGTCCCCAGTGTCTGGGGGCGGTTTAGAAGTAAACAGCTATTAGAGTTGCATCAGACCATTTTTTCCAACCCAATACATGGAAAGAAGCGGTCTGGCCATGCGAGACTAGACAGTACCCTAAAGCATTTTTTGTTGATAAATTTCAGCTATAATTATCTAATCCAAAACAGCCAAGCTGTAAAAAAAGGGTGTGGCCCCCAAAAAGACTATGGTGAAAAAAAAAATCCAAGGTTGACTTGAAGTGTAGTTGAACTCTGCACAGGATGACTTGTTTCTATCTACAGAGTGATTTGTTTGCAGCTGAACTCTCTTTTTCTAGCTGATCTCTCACAGCGTGATTTGTATAGCTGATCTCTCTACAGGGTGATATGTGCGTAGCTGAATTCTCTACAGGGTGATTTGTTTGTAGCTGAATTCTCTGCAGGGTAACTTTTTTTCTAGTTGACACCACAAAAAATATATATTTACACCTATGCACTACAGCAGTGCATATGTAGTGCATATAGTCAACTATATGCATACCATATGTGAACCAGTGTATATACTGGTTACATACACATCTGAGCAAATGTTGTATTTGAGACAGTTCGCATATGCATCACATACAGTTATTGAATGTGCTTCATATGTACTACACTTGTAATCAGACTACATTTCATATTCATCACACATTCAATGCTATTTGAATATTGAATAAATACGATTTGCATGTGAAGTACATATGTTTTGCATGTGTAACAAATCATGCACCTTCAAAGATACTACACATACACTCACACACGTGCATAGTACATCTCAATAATTTAAATTGATTATCAGTGGCCAACAAAGGCACTTGGAAGTCTCATGTTGCAGTCATCCGCTTTCTTATTTAGTTAGGTGAAAAGGGACTACTTGCTGATTACGCAGTAAATTGTCAATGGTTTCCTGATACACAGCATTACACAATGACACAGTATTATACTTTGTAGATAACACGTATCAGTGGGTTTCCCTTGACAACATAGCATTGCAAACTTATACAATATTATTTTGTGCAGTACCCATGGTATCTTCTTATGACATGCAGGATCACAAATTGGCTCAGCATTACTTCATGGATTGATTACAAGTGGTTCCTCGGATGATACAACATCACAGACTGACACAATATAATTGTTCTGCAATGGATTAATGATATGTGGTCTCCTCTAATGACACGATGTCACTGACACATCATTACTACACAGTTGCCTTCTCTGACAACACCACAAATGTGGACAACACAGTGGCTTGTCAATGCTATCCTCTGACAATACAGCATCACACTCTGACACACAACGTGGTCTAATGTGAATCACATACACATCACAATACTTTTCTATATCTTCAGACACCTTGCTTGTCTTTAAACAATCTCTGAACAGTTGTAGGAATTTTATCAAACCTCAGAGTCATGAGAAACTTTCCTGTACCCCTTTCAAACCAGCAGCAAGCACATACTCAATTGCTTACAACCACTTCCTGTTTGTTCTCCATTTCTAAGTCTATGTTATTGATTTGGTTAAGGAGTTTCTTAGGCCTGTTACTTGCTTGTTTTCCCTTTAAAATACTAGACTCAAGATTTTCAGCATCAATTTCAGCATAATTTTCAGCACTGTCATGCCAACTTCCACAAATCAGTTGATTTTCAGGTGGCCAACTAGTTTAAAACACTCTCTTCACTGTTCCATTCCCCAAACTATGCACGAAAGTGCAGATTTGTCAACTTCAACTTCCATCATCAACTGCTGCACCCTTGTACAGGCTGAGCCTTTTGATGCAACCCTGTCTTTTGAGACAAATTAGATAATATAATAATGTTTCTAGAACCAATGTATTATAAGAACTGTGACAAAATACCATTAGAGCTTCCTGTTCTGCATTGAGCATACTTCCCTATTAGCTGCTAATATTACATTCTGTTTACCTTCCAGTTATAATCTTGTCATCTTCAGCATCTTGTGAGGCACCTTGTAGGCTAGTAGTGGGTACATACAGTCACTGTATTTTTCCATTCCTTTGTTGTTGCGTCGAAAAATTCTACCTTGTGCTTCATACATTTTCTCCATGATGTTCACATTAGCAATGCCATTTCCTGAGATTGGTTTCCCGGTACTCATAATGTATGCTAATATTTTAAGACACTCCAAGTATCACGTGAATGCCATTGGCAGGAGAATTGGTTGGCAGCTGCTTGACTACCTCGTGAAATGGCAAGTAGTGTGAGATATCAGCGTTTGAACTCTGCTGTGAATACTCCTAGTAGTTTAAATGAAGACAGAGGAAGGACTACACCACAGCGGCCTCGAAGCAAGATTAGAATTGACCAAAGGGAAAGTCTCGGAGCAAGTGGAAAAGAGGCTGGTCGAATAGATGAAACCGAAAGGTAGCTACTGTTTGTGAGAGTTAAAAATAGACATAGTGTATATTTACTTTGGTTAGAATTGAACGTGACAACAGCACAATGATAGTCGGCATGAAACGACTCTATGGAGAACAAAAAAATTTCAAGCCTCCACTATGAAGATTGAGAAAATGGTTGAAGAAATGCAACATGGGATGGAACAAACTGTGTCAAGCAAGATGCCAATACCTGGCGACTTGAGTGTAAGCCTAAAATTAAAGCGGCTGGAGGTACTTTGATTTTGTAGGCTTCAGTTCATGAAATACATGCTCAGACTTTAGACAATGGAGAAGTGGAATGGAATTACTCTGTTAAGTATGCTGCTATGAGATCAAGTGTATGTGTCATCATTTGTGATATGTTTGTTCCAGGTTTGATGGTATTGCAAATAAATAATAATAAACAACACACTTATACAGATTGCGATGGCTGTCAATAAAGATGAGAAAGTTGCTCCTTTGATTGTCAAACATGAGGCTTATAGTTTTGTAGCATTGAAACCGGGTCGGGTCATCCGGGTCATCCATGTCAACTGAGTCACATTTTCTCCGGGTCATCCGGGTCCGACCTGGTTTACAAATTATCCGGGTATGACCCAGATTGGATCACGTGAGAAACGAAATTGTTAGTTTGACGATGTGGAAAATTATGAACGATAGTCATGTAGCTCTTTCATGAGCCACGGCCACTTATCGCATTAAAAATATACGTTCAGTCACGCCTATTTATTAGTAAGTGCAGTCTGTAGCACAAAGCTGTGTTCGTTGTTGTCTGCAAACTTATGTGGAGCCACGCCCACTAATCGATTATTTTACGAGTTGTATATAGTCTAGTATTGCGGCAGGATAAGTACTTTTGTGAGTCACACCCACTTTAATACATCGAGAAATTGTAATACTAGGTATGTATGAAGCCACACCCAATTGCTGTCTGTAAACTCACAGTAGCTACATGGAACCAAACCCTCTGACTGATTTTAAATCATAAACTTACTGGTTTAGTTATCACATAACTGCTCGTTTGCTCGACATGAATCGAACGCTCAAAACGTACGCGCGAGACTACCCGAAATATAGTTCTTACCGCACGCCTCGGCTTTAATTAATCTGGGTCAATCTGGGTCACATCCGGGTCAGTGGGTCATCCGGGTCAGTAGTAGTGACCCGGTTTCAACGCTGTTTTGTGCTAGTCAAATTTTATTGTGGAATTGCACAAGTGCTTTACTTGTTTATTTTAAGTCAAAGAAGGGCCAGCATGCATGTCAGAGGGCAAGAAAAAAACAGGTGTTAAAAAAGAGTCTCTGCAGCAACAATCAGGGGTGGAGGAAGTAGTTGATATGAGGGGGGGCTGGGCTGACCCAGACTTATGGAAATGAGGATGAAGTACTACATTGTTTCTGGTATGGTAAGGTGAGACCAAAAAGAAAAAAGGTCACAACCAGCTGACAATAGCTACCCACCTCACCAGCTACGTATTCATAAATGATAAACTACATAAAAATCCTTACATAGCTCACTACACACTGCTCTAATACTGTGACTGCTTTATTAAAGTGACTGCTCTATTAGAGTATCTCGATTTTTATCGCGGTTTTCAGCCCCAATCCAAGAAGGATAATTTCGGAGTGGTATCATTCTGAGGAGGGGCTTCAGTCCCCTAGCCCCCCCCCCCCCCTTTCCACCGCCTATGGCAACAATGGAATCATAATGTGAGTTCACATAATTGTAAACATGATAATGTTGTTACAGAAAACGCATGCATGACTTAAGGCTTTGGAAGATTCAAGATCCATTGATGATGAGACTAAGAATAGAGTCCTAAAGCGTTGAAACCAGAAATTATGTCTTTAGAAGATTCAGTCACAGAGATGACGAGGAGGCTAATGAAAGTGGAAGTGGAAGTGATGATGAAAGTCCAGGGAGAAAACAAGCAAAAAAACTTGATATACCATAGACTTTCATGGCATAACTTTCATGGCATAATTGAGAGTGTCAAGATATGATGGATAACCTTGACAGAAAACTACAGCGAAAGAGAACAGCCCACAGAAAACCCATGTGTATAAAACTTGAAGTGGATGGAAACTCGACTAGGCTCAAGCCAGATCATTTTCCAGGATGGGCAACATAACTATTTGACTGATACTGATGACTTGAACACATGTATGACTTAGTGTCATATATCAAATATATACAATAACAATGTTGTACATTGATTTATAGTAATTGAACAAATTGCTGATAAATTCTGAAATATGCTAATTACAAATAAGTGAATTTATTACATATGTGGCTTTCCTGCGGCTCATCTGTAAAATTGATGCTCTTCACATGTATCCTGTAGTGCATATGAATTTTATACTGTATTTACAGCAGTATTGCATGTGATATAAAAATGGACAATAGCTTTATGAACTCTAGTCAACATATGTAGTGAATTACAAATTACAAATTTAAGCTCAAGCACATATGTAGCACATAAATGCACATATCATATGTGCATCATATGCAACACACAAACACTACAGTAATAAATGTGACCGTCTCAGCAAAAACCCAACTTGTTCGCACAATAAATTTTTTTTTATTTACTCAGCATTATTAGCAATGTCCAGGAATGGATCACCAAAGTTTCAGCCTTCTGTGGTGTGTAGTTTTGAAATTATAGCACTAGCCAGTAGGAAGAGTAAGATAATCGATTTGTACAGTGACTATACTGAAAATAAACTACAGGCACTTACATTCACAGTAATAAGTTCCATTCGGATTAGTCTACAGCATTGCAATTTGACGTAAAATGTTCACCATGGATCAGTACATCAGCCAAGGTACAGTATTAGCCCTGTAGAGACTTGCGCATATGGATGTGAAAGCGGTTTAGCACAAGAAATGATGACGATCTTGTTTACGTTTACCGCATCGTAAACAAATGCACGTGACACGCATACCATTGAAGCTACAGAAACGAAACAATGATTTTCGAACTCTCCATGAGCAGGCAAATAAGATGGTATATAGTTTTAATCGATTTGAGTCTTCCTTCTTTAAATACTGGCCCGATAAAAACTTGCGTATTTTTCATTGTAGCATGTGTAATTTTACGAATTATTTTTAAATTTCGTTTTTCTCAATACGCATGCTTGTGCGAACAAGTCGGATTTTTGCTGAGACGGTCACAAATATATATATTTTTTGTAGTGTGATCTCTATGACTTGTTCGTAGCTGAATCCTCTACAGGGTGATTTGTTTGCAGCTGAATGATTTGTTTCTAGCTACTCTCTCTACATGGTGACATGTATCTAGCTGATCTCTCTACATGGTGATTTGTTTGTAGCTAAACTCTCTATGAGGTGATAGCTGATCTTTCTACAGGGTGGCTTATTTCTAGCTGATGTCTCTCTGCAGGGTAACCTTTTCTGGTTGATCTATCTACAGCATGATTTGCTTGTAGCTGATCTCTCTACAGGACGATTTTTTGTGGCTGAAGTCTCTACAAGGTGACTTGTTTTAAGCTGAACTCGCTACAGGGTGACTTAAAGTGTAGTTGAATTTTATAAAGGGTAACTTATTTCTAGCCTCTCTCTCTACACGGTGACTTGTTAATTGTTTGTAGCTGAACTCTCTACAGGGTGATTTGTATGTAGTCGCACTCTGGGTGACTTGCTTTTAGCTGATCCTTCTATGGGGTAGCTTGTTTCTAGCTGATCTCTCTACAGGGTGACTTGTTTGTAGCTGATCTCTCTATAGGGTGGTAGCTGAATTCTACAGGGTAACTTGTTTCTAGCTGACATCTCTACCGCGTGACTTGTTTCTAGCTAATCTCTACAGGGTGATCTGTTCGTGTTTGAACTCCCTGATTATTTATTTATAGCTGAACTCTCTACAAGGTGACTTCTTCTAGCTTTTCTCTCTACAGGGTGACTTATTTTCTAGCTGAACTATCTACAGGGTGATCTGTTGAAGGATGATGTTTTTGTAGCTGGGCTCTTTACAGAGTAACTTGTTTCTAGCTGATCTCTCTATAGGGTATCTTGTTTGTAGCTAAACTCTCCACAAGGTGATCTGTTTGTAGCTGAACTCTCTCCATGGCGCTTTTGCTCTAGCTAATCTTTTTACAGGGTGACTAATTACTAGCTGATGTCATAGGTGATCTCACTACAGTGCAATTTGTTTGCAGCTGATCTTTCTACAGAGTGATTTGTATGTAGCTGAATTCTCTGCAGATTTGTTCCTAGCTGATCTCTCTAAAGGGCGACTTTTTTCTAGCTGATGTAATGGGGTAATTTGTTTGTAGTTGAACTCTCTACAGGGTGACTGGTGTCTAGCTGATATCTCTACAAGGTGACTTATGTTTAGCTGATCTCTCCACAGGGTGATTTGCTTGTAGCTGATCTCTCTATAGGGTGACTTGGTTTTTAGCTGATCTCTCTACAGGGTAACTTTTTGTAGCTGAACTCTCCACAAGTTGAAACATATTTTTAGTTGAGCACTCTACAAGGTGACATAATGTGTAGTTGAACTCAGTCTGTATAGGGTGGCTTGTTTCTAGCTGATCTCTGTAGTATGTAGCTGAACTCTCTACAGAGTAATTTGTTTGTAGTTGAACTCGCTACACTAATCTCTCTCCAAAGTGACTTGAACTCTCTACAGGGTGGTTTGTTAGTAACTGAACTCTCTACACTACATGGTAAATTTTTCTAGCTGATCTCTCTACAGTGTGATTTGTTGTAGCTGATCTCTCTACAGGGTGATTTTTTCATACCTGAACTCTCTACAAGGTGACTTGTTTTCTGGCCGATCTCTGTACAGTTTGCAGCTGAACTCTCTTTTCCTAGCTGATCTCTCTACAACACAATTTTTGCAACTAATCTCTCTACAGGGTGGCTCATTTGTAGTTAAACTCACTACAGGACTTGTTTCTAGCTGCTCTCTCTTCAGGGTGACTTGTTTTTAGCTGATCTCTCTACAGGATGACTTGTTTCTAGCTGTTCTCTCAACTTTATAGTTGAACACTCTACGTAGCAGAACTCTCTACGGGATGATGAAATTTGTTTGTAGCTGAACTCTCTGCAGGGTAATTTGATTGCAGCTGAACTCTCTACAAGGTATGTAACTTGTTTTAGCTAATCTCTCTGCAGGGTAACTTGAACTCTCTACAGAGTGGTTTGTTTGTAGCTGAATTATCCACACTACAGGGTAAATTTTTCTAGCTAATCTCTCTTCAGTGTGATTTGTTTGTAGCTGATATCTCTACAGGGTGATTCTTTATGTAGCTGAACACTCTACAAGGTAACTTGTTTTTAACTGAATTCTCTACAGGGTTACTTGTTTCTGGCTTCTAGCTGAACTCTCTACATGGTGACTTGGTTCTAGCTGATCTCTCTGCATGCAGGGTAAATCTTTTTCTAGCAAAAATCTCTACAGGGTGAATTGTGCTTAGCTAATCTATCTACAGAGTGGTTTGTTTGTAGCTGAATTTTCTACAGGGTAATTTGTTTGTAACTGAGCTCTCCACAGTTTGCAGCTGATCTTTCTACAGGGTGAATTGTTTCTATCTGATAGCACTAGGGTGATTTGTTTGTAGCTGAACTCTCTACAGGGTGACATGTTTGTAGCTGACCTCTCTACAGAGTGAGTTTTTTTTAGTTGAACTCACTACAAAGTAATGTGTTTCTAGCGGAGCTCTCTACAGGGTGACTTAACTGCTTGTAGCTGAACCCTCTACAGGGTGAATTGGTTTTTAAGCTGATCTACCTACAGGGTGACTTGTAATGGTCTGAATCGCTAGAGCGATTAATTTTTAGCTGTATGGTGACTGTTCTATTAGTGTATCTCAGCAGCTGAATGCTCTATTGGGGTGACTGTTCTATTAAAGTATCTCGATCTTGCTTTTGCTACACATAGTTTGTTTTCGAATCATAACTAAGTGGTTTGTACCCGATTCTTCTGTACTATGGCAAGGACTTTCTATGATGATTATTCCAGCTACATACTGACTTTCAGCTCATTGCTCTAAGTGGTTTGTCTGGTAGGCGTGAATACTAATAGTTTTTTTATTCATAAAATCGATTGTGTAATTGTGACACAGATTGGGTTTTGTGTCATATCTCGATGGTCTTTATCTGGATTCCTTTCACACCACAAAAAAGCACTCCTACAATGGTTACTCCATCTAGGGGTACATAGCAATTTTCAGCTGATTCCTTCAAGGGGTTTACCTTGTGGGTGTGACAGATGTTCGACCTTCTTTTACACAAATAATCGGTCATAACTCCAAGAATGTTCATCGATTCCTACCAAATGTGGTACTGAGATCTACTGTAATGAGCCCTTTAAGTGTGCCAAATTTCAGAGCATACATTGGTGTTTTATGGCAGATTTTGCAAAGTGTGTGAAAAGAAATAGAAGAAAGAGAAAAAAAATGAAAAAATGAAGAAATTAAAATTAAAGTTCGGCCGCTCGTATCTCAAAATGGCTGAAGCAATTTCCTTCAAATTTGGTATGTAGGCTTTCCTACCTGGCCAGTACTTCTGTAACAAATTTGGTTCCAATTAGATAAGGGATCACAGAGCTAAATAAAATCACATTTTCTTTCTTCCTGTCAGTATACTTACAGTGTGACGCACCGGCTTCTTAGACCACACAACACACTACCACATGTTTTGATTTGACCCACTGAACAAAAATCCCAATTGTTTGTATTTTTCAAAATGTGAATTGCTGAGTGAAAACTGGCTGTTTCTGCAAAATTCTATTTTGCTATTAAAACGTATTGAAATAAACTGGATAAAAATACAGTTACTTAAAAATTTTATGCACGTTTCAATCACCTCATTACGTACTGAAACGAAGCTCAAATCAATACAACTTGTGCACCATCAGATGTTCCCATTCATTGGGAGTAAGAAAATCTTTGCTTTGTGTTAATACAACATACGGTACATGAGTTATGGGTGCTTATGCATGATGCAGTAGAAATAAAGTTTACCGTTGTAATTTAAATGTTGAAATGGAATTTTTCTTTGTGCACGTAGAGACGCACAGGAAAGCACTATAGATTGATCGATGTGGCAGTTCATGGTGAACAGACTGAGCCACTTCATAGCTTGTTCAGTCATGAGTTATCATTAATTAAGTAAATGCTTGTAATTTATTAGACATATTGTTGCTGTTTATTTCTGTCTTAACTGTCTATTGCTATAACTGTGAGACTATTCATCACAAAAGGCTGAAACTTTGGCTGCCCAATCCTTTATTAAACCAGGTGCATGCCCAGGCTGAAGGCCAGCTGTGGCCACACGCCCAGTTTACTTAAATCATTTTCATAAAAATGTGTGCTTGTGCACCTACCAATCTACCTACCTACTTACCCACGTGAGCAAAAACATTTAAAATGGTAAGTAGCAGCCACTTTGCTCTGAGGTGGTTTCTTCTCGGTGGTCTGAAATATGAGTATGGCAACTCTTCTACACTTTGTGAACAGTCTTCCCTTTTGGTTTTATAGACATTTAACAACTTTAAAACAACGTTGAAGGCCTAGAGAGAGAGCATATCCTTCAAGTTGAAAGGTGGGTGTTACCCACACTTATGTGAACAAAAATGAAGGACAGCCTCGAGGATTTCTCTATACAATTCATGTGAGAAAACATGACAGACACACTATAAAACAGCTGAGAAGATACTTCTTTGTGTGTAATTTGTGGTTTAAAGTGGTCTGTGCTTCCTTAGCATTGCATAGCAATGTAATTACCGAACTACAAAATAATTCATGAATTAAAATACACTAATTACAGTATAATTATCTAGCTGAATCAATAGTAGCAATAGCATGAATATAAAATAAATTATATACATGGTTGATTAATTGCCTATTTTAGTTAGAATGGGATAGTTTTAACTGCATGGGCGCCTGGTTTTTTGAAGTAGCATAACATCAACTTGTTGGCCTGAGAGCGTAGATGTACATATCAGGCAAATCATGAGGGCACGTGATACAACTGATATGTACCATGCCAATGTAGGTTAAGAGCCTGCAGGAAATTAATCACCCAAACCAATATGAGACTGACCACTGAATTCATTATATAGACCAACTTGTGAAATTCGATTATGGGATAGCAGCAACTAACATTGTGACTACATTTGTTAACATGAATGGGGAAGTCCTAACAGTATCATGGAAAAGTTCAATTAAGCGGTATTTTAAAACCACTGCATCTTTTGCAGACTGTTTACTACATTTACTAAACATCTACATGGGTAAGTTTCACTGTAGAGCATTTATCTCGTGTTAATCGAAAAGTGGGCATGTCCACATTTGAAAATGTGGCAAATTGCTTTTGAATATGCTTTAGCACTAGTTCTCACCTTAAACCAACATTTCTCAACCGATTGGATGGAAGGGTGACAAATTGTTTCTATCTGAGTACTGTAGGATGCAAACTCGAAAGCATGGTTTTCATCATGTGATCAATAATAAATTGCCACAATTGATTTCGGCTTGAGTTTTTATATAATAAAGAATTCAGTGGTATTGCTCCCACATCAAGGCTATGGTACATGTAAATGTACCATAGTACCATAGCCAGCCATGGTTTATAAGATATGTACCCTGAAATTTGCTTTTGAAGTTAGGTGGCTTCATGGTACATGTTACTATAGATAGGGTTTCCAATGTAAAAATTCGACATCTTCAAAATAATTTGCTAACTAATGTAACATGTTGGACTAACTCTCACTTGAATACAGCTGCAGTGGTGATAAATTCCATTGCTTTCTTGGGGTAGATATCGATCAAAATATCTGCAAAATCCGAGATTACGAGCTGTAACTCTTAGAAGCCTTGATCCATTATCGCAATACTGGAGTTCAACCTTCCTCTGTGAGTAAACCTTCACCTAAAAGCATTGGTAGTTTGATTGGTGAGGTAGGTTTCCTGTTGCTACATCATTTGAACATGATTTTGGACTACAAAAATGGGTTTTCATCTGCGGACACCCCGGAAATCACACCTTGACTACACATCTTATACACTCAACTGTTTATAAATAGATATCTTGGTGTAACAGATTTTGCAGATATTTCGATTGATTTCTACCCCAAGAAGGCAATGGAATTTATCGCCACTGCGGCTGTATTCAAGTGAGAGTTAGTCCAACATGAAACAGCAGTTAGCAAATTATTTTGAAGATGTTGAATTTTTACATTGGAAACCCTACTATAGATAACAGAGAAGCAATAAAATGGAATTTGAGGAATTTGCAAAACAGCCGGTTTTTGCTTAGCGGGTCAAAAAGTAATTTGTAGCACATGTTTTGTTCAATGGCATATTAATCTTAAAAACAAAATTATGCAAACAAAAAGGGTTTTCATTCAGCGGGTCATAAATAACTAGCTGCATGGTTTTTAGAAGTAGCACAATATCAACTTGTTTCCCTTGATGCTGTATAATGAGTACACTAATAATGAAGTATGTTACCAAAATTTAATAAATGAGATTGTAAAAATATTTGGAAGTTTGTAATCTAGCATGGATCATGATAGCGTAAGTTGCCAATTATTGACAGGTACCAATCATTGGCACTTTTAAACTATAAAGGCTACAGGGTATATGAAGTCTACCAAGTTCCACAATGGGCTGTTATATCCTCTAAAACATTTCTTAGAATCATTTTTATTCAGTGATTATTGTTGTTAAAGCACTATACAAGCTATAACGCTGGTTGAGCATGGAATTGCATAAAAATAATTTTATATTGGAAACCAGTATGCTTTTACATCTAACCTGAATATCCCTTGAATGGCTGGCCTCATCTTCGTAAAACTTCTGAGAAACAGAGTTATCCAAGGACTGCACCTCCCATAAAATTTTCACAAAGAACCAACAAGGCATCATGGAGTTACATACAAAATTGCACATTGTGCAGATAATTGGTCAATCATGAAAGTACAGTTGCTGATAATAGGTACCTCATGCCGACAATTGGCACGTGATAAACATTGCAATTTTCGTTATAACAAAATGTCCACTCATGTGAAATAATTAAAATTTGGTGTAGTAAGAGACAAAGGACTGCTCTGTTAAATGGTTCAAACTGGAAGTTCATATGCCATTGAATTAAGGAGCGTGATGAATTGGTGCCAATAATTGGCAACTTAAGCTAAGAGAAAGATGTGAAATAGCTAGGATATTACATTGCCAAGGCATGAAATTCTAACAAATTAATATTTTTATTACAAACAGAAACAACTAGATGTTGTGCTACTTCAGGCGCTAGTTATAAAATTATACTGTATTCGTAATTGGTGAATTATTTCATAATTCTCTACTTCATAATTCTCTAATTACATTGCTATGCATTGCCAAGGAAGTGCATTTCAAACAAACCACTTTCAACAACTTGTTACGCACAGAAGTATCTTTTATAGTTTGTCTATAGCGTTTTTCCTTGCAAATTCTCTCTACAGAACCTCAAGGCTATCCTTCACTTTTGTTCACATATGTAAGGACACATCCCTTTTTGAGTTGAAGAGATACACATTTCTTAGTAGCCTAAAAGGCCTGCTACAGTGTTTTTTGGTATTTAACTACATGAAGAGCCCAATGGGAAGGTAGGTCACGAAGTTTGTAGAGAGTTGCTAGTAGCTACACCCGTATTTCAAAACAGCATAAAAAATACCGCCTCAGTGCAAACCTTGCCTATGCTCAAGTTTAATACGGGAGTGTTTAATTTTCATAGGCTGACTGCTCTTACCACTAAAAGGATTTGCTCACGTGGGTGCATATGGTCAGACATAGATAAGTAGGTAGATAGGTATATAGCTATATACACACACACCCATTTTTTACAAAAACAATTTCAGTAAATCAGGCGTGCGCCCACAGCTGGCCTTTCGGCAATGGGCACGTGCCTAGTTTAAAAACTCCCAATCCAAAGCCTAAACTTTTAGGATGCAGTGGTGATGATTATATGATTGATTGATTATAAACTCCAGTGCTTGTATTAACTGTTTTTCTACACTGGAGCACACACATACAGGAAATTAGTACAACATACAGACACCACAAGAATATACAGACACATACATATACAGAAAATTTATATTGTTTAATATGTTATAATTAATTTGAAAAAGAAATAGGACATATTTACTACATAATTATTAAAATAACTGATGAGCACACAACAATTAAATGTGGTAGACACTTATACATGTTTATAGTAACAAACCTCTGACTACAAGATTACGAGATCGTCTCCTTATCACAGGATTTTTAGAAATAACTCCTCGTACTAGACATTGATATACGAGTTCTGAGGATATCTCTGCTCTATCAATAGTAAATGTTACCATTGTTCCCACTGTATCGCTACCAATCTGCCAAATATACCGTATATTCCTAACAAAACCCTCAATATCCTTATATGGTTCACAATTCAACATAACAGTATCTCCCTCATTAACTACCATAGGTTGAAGATCATCACTAGTTCCAGTATAATTGAATGTTCTTACAACACCTGTACCTAATAAATGGGCTAATTGATGAGGATTAATACATTACAAACACCTTTAGTTACCATCTTGAGCTTGAGTTGCACTTAATACCTAAATTAGGTGATAACATACATAATAGTAATACAATGATATTTGTAACACTTATCCTAGCTAGAAGTTTGCAAAATTTTGCTAATATTTACTGTAGTTTTGATCCGCACAAAAACAGCTAAACTGTGAAAAAAGGCGCGGCTTTAAAAAATCTGGGTGAAAAAACTTGTGAAATCAAAGGTGGCGGCCAAAAAATGGCTGCAATGATAAGAAATTTTAACAATGCCTATGTCACCTAGGTTTTTTAAGGCCATACCTTTTTTCAAGAAGGTGACTGCTCTATTAGGATATTTCGATCCCACAATTTTACACATAGTTGAAGATTTTATTATAACTCCACCACTGTTAGTGCGATTTCTTTCAAACCACAATAGGTTTGCACTACGATAGTTACTCCACATACAGACCAATTTTCAAGTTATTCTGCCAAGCAGTTTACCCTGGAGGCATGACAACAAATCGCCTTTGGAATTTTGAAAAAGCATGCGTAACTCATTTGTTCTTTGTCTAATCTGTACCACAATTGGACTGTAAATGTACAATATTACAATCGTACTGCCCTCCAAATTGTAAGTAAATCAACCAAAGCACGCGTGAGTTGTTATGATTTTTCTATAAAGTGTGTGAGACAAAAAAGAAGAAAAGGATTAAGAAAAATACAAAGAAAATAAGACAAATTTCGAAGGCGCATATTTCAGTGATGGATGGGTGGATTCACCCCAAATTTAGAATGGGAAGTGCCCTACCCCAAGGAATTCGAAGTTTCCACAGCAAAAATGGTTAATTTCTGTCCAGCCATTATCAAGCTATGGATGTGTGAAAACAGTGTTTTCTTTCCTATAAAATTCACACTTGTCTGTCGCACACCCACACTGGCTGTACTTGGCCGCACGACACACTGTCATGTGTATTGATAAAGTAGCATTTGAAACGATCATATCAACATTATAATAACAAAAGTTTCCATATCACACTGTAATTAGATTATCCATATACTAACCAACCTTTAACCCAGTAGCCTTTAGTGTATTAGTTGCTCATTTTTTAATGGTTTAGTGGTGACCAGAAGCTAGCTATACCCTAACAAACATTGGAGGCTACTACATTACAAGCTCCTACCCGCTTGCACTCAACTATACTATTGACTTTTGAGATGTACTCCACTGAATATTAGATCCACGTAATGGTGCAACACTCACAATAGCAAGCTAGCTACATACCAGTACACCATGATAATTTCCTACTAGATGAATTAAAAATTGGAAATTTTAAAATGGGAATAGGGATCGCTGAAAAAAGCCACAAAACAAGAAGGGATCGCTGGGGTGGTAATGTAAACCACAAATCCCTATTTTGACTCTGTCATAAATCTTTAGTTACATGCTCTGTCATTTTGAAGTGAGTAGGGATTTGTGGTTTACATTACCACCGACATGCAGAGTCAAAATAGGGATTTGTGGTTTACATTACCACCCCAGCGATCCCTTCTTGTTTTGTGGCTTTTTTCAGCGATCCCTATTCCAATTTTTAATTCATCTAGTTTGTGTACTTTTTAATTAATCCAGTAATGGAGTATGAGATTTCTTTTATTGATAATAAAGACTGTTGTGAATAGTGTAATTTTGCATTCTGCATAGTAATGCTGTCAACATTTCAGTGCACACATGAAACTGATCAAATTGCAATGTACATACAGACTGAGAGTCTCCTAATATGAGCTACAATTTACATTACTGGTGCCTTTAATTCAGTGCAAGGATTGTAGTTATACACTAGACTGCATTATTATAGTATTTAAGTGACTGCTCTATTAGAGTATTTAATCTGGATAATCCGCCCACGTACAAAAATCACGTAGCGGAAAAAACCACCTTGCAACAAAGTCATCAGCCCAGATTAAGCTTCCTGGCCTATACTGAGTTTAAAGACAGATTCTATTAGCCACAAGTAGCGCACACCAAAAAACTTAACTCTGAGCGTGATCTTGTATGGCTTCTCAAGCGTAATGCGTTTTGGCAAGAAGAAACGGCCCGGTTTGGGCTGTTTCCATCCGAAAACGAAATCAAAAATAGGTCATGGACACGCACAATGATCCATTCAGCAAGCCTTTTTTTATCCCAGGATTCTCCTTGTAAACTTCGCTATGCCTGTGAAAGAATAATAATAATAATAATATTATGCCGAATCAAGACACACGATAGTGTGTCGTGCGGCCCAAGAAGCCGGCGCGCTACACCGTGAGTATATTAACAGGAAGAAAGAAAACGCAATTTTCACATCTATGTAGCTCTGTGATCCCTTATCCGATTGGAACCAAATTTACTAGAGACGTGCCGCCCAGTTAGGGGAGTCTACATCCCAAATTTGAAGAAAAGCGCTCCAGCCATTTCCGAGATACGAGCGAACAACATTTCGTTTTAATTTCTTCGTTTTTTTCTTCTTCATTTCGCACACTTCGCAAAATTCGCCATAAAACACGAATGCGTGCTCGGATTGGGCTGAACTTTGGCACACTTAAAGGGCTCATTAAGGCGAATCTTCGTACCAACTTTGGTAGGAATCCGATGAACATTCACGGAGTTATTACCGATTATTTGCGTAAAATAAGGTCGAAGGTCTGTCACGCCTACAGGGTAAACCCCTTGGAGGAATCAGTTGAAGATTGATAAGTAGATGAAGCAACCATCGTAGAAGTGCCTTTTTGTGGTTTGAAAGGAATCGGGATAAAGACCATGGAGATATGACACAAAACCCAACCTGTGTCAAAATTACGCGATCGATTTTTATGAATAAAAAACTATTAGTTTTCGTGTCTACCAGGCAAACCGCTTACAGCAACGAGCTGAAAATCAGTATGTAGCTGGAATAATCATCATAGAAAGTTCTTGCAGTAGTACAGAAGAATCGGATTACAAATCACTGAGTTATGATTCGAAAGGCAACTATGTGCAGCAAATGCGAGATCGAGATACTCTAATAGAACAGTCACCCTAATAAAGCATTCAGCTGCATGTATAATTTACTCAGTTATATTACATTGCAAGTTATTCTGTAGGGAATTCAGCTACAAACAAGTCACCCTGTAGTCAGATCAGCTAGAAGAAGGTACCTAATAGAGAGTTCAGCTACAAAGAAGCCATCATGTAGAGAGTTCAGCTCAAATAAATCACCCTGTAGAGAATTCAGCTACAAACAAATTGCCCTGTAGAGAGATCAGCTAGAAGAAGTTACCTTGTAGAGAGTTCAGTTACAAAAAAACAATCATGCAAAGAGTTTAGCTGCAAACAAATCACCCAGTAGAAAGTTCCGCTATGAACAGATCACACTATAGAGAGTTCAGTTAGAAACAAGTCATCCTGTAGAGAGATCAGCTAGAAGAAGTCACATTGTAGAGAGTTTAGTTACAAAGAAACAGTCATGCAAAGAGTTTAGCTGCAAACAAATCACCCAGTAGAAAGTTCCGCTATGAACAGATCACACTGTAGAGAGTTCAGTTAGAAACAAGTCATCCTGTAGAGAGATCAGCTAGAAGAAGTTACCTTGTAGAGAGTTCAGTTACAAAGAAACAATCATGCAAAGAGTTTAGCTGCAAACAAATCACCCAGTAGAAAGTTCCGCTATGAACAGATATCACTGTAGAGAGTTCAGTTAGAAACAAGTCATCATGTAGATAGATCAGCTAGGAGAAGTCACTTTGTAGAGAGTTCAGCTACAAAGAAACCACCAAGTAAGAGAATTCAGATGCAAACAAATCACCTGTAGAGACAGGGCCGCCCAGAGAAATTAAGGGGCCCAGGGCAAAGAGTTAAAGTGGGGCCCTTCACCCAAGTTGTAAGATGAAGACCAAAAAAAAAAAAAAAAACGTCACAACCTGCTGGCAATGACAATAACTACCCATCACCAACCATATCTCCTTATCTATAAGCTTGCTACACTGCTCCTCTGAAGAATACTGTGACTGCTCTATTAAAGTATTTAGATCTGACTGCTCTATTAGAGTATATCGATCTTTTAAACAGGTATTCAGGGGGCCCTTCATGGAGGGGCCCCTTTCAGGCTGGGGCCAGGGGCAAAATTCCCCAGTTGCCTCCCCCTGTGGGCGGTCCTGTGTAGAGAGTTCAGCTAGGAACAAGTCACCCTGTACAGAGATCAGCTAGAAACAAGTCACCCTGTAGAGAGTTCAGCTAGAAGAAGTTACATTGTAGAGAGTTCAGCTACAAAGAAACTACCATGTAGAGAGTTCAGCAGAAAACAAATCGCCCTGTAGAGAAATCAGCTACAAACAAATCACCCTGTAGAAAGATCAGCTAGAAGAAGTTACCTTGTAGAGAGTTCAGCTACAAACAAATCACCCTGTAGAGAGTTCAGCTAGAAACAAGTCGCCCTGTAGAGAGATCAGCTAGAAGAAGTTACATTGTAGAGAGTTCAGCTACAAAGAAATTACCATGTAGAGAGTTCAGCTACAAACAAGTCACCCTGTAGAGAGTTCAGCTAGAAGAAGTTACATTGTAGAGAGTTCAGCTACAAAGAAACTACCATGTAGAGAGTTCAGCTGCAAACAAATTGCCCTGTAGAGAATTCAGCTACAAACAAATCACACTGTAGAAAGATCACCTAGAAGAAGTTACCTTGTAGAGAGTTCAGCTACAAACAAATCACCCTGTAGAGGGTTCAGCTACAAACAAGTCACCCTGTAGAGAGTTCAGCTAGTAGAAGTTACATTGTAGAGAGTTCAGCTACAAAGAAACTACCATGTAGAGAGTTCAGCTGCAAACAAATTGCCCTGTAGAGACAAACAAATCACCCTGTAGAAAGATCAGCTAGAAGAAGTTACCTTGTAGAGAGTTCAGCTACAAACAAATCACCCTGTAGAGAGTTCAGCTAGAAACAAGTCACCCAGTAGAGAGATCAGCTAGAAACAAGTCACCCGTAGAGAGTTCAGCTAGAAGAAGTTACATTGTAGAGAGTTCAGCTACAAAGAAACCACCATGTAGAGAGTTCAGCTGCAAACAAATCGCCCTGTAGAGAATTCAGCTACAAACAAATCACCCTGTAGAAAGATCAGCTAGAAGAAGTTACCTTGTAGAGAGTTCAGCTACAAACAAGTCACCCTGTAGAGAGTTCAGCTAGAAGAAGTTACATTGTAGAGAGTTCAACTACAAAGAAACTACCATGTAGAGAGTTCAGTAGCAAACAAATTAACCCTGTAGAGAATTCAGCTACAGACAAATCACCTTGTAGAAAGATCACCTAGAAGAAGTTACATTGTAGAGAGTTCAGCTACAAACAAATCACCCTGTAGCGAGTTCAGCTAGAAACAAGTCACCCTGTAGAGAGTTCAGCTAGTAGAAGTTACATTGTAGAGAGTTCAGCTACAAAGAAACTACCATGTAGAGAGTTCAGCTGCAAACAAATTTCCCTGTAGAGACAAACAAATCACCCTGTAGAAAGATCAGCTAGAAGAAGTTACCTTGTAGAGTGTTCAGCTACAAACAAATCACCCTGTAGAGAGTTCAGCTAGAAACAAGTCACCCTGTAGAGAGTTCAGCTAGAAGAAGTTACATTGTAGAGAGTTCAGCTACAAAGAAACTACCATGTAGAGAGTTCAGCTGCAAACAAATTGCCCTGTAGAAACAAACAAATCACCCTGTAGAAAGATCAGCTAGAAGAAGAGAGTTCAGCTACAAACAAATCACCCTGTAGAAAGTTCAGCTAGAAACAAGTCACCCTGTAGAGAGATCAGCTAGAAACAAGTCACCCGTAGAGAGTTCAGCTAGAAGAAGTTACATTGTAGAGAGTTCAGCTACAAAGAAACTACCATGTAGAGAGTTCAGCAGCAAACAAATCGCCCTGTAGAGAATTCAGCTACAAACAAATCACCCTGTAGAAAGATCAGCTAGAAGAAGTTACCTTGTAGAGAGTTCAGCTACAAACAAATCACCCTGTAGAAAGATCAGCTAGAAGAAGTTACCTTGTAGAGAGTTCAGCTACAAACAAATCACCCTGTAGAGGGTTCAGCTACAAACAAGTTACCCTGTAGAGAGTTCAACTAGAAGAAGTTACATTGTAGAGAGTTCAGCTACAAAGAAACTACCATGTAGAGAGTTCAGCAGCAAACAAATTGCCCTGTAGAGAATTCAGCTACAAACAAATCACCCTGTAGAAAGATCATCTTACCTTGTAGAGAGTTCAGCTACAAACAGATCACCCTGTAGAGAGTTCAGCTAGAAACAAGTTACCCTGTAGAGAGTTCAGCTAGAAGAAGTTACATTGTAGAGAGTTCAGCTAGAAGAAGTTACATTGTAGAGAGTTCAGCTACAAAGAAACTACCATGTAGAGAGTTCAGCAGCAAACAAATCGCCCTGTAGAGAATTCAGCTACAAACAAATCAACTTGTAGAGAGTTCAGCTACAAACAAATCGCCCTGTAGAGAATTCAGCTACAAACAAATCAACTTGTAGAGAGTTCAGCTACAAACAAATCGCCCTGTAGAGAATTCAGCTACAAACAAATCAACTTGTAGAGAGTTCAGCTACAAACAAGTCACCCGTAGAGAGTTCAGCTAGAAGAAGTTACATTGTAGAGAGTACAGCTACAAAGAAACTACCATGTAGAGAGTTCAGCAGCAAACAAATCGCCCTGCAGAGAATTCAGCTACAAACAAATCACCCTGTAGAAAGATCAGCTAGAAGAAGTTACCTTGTAGAGAGTTCAGCTACAAACAAGTCACCCTGTAGAGAGTTCAGCTAGAAGAAGTTACATTGTAGAGAGTTCAACTACAAAGAAACTACCATGTAGAGAGTTCAGCTGCAAACAAATTGCCCTGTAGAGAATTCAGCTACAAACAAATCACCCTGTAGAAAGATCAGCTAGAAGAAGTTACCTTGTAGAGAATTCAACTACAAACAAATCAACCTGTAGAGAGTTCAGCTAGAAACAAGTCACCCTGTAGAGAGTTCAGCTAGAAGAAGTCACATTGTAGAGAGTTTAGCTACAAAGAAACTACCATGTAGAGAGTTCAGCTGCAAACAAATTGCCCTGTAGAGAATTCAGCTACAAACAAATCACCCTGTAGAAAGATCAGCTAGAAGAAGTTACCTTGTAGAGAGTTCAGCTAGAAACAAATCACCCTGTAGAGAGTTCAGCTAGAAACAAGTTACCCTGTAGAGAGTTCAGCTAGAAGAAGTTACACTGTAGAGAGTTCAGCTACAAAGAAAATACAATGTAGAGAGTTCAGCTGCAAACAAATTGCCCTATAGAGACAAACAAATCACCCTGTAGAAAGATCAGCTAGAAGAAGTTACCTTGTAGAGAGTTCAGCTACAAACAAATCACCCTGTAGAGAGTTCAGCTAGAAACAAGTCACCCTGTAGAGAGTTCAGCTAGAAGAAGTTACATTGTATGAGAGTTCAGCTACAAAGAAACTACCATGTAGAGAGTTCAGCTGCAAACAAATTGCCCTGTAGAGACAAACAAATCACCCTGTAGAAAGATCAGCTAGAAGAAGTTACCTTGTAGAGAATTCAGTTACAAACAAATCACCCTGTAGAGAGTTCAGCTAGAAACAAGTTACACTGTAGAGAGATCAGCTAGAAACAAGTCACCATGCAGAGAGTTCAGCTAGAAGAAGTCACATTGTAGAGAGTTCAACTACAAAGAAACTACCATGTAGAGAGTTCAGCTGCAAACAAATTGCCCTGTAGAGAATTCAGCTACAAACAAATCACCCTGTAGAAAGATCAGCTAGAAGAAGTTACCTTGTAGAGAGTTCAGCTGGAAACAAATCACCCTGTAGAGAGTTCAGCTAGAAACAAGCTACCTGTAGAGAGTTCAGCTAGAAGAAGTTACATTGTAGAGTGTTCAGCAGTTTAGCTGCAAACAAATCGCCCTGTAGAGAATTCAGCTACAAACAAATCACCCTGTAGAAAGATCAGCTAGAAGAAATTACCTTGTAGAGAGTTCAGCTACAAACAAATCACCCTGTAGAGAGTTCAGCTATAAACAAGTCATCCGGTAGAGGGATCAGCTAGAAGGATCACCTTGCAGAGAGGTCAGCTACAAAGAAATCACTCTGCTTCATCTTTTCTTCTTCCTGTAGTAAAGAAAAAATGACAGGTTAAAAAGCCCTAAAGCCGGCCATAGGCCGGCTTTGGGGTATACAAATACAAAAAGAAGTGAAATCTAATCCAAAACAGCCAAGCTGTAAAAAAAGAGTGCGGCCCTGTGAAAGGCTATGGTGAAAAAAGATGTGAAATCCAAGGTGGCGGCCAAGAAATGGCTGTGATGGTAGGTTAATGGTAAAAATTTTAATAACAACAATTCAGGTGAATTTGGTGCCGCTTGGTCTTGGCACAAAATTCACCTGAATTGTCGTTATTAAAATTTTTACCATTACCCTACCATCACAGCCATTTCTTTGCCGCCACCTTGGATTTCACATCTTTTTTCACCATAGCCTTTCTCAGGGCCGCACTCTTTTTTTACAGCTTGGCTGTTTTGGATTAGATAATAACTGATATGAACAAACGGGCATATTTCAGTTTTGTCTGAAATACACATACTGTTTCCTTTCCACTTGATACTTACTAGTGGACCAATACTCATTGCAAAGAACCACCAGAGGGTTGTTTTGAGTTGAAGGATGCTTTTCAAGGTGGTTTTTAGGTGTGCGTTCTATTAGGATTTTTGCAAAAAACATGGGCGATCCCTATTATGAACCCACTACCATGGTTCATAATTACTAATACTGGGTGTATCACAATCAACAAACACTAGTGAACACTTCATCATCATAACATTGTACAAGTGCTGTGTACTGCACTTCCAGGTCCGTTACATTGCTATCCATTCAGTGGCAAGTCTAGAATAGTTTTTCTAAAAATGTAGCGATTGCATTAAGATTGTTCATTAACATGCAGAGCAATAATAACTAGCCAGACTGCTACTGAGCTAAATTTGAAGGAGACTTTTACCAAAACTACAGATACCATCTGCCATTGTTGTAAGGACTATCTATATCTGAAATTATTATACAAACTAATAAATCGTTTCACAGAATAGTCTTAATGCATATAATTTTAAATCCAGTATTGAAAACAAGAAAACATTCACAGACAGCTGGATATTGATTTTTTTTTAATCACCAAACCTGATTTTTGGTCTGCCTGCCTGAGAGAATGCATGACTAAATGACTGACCATTTTACTAGGGCACGACACTAGGTAGCATTTATTAGTTTCACATCCATGGGGGTATCTCTGGTTGCACTCATGACTTATGATCGATCAAATAAGCACCTGCAATTTATTTTCCATAAAGGTACTGTACAAATTGATTGTTTTGTTGCTCTTCTCGCTGTCTATTGCTATAACTTCGAAATCACTCACCAGGCAAGGCTAAAACTTAACCAGCTCATTGGTGTGTCCCTCTAGGCAACAAAGAAGTGATAAAAACAAAAAAAGCGAAAGAAAATTGCAAACTATACTTTGTTTAGTGGAGCATGTATAAATGATGGTAGCTATTACAACATAAAACCCTACTTTGGCATTAAAAAGATGGTAGTAACATGTCAATGTAGAGATTTTCCCACATAGCTATTTTTTAATAGCTATACCATCAATCATATATCTTGTTTTACTACTTTTTTAATGCTGGAACCCTACTTCATTGTAATAATATTGTACAAGTAATTCTGCACATATTAAACATACAAAAATTTAGACTGGAACTTGAAACATTCAGGCTATATGGCATCACAGTTTGTTTGTGCACAAAGAAAAATTTTTACGTGCAAAACTTTCTATATGCATGTTAAAGATAGTAAAGGCACCAATCTCAATTCTGATTAGGAGAACACATAATTATAGCAAAAACTATCGATCACACTATAGATGTATGGATTGAACATAGCACAACTGGATTCCAAGCCCATAAAACATGTTGTGTACAGTTTATCAGAATAAAAACCCTGCAGCTATATGTAGGTTGCAACTTTATATACTTACAGGAATGCTGTATCAATGTTAAGATTTTCAGGCTGCAGATCAAATAATATATCTCTTAATAGGCAGGGAAATGTTTTTGACTTTGAGGAATGCAAAAATAAAACTTTGTGGATTTATAAACAATTCGAAAACATTATGTGACCAATTTTAGAAAATTATTGATCTATGCACACAATGATTTGATAGCCACACTAATACACTACACATTTTCATTACAGCCATGCCACTGATTTACTCAGGCTATTTTTCAAGAGTGGATTTGTAGAGACATGTGCCAGCCACTATGAACACTTTGTCACCTTGAAATGCCACTGGCTAGCTGAAACACAAGGCTAGAGACATGGACAGCCTTGGACAGTTGCCCAGAGGTTTTCTATATAAATGTCAGTGGCACAGGTGATCTTGAGAGCCAACATTAAGGCTGGAAATGCCATATGACCTACTAGGCAATTTCCATTCATATACCAATTGCCCACCCACCATCTGCACCACCACCACCCGTGGTGACATGCATGTGTTACAGATATATACCATCATTAAAAGGTGCTCAAAATCATGGTTATATCATTAGCTGGGATTAAAGTGAGATAAGCACTATGGTTGGCTGTATTCACAGTGAAAACTACAAACTAGTAGCTTTTGACCTCCCCAAGCTATACTGGATTGAAATCGCATATCTCACAATCCATTGATGTGCATAGATCAATGGTTTTCCCAAATTAGGTCACATATATTTATAGAGGTCTAAATGTTTCAAGGATAAAATTCTCACTGTTGACCCCCTAAACCTGGAAACCAGAAAAAAACTTTCCCCCTTGGAATTGGGTATCTCAGCGGTAGAACTACTAAGCTCCTAATTTCTACTCTGAAGCTATAGAAGTCTTCATAAGAATCCCAAACTCATGAGAGAACAAACCATCAGTAAGATGCCCAAAAACACATACAATTTTACATATACGTTTGACTCATGTGACATGCAAAAAGCATAGTACAGGCGTGACAAGGAAGCTATAAAACTAAATACATAAAGCTACAGTACAACACTCAAAAGCAAATAAGAAGGATAAATTAAACATCTATAAATGTTCCACAATCACATGCCAAAAAGATTTATTGAGAACAACTGATTGCTTAATGAGCAGCATTCTCCAGTATAGTTCTACAAATTGCTGCAGACTCTTGAATTACTGTTAGCAGGGCCCTAATGGATCCATCTCTTAATGAACGGTTGGTTTCTTGGAGCTGTTTTGTTTATGACGAATTGTAATGTAAGCATGACGAATTCTATTGCAAAAGCGACTAATTCAACTGCAAAACCGACAAATTCTATTGCAAAAGCGACTAATTCAACTGCAAAACCGATGAATTCAATTGCAAATGGGATGAATTCAATCGCAAAAACCTGTAAACACAACAAGACTTCATCATGCCGGTATAGGTATACCTACCTTGCAATGGGAAATTAGCACATGATGATTTCTACAATGTCTTATGGTGCTATATAGAACATTTGTACACTATTCAATCCATGATTAATTTAATCTCTGTTTTGCTCGAGGGGTCCGACACTGTTGAAATCTTGTACGCTTCGTCAGAAATCACATTTGAAATCATGAAATCACACACTCAAAAGAAATCAGAAATCACACTTATGAAAACAAAAATCGTAAAACTCCGTATATTTTCGTAAATCATGGACGCATTGAATGACGCGATATTATTAATTGGAACATAACAGAAGTGATTTAAAGGCCCGAATCACTTGATCTGGCACTGGTTCGGCTGCCAATCTCTTGAATTTTACAGCCCAAGCTGAGTCCACCAATGGTCAAAAGCTTCCATTACTGGAGCCACACGAGTGATCAGAGAATCTATCTCGGAATCTCTTAGGTGTTATCTAGCAATTTAGGCTCTACTCGCAGCCACAAGTGACAGTACATGACTGCATGGGTTAATGATGAAACGGGTAGGGCTGCAAACTATAAGCACACTTTTGCAAAGAAAGTAGTTCCCAGCATTATATTAGCTTCAGGACAAATATGCAGCTTTGTCTAAAAAGCATGTATGTCAGTACTGGTTAGTAACTAGCTACTAGGTGTAACTTTTCAAAGAATAGCTCACATAATATGATTCTGCTTGTTCAGCTGACCCACTAAACACCTTTGCACAACTCGCAAGCAAACATTTCGTATAGAACAATCCCGGCACACACAATGAAGACCATGGATGTATCCAGATCAGTCGACTGTGTACTAGAGTGTTTCCTGCCACTGTGGTTGTTAGTCAATATGAAATGAGATCAGGTTTGTTAACAGAGAGTCATTCCAGTTTTCAATACCATTGTGAAGGAAGGAATGTGCATGTTACTGATGTTAGCAGAGATATTGTTCATGTCAACTTTCAGGTGTGATCTAATTTATTGTGTATTATCAAAACTGGTAGGTAGTACATACAAGTAGCTATCTTTCTGCATAAGTCAGCTTCATGCAGATTAAATCACATATTGTTCAGATGAGGTATAAATTCTTATTTCTTTCTAACAGCTATTTATGAATACAATCAATCAGCTGAGTAAGGTTTATAAGTTCTGCTAAATTTTGCAGGTATATTTATTGCTGTCAATTCATCATACTGGTTTGCATTATATTATCTGAAGAAATGATAATGCAGGATGCATTGGAGCTAACAGTGTATAACACAAATTTTGCTGAGTGTATGAGAACACTTACCTAATCATTACTGATTGAGTCCAAGTCTATCTACCTAACAAAGATACTGTTTTAAAATTCATCATGACTCAGTGATAAAAGTGTAACTGAAATCGTGTGGACAGTTCGACCCACGGGTGACACACAACCATGCATGTAATAGTACCCATTGCCAATTCCAATATACTTAATTAATCACATGCATCACCATCAGCTACTTTTATTATTATATTACTGGGCATGCCGATGTGCCAAGAAGTGAGTAATGATCCAAGGAAAAAAATTACAACAGTACTGCTTAATTATATCTACCGGTAAAGGCAATCCCATCCAAAAACAGCTTATAGCTGTAAAGAAAAGTGCGCGTCCAAGTAAAGCAGAGTTAACTGTGACAAAAAGTAATGATATCATAATGCGGCCATGTGCGAGGTGTGCAAGTTGTAAAATTAATATTAGCTAATCAGATAATACAATGTTATTGTTAAAGTGTTAATGAGAACTATGTGATGCTGCTAGTTTTTAAGTGTGTGAGCATCATAAATGCCACATAAATTTAATTCTCAATAAAGCAATGTGTATAGATTCTCTGATAGTAATAAATAGTTTGAGTTTGGCCACCTTTCCTTTGTTCATAGCATTGCTGTATACAGGAAAGGCGGCCAAACTCAAACTGTTAGAGCACCAAAAGCACTGCTTCAGACATAGGCAGTTGACTGTCAGCCCCAAGTGTAAAAAGTTTCACTATTGGTCCTTATAAGTTCCTGATGAAGAAAGTGATGAAGTCATTATCCATAGGATATATTTTTCAGAGTATTCATTTCAGTTCTACAATATAGTAGCCAAGCATAAGATGAACATAACACAGCATTCCAGTAGTTTAGTGGTGACCACAACACTACCTGAGTTAAACTGTGGTGAGATTTGAGACTACCAGAAGCCCTGGAATGTCTTCAACACATGAAATACCAAATATCTAATGCCTGGCTTTCATCCACAGTGGACCTGTCTTGGTGGCCACTTGTACAGAAGGGAAACAGCTGCCACACAGTCTTGCGAGCGAAACAGCTAGTTGCCACACCCCTTAATTATCAATTTGTAAAATCTTTAGCAAAATTGTGTGTGCGAGCAAGTGCGATGTGGCAGTGCCGTGTATATGGTTGCTGCCTAGCAGTGACACATCACGAGTATTGAAGTCACAATGCGTTACTGTATCATCCATCTAAATACAATCTCTGAATGTGTCATTTTGTGTAGAGAGCAATCTTCCACAAGAAGTGACCTGTAGGTTTCAGTGTATATTGTTAACCATTAATATTGTTCACAATATTGTGAACTGTATGCACAGTGAAACCTCACTTAGTGGCCACCTCTTTAATAAGACCACCTCATTATATTGGCCACCTCTAGTAGGTCCCAAATATAGCTAAGCATTACTTATGACCTCATTAATAAGGCCACCTTGTTATTCAGGCCAAATTTTTTGGTCCCACAGCTGGCCATATTAATGAGGTTTCATTGTACTTATGTGAATTTTTATTTTTCGTAACTTTTCTTCAGGTTTACTGATGGGCACTATGAAGCATTGTTGACTGGTACGTGCATAATGTGGTGACTTGAAATGCTAAAACAGTACGTAGCATGTCTTGTATGTACATGTAATGTGTCCACACATCCACACATCTTAGAAATAAATATAATTGTATTCTGTATAAATAGTCAGTTCCATTGTGCCACTGGGTCATAAGTTGGTTGAGTATGGATCATCCAGGACACTTGAGTCACATTTTGTCCTGGCCAAGTGGATCTCATCCACTGATAGAATATACAGGATCAGATCACGTGTATAAATTACGGTATAACTTGTTTATTGCAACCTTCACTCATTCAGCAGGTAACAGTGTATAAATTCTCAATTGGAATTGGCTTTTCAAGAGTGGTTGTCTTTCTATACTAGTGGCCATTAAGACAGATTGTACTGATAGAGTGTACATACTAGAGATGCAACAATATCCTCCACTTAGTGTCGTTTGATAGTGATGCAATGGAGACTATGTATTGTTGTATTTAAATACTATACTATTATATTGCAACTCTAGCACGTATTTATAACAGGAATGTTTGTTAACTGTTTAGACATACTGGAGCCACACCCACTCATCTGGATTCTACAAATGGAGTCATACCAACTTGTTGTCATCATACTTACTCGTTACTCCCATTGTGTTTGGATGAATATACATGCCGTCATGTGAGACTTGCTACCATGGCGGGCCACTGGAAAACATTTGCATAGCAGTTATATTACAGTCATTATTGTACAATTCTTACATTATTGTTGTGAAAAGTGTTTGGTATTCATGTGTCTCCTCTGTATGTTTGTAATTACATGTGTAATTTTGTGTGGGGGTGCTATAAAATGCAATAATGCATGGTGATGATTGTATTAGGCGATTTTGCACACTTCCTTTTAAGCTAGCTACATGTGCTAATTACTCACAGCTTGTGTCAACAACTGGTAACCGCAGTTATACTCTTGTGTCATTCTTTAAGCTGCGCCCTTAGAGGACAAATTACGTCACGGTGGGGGCGACTAAATTTAAAAGCGATCGACGATGGTATGCAGCACTATAGATTATATCTATGGACTATAATCTATGGCAGCACACTTCTTGGTGGCTATATGTACTGATTAACTACATAGAGCGCCAGTTCATCAATACCCAGTGACCGCAGTTGTGCTCTGCGTCATTCTTTAAATTCCGAGTAAAATTCTTAGAGAGCAAATGACATGGGGGCAACTAAATTCAAATTTCAAACTAGCCATTCTCGAAAACAAATGTTTCAATCTGAACGAAACTTTTAGAACAGTTTAAAGACACATTGCCCTACGTGCCAAGCGAGTATTGCGGAAAACAACAATCTGGGATTTGTATTTGGCCTCTAGGTCGACTGAGGACGACTGAAACTTCGTTTGGTGCTGAAATCACGACTGTAGGGTAATCATGTATGGTGAAATCGATGATGTGAATCTTGAGGTGATTGAGTGAATACTGAAGCGATAACAGGGCAATCAATGTTCGGAATGCACAAAGGAACGCAAGGCATACACCTGCGGTTGCGTCTAACCGCATGCAATAAAAAATAAAAGAAACTTCCCCTTTGATGTCGGCAACCTCGATCACAAAACAATCGGCATGGATTTGCTTCACTGCTTGTGTGGTAGTTACTATAGTGACACGATGAGTTCAACTCCAGAGTTTCAAAGGGATAGCGTAAGTGACGGGTGGATTACAGGAAGGCCGAATTTGACAACATTCGTTCTTGTAAAATCCTCACATAGTAGTCGCGTCATTTATTGTCTGCGGTGCACGTTTCTGCTTACTGGCCGTGCGACTCACTACCGTGAGTCTTGATGCCTATACCTTTTTTTCTTTACAGCACAAGTATGTAGTAACTATATGCTAATGCTTTCTGACTCAATCACTGAAGTTGGCAAATTATTCCAGTCAATGACAGTTCTTGGAAAGAAGGAACGCCGGTTCGTGTAGCTAAGTACCTGGATGAAGTGGTAAGGGTAGTGGTGTCTAGTTGAACATTGAGTGGCTAAGAGGGTAATAGCATTGATAGGCCAGAGAAGTTGTGGATTGCCTCGTAAAAAATCTCATTAAAATGCTAGCTATATAACCAGGCCAATGCGGCATCCTTGATCCACGCCTATTATTTTTTACCCTTGTTAGAATATAGCTTATGCATGAAGTTCTGGGACGGCTTCTAGCATATTAAATCCATTTTTAGACAGCCTTTTTACACTGTTAGCTTGCCTGTTAATCATCAGCACTACCGTACAACCACAACCACGAACCATCACCACTACTGGTGCCGCAACTGGTGCCTGGAACTCGGCCTGGAATCATCTCAGCCAGCCGGCTATGGCCCCAGCATCTTTGCTTCCCAACTAGATTCTAGTGATGATATAACTTTTACCATCCAGTTTACTGATGACGAAGCCTCTGGACCTGTTCTAGCTCCATGAGAGTCAACCATGGTGAAATCACGGAAATCATGAAATCACAACTGAAATCATTGATTTCAGAGAAATCACTGTGATTTTGAAATCTCGTATGCCCTTCAAGAAAGCGGCGGACCCCCCAGTTTTGTTCTTTTCTGTAGTTGCTTTGTGTTGCCCTGTTTATTTTATTGTCCTATGTGTTTTACATGTCTTTAGTTACTCCAACAAGGAAGAGCAGCTTTGCTGATTGTTGAGAGGTTAAAATGCTAATCAATCAATGGACAAGCAATCAAAATATGTGTAGATGTAGGTCGAAGAGAATTACAAAGTTGACAAATGAAGCTGATCTGAAATAAATGTCTATCAATACGATAAACAAAGACTAGCTAGTGCTATATTTTGAAGAAGTCAGTAAGCTGTGGATTTAATAATAAAATTAATGACAACCGCTGCTACTAAATGTCTAGGGACATAGTTTTAGTCAATGATTAATAATTGTTGTGGCTGCAGAAGCACTGGAAATGGCTAGAAAGCATGACACAATTCTTTAATGATGCAGAAAATTTTGATGCTCATCGCTCAGATGGTGAGAAGTCTCAGATTTTTTCCAAACTAACAACAGCATAGGCAGACTATGCACCCAACCGTATCAAAACTCATGATTTGAAACCTGATTTGTAATTTGAAATTGGATTTGTGATTTAAAACTTGACAGTGTTGGGACAGTTACTAACTAGTCACATATTACATATTACTTGCAACAGAACTATTCAGTTACAGTTACTTATTACCCAAAAAATAAAGTAACTATAATAATATTACTTTGCGTCCACAGCCTTAAGCTGTCACGTGTGAAACTACCACCTTATCACGTGACATGATTGTGTTGTTGGGAAATGTGCAAATCTTGGTTATAAGTAAGAAGCTGGTGAATAAGCTTCATTCAGTAGGCTTCATTACTTCGTTGTGGCTAGGTTACACAGTGGATTACTAATAAGATTTGTAACTTCGTTACTAGTAGTAATAATATTAGACTCGTTACAGTAACTACATTACTTAGGTAACGCGTTACATTAGTAAGTAAAGTAACTTGAGTTATATCACCTGTTTTTATAGCATATTTCGTTATATTACTTAGGTACCACAAAAGTAATAATATTATGTAACGCATTACTTCCAACACTGAAACTTGATTAGAAACTTCACACATGATTGCCACAGTGTGATTTGTGACGTTATTATTGGGTTCTGAAGTACAGTGTTGGGAATAACGCGTTACTAAATTAACGTGTTATGTAATAGTATTACATTTTGTGATTTCAAGTAATATAATGTGCTACTATTCGTAGTCTAGTAATATAACTTAAGTTACTTTCAAGGAACCCATTGTTTGTTATATTAGTGATGAAAGTAATGTGTTATTATGTAACGCATTACTATTACAGCTCGTTAGCAACGTGTAATGATATTCATAACAATTACCAGGTCCATTACTAGCCAATTAGTGCTACTCATCAGCTTAGTGGCTGCAATCTACTGTCAAGATCCCCTATAATAAAATTATCCATATTAGCTCAAGATACACCTCAGACAACTGGTCACATGATTTGCCAGCAATGTTTAGGCACGGCAGAAGTGGTAAAAACAATAAGCATCTTAACACAGGTGCAAGAAACCAGTAGCTATATTTACAGGAGTGTTTATTATATGCTAACTCAGTAACTAACATGCAAGGTGTAAAGGAAAGGTGTATGGTCAGAGCAAAGTAACTTAATGTAATATATTAAATTACTTTTCATTTGGAGTAATATGTAACTGTAACTTATTATATTGCCCAAAAGTAAAGAGTATATTACATTGACAAAGTAACTTTCCCAACACTGTTAATGTGTCCAGGGCCGGAGCCCACCAGAGATTGGCAAGACCACTTTTCAGCGACTTAAATTTGTAAAAAACTGAGATACTCCAATAGAGCAGTCCAGTATCAAAATATACTCTAATAGAACAGTCGTCATGATACTCTAATGGAGCATTCAGTACAGAATATAGCCACTGTTCTGATTACGCTGCTTGCTCTAAGCCATTGCATTGTCTTTACATTTCTCAGTCATCTGCATGTTATGCATTAGCAGTTACAATCTAAATGACTTCCACATCTCAAAGAACTAAACTTTTACTTTGAGAATTATTTGTACCATGAAAATAAACTACTAACTAGATAGGAAATTGAATTAATTGGTACTGTAGCACAATATTACCATTGATGTTAGCAAAAGGGAGAAAGATACTTTACATCTAAAATAGCTTCCCAATGTCATTTCAGAGCATTAACATTTTATTTTCAAAATTTCCCTGGGGGAGCATGCTCCCAGGCCTCCCTAGCTGTGTGTGCTTAGCACATGCAGTTATTACTGTGCGCACTTTTTTTTAACCCCGGGGTGACCAGCACCCCTTGCCACCACCCCCAGCACTAGATGGTAAGATACTGGACAAAGATGTTAGACTAATGTGAAGGAAGCACCTGACCTTCAGATGTTGTAAGGTAAAGTGCTCCTATCACTACAGTGGGCTGCAACTACAACTCTGGATATGATCATCTTAAAAATAATTTTTGCACTGGGTTTTGCATCTCGTGAAATACTAAAAACGATATTTCTGTGAAGACAACAATCGTGCCCCCGGTTTCATGGTTTCCCCATATTCAGTGGTGATGGGCTGGCTCCGTTGCAGTTTGGGGCTCTCCTTGCTTCGCTCCTCCATCATGTGTATCCGTGGTTCTTGATCACGGTCTAAGCTATAGGGTCCGCAACGTGAAATTTCGACCTCCGAGAATCAACTACCAAACCACCCACAAATGCTAAGCTAGGTACCACTTAGAAAATGCCAGATTGGTGTTATTTTTCATTAACGTCTTGTCGTGCAAATCGGCAAATATGCTTACACATTATGAGATTTTTTGCTATATCTTCAAGGAAAAGTCTTTTAAAGCTACAATACGCACTCTCAACCTTTCTTACTAACTGTACTCTAAACTAAAACCATCAGTGGCTGCATTGTCTGGAGCAATTTCCAGCCGCAGCATGGCGAAAATGAAATTTTGGACTCAAAAAAAGTTTCGATGCCACTGGAGCACACAGTAGTGATGCCAAAGTAACTCTCCCAGGTCAAACTGGTCTGGCATGGGTCCAACTACTACCACACCAAATATTATCGAATTCCAAAATTGTTTGCCATCTGGCTGAGCTCGATGGCTGTCAAAAATTCCGATTTTATTCACTGACGGGAACTTTTGCTAGCCAAATGTGCTAGTTTATTTCTCAAAAACTTACTAGACCCATAGCCAGTAGCTTTCATTCATAGGGTTGGTCTGGCAGCTCTTCTAGCGACCTCAAAAACCGCCAAATGCCGATATCCACGAATTTTGCTGATATTGACCAATTTACAATGCGTTAAAGAAATCTTGCACACCAAACGTGATGCTTTGCCTCTCTAAAGTCATGCTGCATCCTTGTTTAGTTATATTAGTCCATAGGGTGGCACTGGCGGCTCTCTAATTGAAGCCAAAATCCATCAAAATGCCCATCTCACCATTTGTCATCAGTTTTAGGAAGTTTTACAAGTCAAACATGCTGGTTTACCTCTCTACATCCTTGCTGGACCATTCAATCACCTTCGTCTATGTAGGCAGCTTTCTTCAGTCTCTTGAAAACACCAGAGCACGCCAATTGGGTGCAACCATCAATACCAGCTAATGCTTAGCTATTTTGTTTAATTGGTTCCACGCAAGAATGACAGGAAAACCAGCAGAAATGTAATAGAACACAAATGGAGTTAATCTAGCTCTAAATATTGTACTCTACATGTTTATACAAATGATTACCAAATGCATATTCCGATTATCAAAAACCACAATTGAAATTTCCATTCATGTAGAGTTCCGAAGGGTGGATAGTCAAAACTAGACTAAATTCAGTTGGGTTATGTAATATTTCTGCTGGATTTTCATAGAATCAATGAAACAAAATAAGCAGTAAGTGGTGTTGATGGTTGCGCCGTGGCCCAATTGGCGTGCTCTGACATTTCAAGAGACTGAAGAAAGGTGCCTACACAGACGAAGGTGATTGAAACGTCCAGTAAAGATGTAGAGAGGCAAACCAGCATGTTTGACTCGTAAAACTTCCTAAAACTGATGACAAATGGTGAGATGGGCATTTTGATGGATTTTGGCCTCGATTAGAGAGCCGCCATTGCCACCGTATGGACGAATATAACTAAACAAGGATGCAGCATGACTTTAGAGAGGCAAAGCATCACGTTTGGTGTGCAAAATTTCTTTATCGCATTATTAGCACTTGTTTGCTTTATCTTAAGGTCAGCCTGTGTGAAAATCATCAATAACAATGAAAAAGGCTGAGGCATCATCATATCTTACAGTGAAAATCCCATATGAAGGGATTTTTGGTCACCTGACCACTTTTGGATATTTACATGTTAAAATTGTGCTGCTAGTGACTGCTGCAAACATTCCAATAACAAATTAGCACTTGTTTGTTTTATCTTAAAGGTAAATCTGTGTGAAAATCTCTAGAAACAACAAAATGGAACACTTTCCTATTTTGAGTGGAAACCCTACATTAGGGCCGGAGGAAAAAAAAGTTTATGGTGGATCTAGCAATGGGATACTATAGAAGGTTATTTGAATCCCCTTCCCTCTCCCCTTCCAGAAAATCCTGGCTACGCCCCTGATTAGTCGCGGGGATATTAAAACAACGAACCACCGGACCCGCATGCTTGGTGTCAACAACAAGGCTTGGTATAGTAGCAGGTCTTAATCCCCGGTCTAAATATAAATTACCAGTAGCTACTCACCAAAAGCACCACACAACACATGATCACAAGCCGAATCATGGCTGGCCAATCTCCAATTCTGTATATAGATACGTAGCACAGAACCACGCCCTCCCATTAACAAACACAAAGGAGAGGACAAAAGTACGCGGTATGTGATACGCACGTTTTTTTGGTTTTCCCCGAATCACATCAGACAACTGATAGGGTTTCCACTCAAACAAGGAAGACGCTTCTTTTTTTCCTTGTTTTTGCAGATTTTCACACGGACTGACCTTTCAGAATATAAAAGCAAACTAGCGTAATTGCTTGCCGCATTCAGTGTAGCTATTAGCATTATTATAACGCTGTATCCAAAAAGTGGTCACGTGACAAAAAAAAACCATTAGGCCACACCAAGTCAAACCTTAGTTTCTGGTCACCCGCCCGCATGGAAAACTGGAACCCCAGTTTATGAGGACTATTATTAATATTACAAGCGCTTAAGTGTACGTGACCAAGGACAGTGATTTTTAAACACTGCAAAAAATCGAGATACTCTAATAGAGCAGTCAGGGATTCTAATAAAGCAGTCACACTACCCTTAACTCTAATACTAGAATAGACAGATACTACTATAACGTTTTTGACTTGTCCTTGATTAGCTATATAGCTAGCTATTAGTAATGCTTCTGTTACCAGTAAGTAATTTCAGTACAGTATGTATGTAGCATTGATCACTAGCCTAATGATCAGATTATTATTATTATCAATTTACCAAAAAGGAAGGCATACACAAAAGGCAAAGCCTGTACAAAGTGTCCGCCTACAAAAAACAAACATACATATACATATACCTACAGTACACTACAAACTAAACAGTACACAACAAAACACAAAACAGTGATTAAGAAGTTACTTGACATATAAGTAATTATAAAGGTGATGCCGGAAAGACTTTCGATTACTGTCTTCAAGGATATGTAATGGCACAGTGTTCCAGAAGAAAGTTGTGTTGACAAAAAAAGAATATCTCCTAGAATTAATGGTGGACTGTGGAGGGACTAGTGAAAGATGGTGACTTCTGGTAGATGCTATGGAATTAAATGAACAGTGACTATTAAATGTAATAGATGTTTGCTGGTGATATATGTCATTGAGGAAACTGACCGAAAGGAAACTTCGTCTTGACTGGAGAGAAGGAAGGTGAAGTTGGGAGCAACAATCATTCGAAGAAGTGGTCCAAGAGCTGGTAGATGGACTCCAGCGACTCCCACAGATCCATCGAGCTGCCTGCTTTTGTAGGGACTCTAGTAGTTGGATATCTCCCAAATTAGATATACCATAGCTTTAAACTTTCCTAACAATTCAGATGTAGTTCTCTAATGATTAGTCTAGTAACTCTTCTAGTGGATCTAAACTTGGACTTCCTTATCACTGATCACTGATATACTGACTAGAAATCCGGTAACGTTTGGTGAGCTCAAACTTCAACTTTTCCATGGTTACATAATTGCAAGTATGGTCCTAAATTAGCAAGTGCATGACATCCCTTAGTTAAAACATTAACTTAGCTTTCCCACATGATCACTGAAAAACACTAGCCTGGAGCACTCAACAACTCAACTCAAAACTTTGACAGCTACTTTACTCAAGGTTTACTGTATAGAAGGCTGGAAACGCATGCATATATAGTTGGCTAAGACTTCACATTTGAAAGAGTTTCTGATGATGTGTTAATATAGCTTTGGATTATTATTAGCTAGCTAATAAATAATAATTTCCTGACATAGCTAATGAAACATTTCATTTGTAAAGCAAAAGTAGCTACATGAGCAGACCTTTCCTTAGTGTTAGCTACACATTGTTGTGCTCAGCAGTGTACGTAGCTAGCCATCAACAATTTTTCTGGTGCATTTTGCAGAAGCATAATTAACTACTTATGCTATAAGAATGTTGGTTAAGCTTGGTTGTAAACTCAATATGAAATGGGTAAATTGAGCAAAATTAATAACATTACAGTATTACTGGTGTATATATGTAAGAGTCTATGATAGTCCTGAAGTCCTGATCATCCGCCCGCCCGCATCCTTTTGTTGGCTAGGGAGTGACCAGAAACTAAGGTATGACTTGGAGTGGCCTTATGGCTACATCGGTTCTGTAGAATAGGAAGGTGGCCTTTTTTCGTCCACGCTGATGATTTTCACACAGAATGACCTTTAAGATAACACTGCTGTCTCCACTGAGCTGCATTTAGTGGAGAGCCGTATTCTTATTGATAAGAATTATTGTTTGTTGTTTCATTATTTTACAATGACAATACAAACAAGTGTTAATTTACTAGAACTCTGCCTATTGCTTTAACATGTATGACCAACAGTCTCATATATCAGCTAAATTGAATGTATGCATTACAAGATGTAGAAGTCTTCAAGAACACAATAGCTCGCACAATAGTGTCTTAAATCACCCTATAGCTAATACACTGATTTATGAACAGACTATCCAATGTAGTAGATAGCTTTTTGGTCAAATGACCACTTGTCTTTTTGGATTTATTAATTTTAGCTATGCGTGTGTGTTAAAATTATGCTGATTGCTGCAACAACACCACATAATGATGTTCAGCACCGACTTTATTACCAACTCAGTTCATTAAAGGAAGTAGGAAGCCCAACAGCGAGTATACATACAGTTTTTAGGTTATATAAGACATTAATGGTTGGAATTCTTCACACAATCTAATGGAAAAGACCAATCATGGCTACCAACACAAACTGTTGCATGAATAGTGCGAGATGTTAGAAATAACCAAAACACAAACCCCCACAAACAATTGAGAATAACTCCAGCTGTGATTAATAAAAATCCACCATATTTTCACCAGCTTTACTACTTGTAAATAATAGTGAAGATCAACAACTTTTCAAATCAAAATTCTAACCCCCTAAATTTGGGGGAGTGTGATGTATGCTTTATTAGAGTATTATGCTTTGTCACTTTTTAGAAATTTGGTTTTACCTACTGGCTCTTACTTTGCAGTATAAAGGTTCCTTTTGTTACAGATTTTTTAGTAGGGACCCGCCGATTATGCTCATAATTTTACCTATTATGCTATGCTGCACTGCTCAAAAATTTACCTATTATGCTTAAATTTATGCTCAATACTTACCCATTATGCTCAAATTATGCAGGGGCGGATCCAGAGTTTCGAAAGAGGGGGGGCACCTTTCTGAAAAACAGTTGAAGACCAAAAAAACTTGCTGAAAACCAGTTGAAGACCAAAAAAAAAAAAAAAAAAAAAAGGTCACAACAATAATAGCTAGTTATCCTTACCAATTATATCACGTCTGTTATGTAAAATAAAATCCTATTTGTAGCTTCATAGGTAAGCTACACTACCTCATGAACATTGTGACTGCTTTATTAGAGTAATTGACTGCTCTATTAGAGTATCTCGATCTTGTATGCAATTTCTTGAAGGGGGGGGGGGGGGCATTTGCCCCAAATGCCCCATCCTGGATCCGCCACTGAGATGGTTATAACACTTAGAGGATAAAAGATATCTAATGGTTCAGTGGGAGACATTACAAAAACTAGAGACATTTTAGAGCCTTTTATAACTGCTACAAGATTTTTAATTGCTAAAAAGTATGTTTCCTTTTGTAAAAAGACAATGTAAGAACCACTGAAGAGATAATCCTGGTTCAAAAGGAGTGTAACAACACAGTTACAAAATTGCTGGGGTCTTAGTTTGCTACTGAATGAATGTCTGTACAATGTGCATAGATCTTCGTTATCGTGGGTTAAGTTTCTGAATTAGCTCTTGAACTTACCAGTGATCTTCAAGTCTTACCTACAGTAATATTTGTAGATTATCATAGCTCAAAGCCATGTAGTAGATTGGACAAAAAATGACTGCAAAAAGTAACCATAGATCCTTTACATCTATGAAGTAACTGAGATCTTTCCCTAGAATAATACCGGTAAATGGTACACAATAAAAATCAAAAATATTTCAGGGAGACATCACTTGAAAAAAACCACTGCAGTGGTGGAACAACAACAAAAATCACTTTCCATTTTTAGTCAAAGTGACTTAGAAATAGTTATCTATACCTGCAACATCTACTGCAGCTGAAAGGCTGTATTTCTGCAGCTGGGAATATATCTGATCTTTGTTGCCATAACATGTCAATATGTTACGTTTTTTACATGCAAATGATTTTTAATAATGTACAAGCTATATATATGCATCAATACCTACTAATGTGTTAACACTATTATTTGGAAATTATTTGATTAATCAGTTTAGTACTAATCAATGACTAATCAATTACCAAAATGAGAGCCCTATGACAGCTGTATTACATGTTGCTACCCACTATAGTGTCATACCCTGTGTCTACAAAAGCATCTCAATAGTAGAATTAATTGTGTTAGAGAGCAGCTTAAAGAGTGAGATAAAACTCAATCGATCTCCATTCACAGATTATGTGACAGATACGTTCAAAGGACTCTATTTCCTCCTAAAGAAATTAAAATGTTCATTCTTTTACTCCAGCTATACAATCCACTAAGCCCATTTAAATATGAAGTGTAATTTTTCACATGATTATTTTTTGGTGGACCAAAGTAACCAAATTCCCAATCTACTTTATGCTCTAAAAGTTCATCTCGTACATCACACTCAGCTGCAGTCCACATTCACACTGATTATACCTTTGTTATTTATCACAACAGGCCTACTAGGATATAAATATATAATACTAATGTGTGTTCTATTACAGTATTCAAAACTGGGAATGGTTCCATGTGGAAAAATAATTTGAGCTACAATGGTTAGCTTTTCTACACAATTATTCATTAAGTGGTTTACCTTGTAGACATGGGCAACAAATTAATTTTTCTTTTCATAAACAATTGTGATAGCTCAAGGCTGGTATAAGTGCAATGGCCATTGCAGCATGACTCGGTTGTACTCTACTTTCAAACTAGCTATATTTAATTGACAGCTTCATAGGTCACATCCCAGGCCACGTGACATCTACTTTACAGTTAAGCCTTATATGTGCTGTTTGCATTTATCTTGTGCTCCTTAGCATGTCATTATTTATTATTATTGCACAGGAACATGCAATGTACATGAACTGATGTTTGAAATGTCCTAGCTCAAGATGCTACCTGCATCTTGAGAGCTGCAGAACCTTCCACAGAGTGGTAGCTGTTTCTAACTATGCAGTCTTTTGTAAGAGATAAACATTTAGTGAGTTTACGTCTAAAAGTTCCAGAAAGTATTTAAGCCACCTGGTAACAGATCCAAGTACACTTGTTATTTGTTATATTGTGCGGAACTCAAAAAGAGTGTAATGCACAAAAGAAAAAAACAACAAAACAATAGTACAATTGCAATCATTCTTAATTAAACAGTCTCTAGATCAGCTAGGCTGTGTTTGAATTGTTCGATCTCTGTTAAGTCTATCACATGTTGGGATAAGGAATTCCAAATTTTAATAACGGATGGAAAAAAGGAGTATTTGTAAGAATTTATCCATGTCATTGGTAACATAAATCTTTTACTGTGGCCTCTGGTGTGGTAGATGTCGGGGTTAGGAATAAGGAGATTGTCAGCATTTATATCAATCTGGTGGGTTATGATTTTAAATAACATTGTAGCCTTCTGCTCATTTCTACATCTGGTTAATGTGGGCCAATTCAGGTTGGATAACATTTCAGTTATGCTAGCATACCGGGAATAATTGTTGGTGACAAATCTTGCTGCTCATCTTTGAACATTTTTGATAGCATTGATGCATGTCTTTCTGTGTGTGGAGTGACCAGACAGTGCTTGCATATTCTAATATTATAGGTTTAACTAGAGCTTTATAACAGTTGCTTTTGGTGTGGGTGGGACACTTGCTTATGTTACCTTGTCAAAAACATTTCACATTATTAGCCTTCTTATAATAATTTGTTTAATGAGCTCTGACCAAGATAAATTCTTATCAATGGTCACTCCTAAATATTTAGCATGAGTTACTTCCTTATAGCCTGGTTTTGCAAAGTGTATTGAGCTAATATAGGGTGTTTTTTTTGTTGGTGATTCTGAGAAACTCGCATTTTTGTAGATTAAATGACATTTTCCAGTCTAGTGTTCACTGCCCTAGAGTTTTAAGGTCTTGCTGTAGTCTGTGGCAGTAATCTTGAGAGTGGATAGCAGTATACAGCAGTACGTCATCAGCATATAATTTTATGTTTGATGCTATTCTGTTAGGCAGGTCATTAATAAAGCAGAGAAACAGTAGGGGGGCAAGGGCTGTCCCCTGAAGAACACCAGAAGAAACTCGAGATACATCACTTTGCTGACTGTCAATTATAACCTGTTGAGATCTATTCCTTAATCCAATCTAATATATCTCCACGGATACCATAGTGATGAAGCTTATGAAATAGGTGGTGATGAGATACGCTTTGGAAAAATCCAAAAATACCACATCAGACTGATCTCCTTTATTAAGTGTTTCAGCAAAGTCATTAACAGTTAGCATGAGGTGGGACTCACATGATCTTGATTGGTAAAATCCGTGTTGTTGATCACATAAAATTCTATCGTGAGATAGATGGGTGAATATACAATGTGTTCAAGAATTTTAGAACATATATAAGTTAAGGGTACAGGCCTGTAGTTACTAGGAGCAGCACGGTTGCCCTTCTTGAAAATGGGTACAATGTATGCTTTTTTCCAATCTGTTGGTAAGGAGCACTGATGTAATGATGCTTGATAAATAAGAGTGATTGATGGGGCAAGAAGTTCGCTTGTTTCCTTCAATATGTGTGCTGGAATTTCATCAGGCCCAGCAACCTTGTGGATCTCTAAGGATTTTAATAGTTCAACAACGCCATTAGCTTCTACTTGGATAGGATCAATATCTGGTATCAGTGGTTCATTCATTGGTGGGGGAGTATCCGATGAATCGGTATAAACACTGATGTGAAGCACTTGTTAAGGATCTCAGCCTTATCTGCACTGATAACTTGTCATGTTATTGTACGTAGCTTCATAGTTGCATGACTGGTATACTGAATATTCTTTCAACATGCAATCACAATGTTTATTCAATAAATATTTTACCAAATACAACCTCAGAAGGCTAATATTTAAAGGGCATAGAATTTAGATCTATAATAGGTAGGCAATTCCTTGCACACACTGTACATGTACATGGTTAGTGACTGTTAGTCTTAGGTTCTTGACTTTATTGCTTTGTTCCTGGAATATGATAGCTGTATACAATCCCAATATATCAGGAATTCCCCACATAAAATATTAATTTTAGTGGTAAGTGACTTGATGTTTGCAAAATGTGAGGATATTTCTCTGGCAACATGTGGTGATGCATAAAAAATAAGTGTCAACTTTGTCACATCATTGACATAAGTATATTTGATTGACAAAATAAAATTGTCCTGTGAAAACATTAACATATTCAATATAATTATTGTGACTATCATGATATCATGATTATAATCATTGTGATATCAAAATTTTCATATCGTGGCACCACTACATTAGGGCTGAGTAATATTGCCATTTTAGTATCACGATCAATACTAAAGCCCCTATTCATGATACTGCAATCATAGCTGCTGCTACTGTACATAGTGTATTGCTCAGCATTTCTGCAGGAAGTCTTTAAACCAACCTATCATCCTTGTTTACAGTAACAAATATTGTAACATATGCTTTGAGGTTATGTTATATGGCATTTACACCTCTCGCAGAGGTAATTTATGGTTAATCCTTAGCATAGCCTGCACATAACAAATGGCTTTTTAATGAGAGTAAATGTACAGGTATTATATCATGATCGGTAATAACAAAATATTGTGATAGTAATACTTCATAATATCACACTAACACAATACTATTGCTCAGCCCTACACTACATCCTAGTATGGTGTGATGTCTTCATGTCTACAAGGCACATCAAGGTTAGTGCTGTAATTTGCGTCAAATCTATGTAGCTATGTGGGTTCCACAAACCCCTTTCAAATTTAGCTCAGTGGCAATCTAACTATAATATTGTTATCCACATAGTAAAAATATACCATTGCATTTCAGCAGCAAAATTTTACCTTTTGTTTCCCACTGTAGTTAAAATGGTCAAGATACTCTAATAGAGCAATCAAGCAATGACCCTAATAAAGCAATCAAAGTTTGCAGCTTAGTTACCACTTATGCCCTGCAATTAATTTACAACTTCAGATTTCTGTGATTGGTAATTAAAAGCAAAAATCCTATATTAACTTTTCCTGGAGGCATGTCCTCAATACCTTATTCCCTGTCCATAATTTAATACTTTTCAGTATAGATCTGCCACTGAACTAGTTCTGTAAGGCAGTAGCAGACATTAGGTTAGTGAAACAAGCTTGTTGGGTGCTTATATCTGCGATAAACTGCTAATTTTGCTAGTGTGGTGCTTGAATGATGTCACTAATGATTTGTGGTTTCCTTGGAATTTCACTACAGTATACAATAACTGCTCATCAGTTTTCTACAGTATACTACTAGATAGGCTAGTTGTTGTGGCTAGGAAG